>NC_066551.1:14409714-14427108 GCF_024679095.1 Eriocheir sinensis
TGAACCCCTCTACCCCGCACATATTTTACTGTGACTCTTAAAATACAATATGGAAAATGTGTCTCTTGTAAAACACATTTTAACAATATTGCATTTCAGAAGATATTAGGTTTTGACCTACCTTTGGTTTTGACTGGCTTCGTCGCTGAGACCCGCCCGTGGAGACCAACTTCCAATATCGCTGGGGCCTGGTTGAGAGAAACCGACATCTGATCGATCAGAGCTAGTCGTCGACGTCTCTTCTGAAAAAAGATAGAAAGATTAAAGTCGATATTGAACATGTCGATATTGAACATATAAAGTAACGCAAACATTTAAGTACTTTCCATTGTTTCTAGTAGATATATCTTTCGATCCAGTCCCAAGGCCCTCTGGAAGGCAGGCCGCCCTATGAGCTGCGAGTGCGGACAACGGGAAGTAATTATTACACCATGAACATTTGATACAGGTGTGTACAGGGGTCCTCATGTTTACGGGAAACAAGAACAGGAGACCTCTTGACCCGAGACCTTGAGAACCTGTGAAGTGCTCGTTGGTTTGACGCCCATAAATACCCCCCGGCATTGTGTGTGTGTGTGTGTGTGTGTGTGTGTGTGTGTGTGTGTGTGTGTGTGTGCATGGGCGTGTTCCTCAGGTCAGTCCTTAATGACCTGAGGTTTATTGTAATGACTTGAATCATTAAGGCTTCAGAAGACCAGAAGGCGTGGCCTCAGATACATGGAGATGTCATCGAAACATTTTTTCCGTGATTTTTATCTCGCATGAACAGATGTGTGTGTGTGTGTGTGTGTGTGTGTGTGTGTGTGTGTGTGTGCGTGTGCGTGCGAGTGTGCACGTGTGTGTGTGTGTGTATGTGTATGCATGTGCGTGTGCGCGCAAGCATGTGTGTTCCTCGGGTCAGTCCTTAATAACCTGAGGTTTATTGTAATGACTTGAATCATTAAGACGTGGCCTCAGATACATGGAGATGTCATCGATCCATTTTTTTCCGCGATTTTATCTCGTAAGACCAGATGTGTGTGTATGTGTGTGTGTGTGTGTGTGTGTGTGTGTGTGTGTGTGTGTGTGTGTGTGTGTGTCCATGGGAAGAGGGAAATAAAAATAAGACGCCGGGAACAGGTGCGCGGGACATATTCCAGCCTGGTCATTAACCTAATGTCTTTAACCTTTTTCCGTGATTGTAATCTTGGGGTCATTCGAGATCTCGATCTTAACTTGTGTGAGTGTGTGTGTGTGTGTGTGTGTGTGTGTGTGTGTGTGTGTGTGTGTGTGTGTGCGTGAGTGTGTGTGTGCGCGTGTGTGTGTGTGTGTGTGTGTGTGTATGCGCGCCTATGGGAAGAAAGATAAGACACCGGGAACAGGTGCGCGGGACATATTCCAGCCTAGTCATTAACCTAATGTCTTTAACCTTTTTCTGTGATTATCATCTTGTGGTCATTTCGAACTCACCGCTGACCCCCCCCAACCCCCACTTCCAGTCCCCCCCGCTTCCGTACGCTAGCCTGAGAGAGGGGGGGGGGGGCATGTGAAAAAGCTTTTTTTTTTGGGGGCGGGTAGGGGGGGTAGGGGGGCGGTCCAGATACCCCCTCTTCCGTAACCCCCCCGCTGACCCCCCCAACCCCCACTTCCAGTCTCCCCCGCTGAGGCTACCCCCACTTCCGTACAATTGGTACTACTTATATGTATGTATATATATATATATATATATATATATATATATATATATATATATATATATATATATATATACAAACTCCCCCAGGGAGGACTCCCCTTCTGGCTGCCGACCCGAGAGGTGTCTTGATAACTCCTCGAACCTCTTTCTTCTCAATTTCTGCAACATTCGCGGTCTTCGCTCTAATTTTCATTCTGTGGAACATCATCTCTCCTCCTCTAAACCTCACCTTCTCTTCCTTACCGAAACACATGTTTCTGAGGCTACTGACAGCAATCTCTATTCTGTTCCCTCCTACTATCTCTATCCTAAATTTCAATCCAAAGTTGAATGTTGCGCCTACGTGCGCAACGACATCACTTGCTCTCGTGCCCACAACCTTGACTCTTCTGAATTTTCTACCATCTGGCTAAGTCTTCATTGTCATTCTATTACTAAATACATCTGTGCTGTTTATCTCTCACCTAACTCTACCAACTATGTAAAATTCTTTGACTATTTGAATTCTAAAGTGGAGCACATCTTGACCCAATCTCCTTTCGCTGAAATCTCCATCTTAGGAGATTTCAATGTTCACCACCAGCTTTGGCTTTCATCCTCTTTCACTGACCATCCTGATAAACAAGCCTACAACTTTGCTATCCTCAACGACCTAGAGCAGTTGGTCCAGCACCCTACACGTATTCCCGAACGTCTTGGAGACCGGCCCAACATTCTAGACCTCTTCCTTACCTCAAACCCTTCTGCTTATTCTGTCAAACTGTTATCTCCGTTGGGCTCCTCCGATCACAATCTTATTTCTGCATCCTGTCCTATCGCTCCTGTACACCCTCTGGACCCACCGAAGAGGCGATGCTTCTGGCATTTTGCTTCAGCTCGGTGGGACGACCTGAGGATGTACTTTTCCGATTTCCCGTGGAATGATTATTGCTTCCAGGATAGAGACCCCTCTGTGTGTGCTCAGCACATCACAGAGGTGTTTGTCTCTGGAATGGAGGCATACATTCCTCGTTCTTTCTCTACTCCTCACGCTAAAAAGCCTTGGTTTAATCACGATTGTTCTCGTGCTGTCAGTGATAGAGAGGCAGCTCACAAAAGGTACCAGAGCCTTCAAACTAATATTAATTATGAACTTTACATTTCTGCCCGAAATCGTGCCAAATCTATTCTCCGACTAACCAAAAACTCTTTCATTAATAGAAAATGCCAAAACCTTGCTTTCTCTAACTCTTCCCGTGACTTCTGGCATCTAGCCAAAAACATCTCCTCCAACTTCACTTCTACATCTTTCCCTCCACTCCTCAGTCCTGACGGCACACTGCCGTCTCATCTATCTCTAAGGCTGAACTCTTCTCTCAAACTTTTTCTAAAAACTCCACTCTGGACGATTCTGGGCATATTCCTCCTACTCATCCCCCCTCTGACTCCTTTATGCCTGTTATAAAGATTCTTCAAAATGATGTTTTCTATGCCCTCTCTGGCCTCAATCCTCAGAAGGCTTATGGACCTGATGGAGCGCCTCCTATTGTCCTTAAAAACTGTGCCTCCGTGCTGTCACCCTGCCTGGTCAAACTCTTTCGCCTCTGCCTGTCAACATCTACCTTTCCTTCTTGCTGGAAGTATGCCTTCATACAGCCTGTGCCTAAGAAGGGTGACCGCTCCAATCCCTCAAACTACCGTCCTATAGCTTTACTTTCTTGTCTATCTAAAGCTTTTGAATCAATCCTTAACCGGAAGATTCAAAAGCTCCTTTCCACTTCTGTCCTTCTATCTGATCGCCAGTATGGGTTCCGCAAGGGGCGTTCTACTGGTTATCTCCTAGCCTTCTTAACTGACTCTTGGTCATCCTCTCTTAGCCGTTTCGGTGAAACCTTTGCTATTGCGCTGGACATATCAAAAACTTTTGATAGGGTCTGGCATCTGTTTTCTGCACCTGAGTCTGGGTATCTGTTTTCCTTTACCCTCGTTGTTTCCCTCTTGTACTTGAGATGCTTACACTGTTATATACGTCACCCTTCTTGTTAGTGTCTCTCTGTCCTGTCAGATGTTTACACAGCTTGTGTATCTCTATCTTCCTCTCCGTATCTGTTTTCTTCTTATCCTCGTTGTTTCTCCTCTTGGTATTTGAGATGCTTACACTGTTATATATGTCACCCTTTTTAGTGTTTGTCCTGTCAGGTGTTTAAGTTGTATATCACCTTCACTGTTTCTCGTTTTCTGGGTCCTGACAGCTGCACCGGCTGAAGGCTCATCATGGCACCTTTGAGGCGGGCGGCGAAGTCCTGGACGCCGCAGGGGGCGGTGTCAGGTGTGGGCGCTAGAAGTTCGCCTGGGAGCCGGAGGTTGGTGCCATAAACTAGTTCAGCCGAGGAGTGGTGCAGGTCTTCCTTCAGGGAGGACCTGATGCCGAGGAGGACCAAGGGATCGAAGAGCCGGGGACCAGTTGTTGCGTTGGGTGGAAGCCATGAGGGAGGACTTCAGCTGCCGATGGAAGCGCTCGACCATGCGGGTGATAGCTTGACGTTCTGTAGCGGCGGATGCCGAGGAGGGTCATATCTTTGTTCGACACGTTAGCCTCGAACTGGCCGCCGCTGTCTGAGGTGAGGCTGAGAGGGACGCCGAGCCTGGATACCCAAGTAGAGATGAGGGCGTGGGCGACGGCGTCCGTAGTGATGTCAGCGATGGGGTCGGCCTCGGGCCAGCGTGTGAAACGATCCACGCAGGTGAGGATGTAGCGGTGGCCTGCGGAGGGTGGCAGGAGACCGACAAGGTCTATGTGGACTTGGTCGAACCTCTCCGTGACGGGCGTGAATGTGCCGTGTGGAGAGTGAGTGTGTCGCGTCACCTTGGAGGCTTGGCATTCGGTGTAGATTTTGGTCGACAATCTGACGTCCCTGTTAATTCCCTCCCAGATAAAGCGGGACGTCATCAGGCGCTGCGAGGCTCGGATGCCAGGGTGAGAGAGGTCGTGAAGCTGACGGAAGGTCTGGCAGCGGTGTCGCTGTGGCAGGTAGGGACGGACGGTGGCCGTGGAGACGTCAGCGTAGAGAGTGACCTTAGTGCCTGGGAGTGTGATTTTCTTCATTTGAAGCGCCGTGTTGTCCAGAAGCTTTTCCAGCTCTGCGTCGCCGGACTGATCGGTGGCTATGGCGGCGTAATCGAGTGAAGAGGACGTCACAGCGGTAATGTTGCGGGAGAGGGCGTCAGCTGGAGCGTTGTCTGCACCTTTGATGTACCGGATGTCGGTGGTGAACTGCGAGATGTAGTCCATGTGGCGAAGTTGACGTGGTTTGTATGAGTCTTTGTTCCTCAGGAAGGTAGTGGTGAGGGGCTTGTGGTCGGTGAACACGTGGAAACGACGGCCTTCAATGAAGTAGCGGAAACGCTTGACAGCCTTGAAGATGGCGAGAAGTTCCCGGTCGTAAGCGCTGTACTTGGCTTCAGACTTGGTGAGCTTACGGGAGAAGAAGGCGATCGGCTTCCAGGCGTTGTCGACGAACTGTTGTAGGACAGCACCAGTCCCAGTGTCGGAGGCGTCTGTTGCTCTGGAGATCTCCGCGTCATGGGCAGGGAAGGACAGCATGACTGTGTCGCTGAGGGCCTTCTTAGCAGGGAGAAAGGCGGCGTCAGCGTCCGGAGTCCAGACGAGAGTGAAAGACTGGCCACGCTTGCAGGGCTTCACCATGGCAAAGAGAGGCTGGAGTATGAGGGAGCAGTGTAGGACGAAGCGGTTGTTGAAGTTAACCATACCCAGGAATTCCTTAAGTTGGCGCTGGGTGGACGGCCTCGAGAACTGCTGGATGGCTTCATTCCTCTGGAGTAACAATGTGGCCAAGGAAGGTGAGGGAAGTAACACCGAGCTCAGACTTGTCCACGTTGATCTGTACTCCGTAGTCTTGCAAGCGGGTGAGGACTTGGTGAAGGTGTTGTTTGTGAGAGGCTTCATCCGGGATGAGTAGATCGTCTATGTAGGCGAAGCAGAAGGGTAAGCCGCGGAGAACTTCGTCGATGAAGCGTTGAAAGGTCTGGGCCGCGTTCATGAGTCCAAACGGCATCCTGACGTACTCAAAGAGACCGAAGGGCGTGATGACGGCAGTTTCGGTATGTCATCAGGATGGACTGGAATCTGGTGAAAGGTCTTGATGAGGTCCACACGTAAGAAGATGGTGGAGCCAGCAAGTTGGGACGAGAATTCCTGGATGTTTGGCACCGGGTATCTGTCCATCTTAGTGCGCGAGTTAAGGGCACGGTAGTCTCCACAGGAACGTATGTCGCCGTTCTTCTTGGGGACGACGTGGAGGGTTGATGACCAGTTGCTGCTGCTGGGCCGTACAATACATTGACGCTACAGAGACTCGAACTCGGCCTTGGCTTGACGGTAGCGTTCAGGAGCTAAGCGACGGGCCTTGGCGTGTACTGGAGGTCCTGTACTCTCAATGTGATGCGTGACGTGGTGTTTGACGGGCACGCTGGCTGAATAGGGCTGTGTCAGCGTGGGGAAGGACTTGGGCGAGTTGCGAGCTGTCACCTGGTGCTGGTTGTGCATTGGAAAAGATGGAAGTGAGCGGGTCAACCAACCTCCGTCCTTTGACATCGACTAAAAGGTTGAAGTGCCTTAGGAAGTCTGCTCCGAGGATTGCCTGCGAGACGTTCCCGACGTAGAAGGTCCATTCGAAGCAACGTCGTAGGTAGAGGTCCACTTGCATGGTGCGTCGCGTGTAGACAGGTATTTTGGTACCGTTGGCGGCGTACAGGTGCAAGAGTGGAGGTAGAGTTCGCTGACTGGCGGTTGCTGGGATAATACTGACGTCAGCGCCGGTGTCAATCAGGAACTTGGTGTTAGAGCGGCAGTCATGAAGGTGGAGCAGCGCTGAGGGTTGGTGACGAGCGCTATGCTGCACTAGTGCTCGCCCTTGGAGTTTGACGCCTTGTAAGTGCACGGAGTGGTACACCTCGTGGCCTTCTCGCCCCATGTTCTCGCCGAACTGGTGGTGGTACCAACAGAGTCCTGGGCTCCTTGAACGGGAGCGGCGCTGGCGTCGGTGAGGAGTAGGGGAGCGAGAGCGGCAGCGGTCTAGCTGCTTCTCAAGAGAGGTGACCTTCGTCGTGAGCAGAGAGACTTGTTTGATGAGTTCGTCAAGTCGAGTGGTGTCCTGGGAAGCAACGGAAGACACTGAAGAAGCTAGAGGTCCAGGTAGAGTCGCCATGAAGTCGTCTGCTAACTTGGCAATGGCGTCGGGCTTGAGATCGTCCTTAACGCTGAAGAGGCTGTTCTGGATAGCAGGAGGCAGACGTTGGTGAAACAGCTGTTTGAACAAGACGGGGTCGAGCGACTGGTACTTGTCGCCGAGCAGCTGCTTCATGCGGCGTAGGAGGTCTGTCGGTTTCTCGTTACCCAACTCTTCTTTTGAGAGAAGTTATCGGAGGCGGGTGGCGACAGAAGACTGAAGGCGTTGGAGTACGGCGGTTTTCAGGTCTTCATATGCGCGGTCGGAGTCGGTAGCTGAGGATATGACATCGGAGACTTGTGGGAGGACGTCGGCGGGCAAGAGGCTAACAGCGTGAATGAATTGAGTAAGGCTGTTAGTGATTTTGGATGCCTTGTATCCGCACTCCAGAATCGCGAACCACATAGCCGGGTCCTGTGAGCAGAAGGGCGGGGCTCTGAGGGACACCGCCGTTGCGGTGGAAGGGTCGCCGTTGCCAGGCATGGTGGAGTCGAACGGCGTGGAGAGGGCTGGCAAAGGCGCTGGCTTATCGGGCCAGGGCCACAGCAGTTGGTGAGAGCGTCGAACGACTGCGTGTTAATGGCGCTGGCAATGCCAGGGGCCACAGCAGGTCGTGAGGAGTGAGGGGCGCTAGCATGTGCCAGGGGCCTCGGCAGTCCGTGAGAGAGTAGAACGAACTGCGTGTACTGTCGGCGCTGGCGCGTGCTAGGGGCCTCAGTGGCTCAGGGAGCGAACCAGTGTCCACAACACTGCACGCTTAGAAGGTAACACTGTGACACTAACTGCTGGTGGGGTCTTGCTGCACTGAATTGTTGATAGAGACACTGCACTGTATACAAAGATCCACAGGTGTAGGATAATCCAAGAGGGCGGTTATAAATCCAGGGGGCAGCATGTAATCCCAGTGGGGTGTCACAGTGTGCGTGTATCACTGAGTCTTGTGTGGCGTGTGTTTGCGTGTACACTTGGTCTAGTGTGGATTGTTTGCGTGTTCACTGTGTCTTGTGTGGCATTGCGTGTCTCAGTAATGTGTCGCACTGTTTGAGTTTGAGTTTGTGTAGTGTCATACGGTGTGCGTGTCTCAGTTGCCGTACCACCGGGAGGGCAGGGAGGCGGAGGGGGGAGTGCGTACAGAAGGTGCCTGAAGAAGGCGGCTGAAGAGGACACTGAAGGTGCCTGAAGAAGGCACTGAAGGTGCCAGAAGGTGCACTGAGGGTGCCTAGGGGAGGCACAGAGGGTGCCGGGAGGGCACGGGACAAACCCTGAAGGTGGCTACTGCGCCTAGTGGCGTAATGCTTCTCCTGGCCTGGAGCTCAACCTCACGAACCCCGAGTGGAGGTGAAGTTTATTGCTCCAGAAGAGGTAGGACGAATGAATCAGATGCTTCTGACTCAGGTCCACCCTCTGGGAGAGAGTTCTCCTGAAACGGCACCGGTTTATAAGCCACCTTGAACCATAGCAACACTGCAGGGTCACCAATTGTTGGCGGTAGTGAGTGTTCTAAGCGCTAATTGGTTCACGGATAGAGAAAAGCAATAACCGTCAGGATTTAGAACACTCACTACCGCCAACAATTGGTGACCCTGGAGTGACGAGGATTGACAGTGGAAGATAAACGAGTAACAATAAATAAACAATGAGGACGCCACGATACAAACAGAGAGAAAGGGACATCGACAGGAAAGAAGACTGACGGCACAGAAGACAAGAATAAAAAAACACGAGTCGGCGCTGCAGCACTCAATTCTCTTACGAGTCAGCGGTAACTATTTCAGCGGGGACTCGCCCGCTACATGGTAGACCGCAAGAATATCCGCGCCTAGCTCATGGACTACTACAACACCCGGGGAGCAGTGGCCTGGCAGGACTGAATTGTGGGCGAGTAAATACAGTGTGTGATGATATGTGTGGTAATATGTATGTTAGTATGTGTAATAAAATGTATAAATGTGACTTGTTTTTGTTTTGCCCTCCTACAAATATTTCAGAATGAATGAATGTTTACGTAATATCAGTAAACAAACCAGTAACTGAAAGAAGAAATAAATTTAAATAACTAAAAAATAAACCAAAGGCTAAATACTGGTAATAAAGAGTAAATAAATTATGAAATAAATGAAAATTTTAGTTTCATACCTATTTTATAAATTCATATGATTCCTCTTGTTTTTCATATTTTCTTATTTACTATTTAATATCATAATATTATTTTATTCCATATATATATATATATATATATATATATTTATATATATAGAGATATAGATAGATACACAGATAGATATATATATATATATATATATATATATATATATATATATATATATATATATATCTATATATATATTTATTTTTAGTTTTCTACAGCTAAAGAGAGTTCAAGGGCGTAAATAAATAAAAAAAATGAGAAAAAGCCCGCTACTCACTGCTCCCGAACAGAGGTCAAAGGAGTGTCCAAAACGAGAGGTCAACTTCGGGAGGAGAGGTGTCTTGATACCCTCCTCTTGAAAGAGTTCAAGTCGTAGGCAGGAGGAAATACGGATGAAGGAAGATTGTTCCAGAGTTTACTAGCGTGAGGGATGAAGGAGTGAAGATGCTGGTTGACTCTTGCATAAGAGGTTTGGACAGTAAAGGGATGAGCATGAGTAGAAAGTCGTGTGCAGCGGGGCCGCGGAAGGAGGGGAGGCATGCAGTTAGCAAGTTCAGAAGAGCAGTCAGCGTGAAAATATCGAAAGAAGATAGAAAGAGAGGCAACATGGTGGCGGAGTTTGAGAGGTAAAAGACTATCAGTATGAGGAGGAGAGCTGATGAGACGTAGAGCCTTTGACTCCACTCTCTCAAGGAGAGCTGTGTGAGTGGACCCCCCCACACACATGAGATGCATACCATATACGAGGGCGGACAAGGCCCCTGTAAATGGATAGCAACTGTGCGGGGTAGAAGAACTGGCGGAGACGGTACAGAACGCCCAGCCTCGAGGAAGCTGATTTAGTAAGCGATGAGATATGAAGTTTCCAGTTGAGATTTTGAGTTAAGGATAGACCGAGGATGTTTAGTGTTGAGGAAAGTGATAGGTGAGTGTTGTCAAAGAATAGTGGATAGTTGTTTGGAAGATTGTGTCGAGTAGATAGGTGAAGAAACTGTGTTTTTGAGGCGTTGAAGGACACCAGGTTCCTCTTGCCCCAATTGGAAATAATAGTAAGGTCTGAGGCTAAGCGTTATGTTGCCTTCAGCCTTGAATCGTTAAGTTCCTGTATGGTGGGTCTTCTATTAAAAGAAGTTGAGTAATGCAGAGTGGAGTCATCGGCGTAAGAATGGATAGGACAGTTCGTTTTGGAAAGAAGATCATCAATGAACAACAGAAAAAGAGTGGGAGATAGGACAGAACCCTGTGAGACACCACTGTTAATAGGTTTAGGGGAAGAACAGTGACCGTCTACCACAGCAGAAATAGAACGGTCAGAAAGGAAACTGGAGATAAAGGTACAGAGAGAAGGATAGAAACTGTAGGAGGGTAGTTTGGAAAGCAAAGATTTGTGCTAGACCCCATCAAAAGCTTTTGATATGTCCAGCGCAATAGCAAAGGTTTCACCGAAACGGCTAAGAGAGGATGACCAAGAGTCAGTTAGGAAGGCAAGGAGATCACCAGTAGAACGCCCCTTGCGGAACCCATACTGGCGATCAGACAGAAGGTCAGAAATGGAAAGGTGCTTTTGAATCTTCCGGTTAAGGATTGATTCAAAAGCTTTAGATAGACAAGAAAGTAAAGCTATAGGACGGTAGTTTGAGGGATTGGAACGGTCACCCTTCTTAGACACAGGCTGTATGAAGGCATACTTCCAGCAGGAAGGAAAGGTAGATGTTGACAGGCAGAGGCGAAAGAGTTTGACCAGGCAGGGTGACAGCACGGAGGCACAGTTTCTAAGGATAATACGAGGCACTCCATCAGGTCCATCATCCTTCTGAGGATTGAGGCCAGAGTGGGCATAGAAAGCATCATTTTGAAGAATCTTTATAACAGGCATAAAGGAGTCAGAGCGGGGATGAGTAGGAGGAATATGCCCAGAATCGTCCCGAGTGGAGTTTTTAGAAAAAGTTTGAGAGAAGAGTTCAGCCTTAGAGATAGATGAGACGGCAGTGTTGCCGTCAGGACAGAGGAGTGGAGGGAAAGATGAAGAAGTGAAGTTGGAGGAGATGTTTTTGGCTAGATGCCAAAAGTTACGGGAAGAGTTAGAGAAAGCAAGGTTTTGGCATTTTCTATTAATGAAAGAGTTTATGGTTAGTCGGAGAATAGATTTGACACGATTCCGGGCAGAAATGTAGAGTTCGTAGTTAGCATTAGTTTGATGGCTCTGGTACCTTTTGTGAGCTGCCTCTCTATCATTGACAGCACGAGAACAAGCGTGATTGAACCAAGGCTTTTTAGCGTGAGGAGCAGAGAAAGTACGTGAAATGTATGCCTCCATTCCAGAGACAATCACCTCTGTGATGCGCTGAGCACACACAGAGGGGTCTCCATCCTGGAAGCAGTAATCATTCCACGGGAAATCGGAAAAGTACATCCTCAGGTCGTCCCACCGAGCTGAAGTAAAATGCCAGAAGATCGCCTCTTCGGCGGGTCCAGAGGGTGTACAGGAGCGATAGGACAGGATACAGAAATAAGATTGTGAACGGAGGAGCCCAACGGAGAGAACAGTTTGACAGAATAAGCAGAAGGGTTTGAGGTAAGGAAGAGGTCTAGAATGTTGGGCCTGTCTCCAAGACGGTCGGGAATACGTGTAGGGTGCTGGACCAACTGCTCTAGATCGTTGAGGATAGCAAAGTTGTAGGCTTGTTCACAAGGCTGATCAGAGAAAGAGGAGGAAAGCCAAAGCTGGTGGTGAACATTGAAATCTCCTAGGATGGAGATTTCAGTGAAGGGAGAGTGGGTCAAGATGTGCTCCACTTTAGAGTTCAAATAGTCAAAGAATTTTACATAGTTAGTAGAGTTAGGTGAGAGGTAAACAGCACAGATGTATTTAGTAATAGAATGACAATGAAGTCTTAGCCAGATGGTGGAAAATTCTGAAGAATCAAGGTTGTGGGCACGAGAGCAAGTGATGTCGTTGCGCACGTAGGCGCAACATCCAGCTTTGGATTGAAATTTAGGATAGAGATAGTAGGAGGGAACAGAGTAGAGATTGCTGTCAGTAGCCTCAGAAAACTGTGTTTCGGTGAGAAAGAGAAGGTGAGGTTTAGAGGAAGAGAGATGGTGTTCCACAGAATGAAAATTAGAACGAAGACCGCGAATGTTGCAGAAATTGAGAAGAAAGAGGTTCGAGGAGTTATCAAGACACCTCTCGGGTCGGCAGCCAGAAGGGGAGTCCTCCCTGGGGGAATTTGTGGTCCCCCCCCCAGGCGGGGACTCCGAGGCATGATGTAGGTGTGCCATTTTGAAATTTGAATTTTGGGAAAAGGTGTATATGTTGTGTGAATGTAGTGTGGTGTGGATAGAGAGAGGATCTGTCTTTAGAGAGCATGCTGAACTACTCTCCGGTGTTGGTGAGACAATAGGGAAACGGTTAGTGAGGACATGGGAAGGGTCTTTGGAGGGCTTCAGCTCCCTTCTCACCTCCCATATATACCTCACCGGGAGTGGCTTGCGCATGTTCGGTAGGTGTCTTCCTACCTACTCCACTGAAAAAAAAATAAATAAATAAATAAATAAATATATATATATATATATATATATATATATATATATATATATATATATATATATAGATAGATAGATAGATAGATAGATAGATAGATAGATAGATATAGATAGATAGATAGATAGATAGATAGATATAGATATAGATAGATAGATAGATAGATAGACCCCCGTGTACACCTCCCACCGCGACCCGATTGCCGTGTCGTGATTAATTCGCCGAATGTTCGCCGAATATTCGCGGACATGTCCCCGAATAGTCTTGGCCATTCGGCGACATGTCCCCGAATAGTCGGCGACATGTCGGCGGCAAATTCGTCAACAAAATTAAAACTTCAACGGTCAAAATTCGGCGACAATTCGCCGAATACCGCGAATTGGACGCCCAATTGTCCGGGACATGTCGGCGACATTTCGGCGACAATTCGGCGTCCATTTTGCATTAAGCCCCAAATACACTGCCGAATTTTGGCTCACGAATGTGCGGGAATATGCAAGTCATCCTGTGTCGCGAACAAGTTCGGCATCTTTCTTGCCTGTTCTTGGCCGTTCGGGGACATGTCTGCGTCCACCTCGCGACTTTTGACAGTTGGTCACGACCGCCACGAAAGTTTCATGTTGCATGAAAAATTCGCGGCCCTTCGCCGAATGTGCACGAATGCAAAATGGACATCGAATTGTCGCCGACATGTCGCCGACATGTCGCAGACCATTCGGCGTCCGATTCGCGGTGTTCGGCGAATTGTCGCCGAATTTTGACCGTTGGAATTTAAATTTTATTGGCAAATTTGTCGCCGACATGTCGCCAAATGGCCAAGACTATTCGGCGAACATTCGGCGAATTAATCACGACATGGCAAACGGATATATATATATATATATATATATATATATATATATATATATATATATATATATATATATATATATATATATATATATATATATATACCTCCTATATATAGGGCAAATTACCCCAAGTGGGGTAATTTATTCTTTTCTGTGGGGTAATGGGGTGACAGAGGGCGGTCAAGAAGAAAAAAAAACAAGAAGTAAAACCATGCCCATTGTGATGTGTGAGGGACCGTCCGCTGACGTGTCTCGTACAAGTATTGAACAGGTCAGAGGGAGTGGGAATCCCAGACATGCTGTCTGGTACTGTTCGCCAAGGCCTAATAGCAGTCAGTGGGAGAGGTGAAATTGTGTTCAACTTGGATGGACAAGGTAAATTTGGTCACTTTGTGGCTATTTTATTTTCTGAATTATTAAAAATGTGAATGCATTGTTGATTTGAGTAACATTATTGATATAAAATGCGCGGTATTACAAATGTGTATTCGCACAACAGTTTGATGTGAGGCGGCACCTGGAGGTGTCCGTCGAGCTGTCCCGACACCTGGCTGGGAAGATTGCGGCAACTCCACAACTCACCCCGAAGGAGAAGCGCCTGCAGAGTCTCTACGACACGATTTCTGCATGGATGCAGGACTGTCCTACACGGAGGACGAATTCGTGGAGTTGAGCAAGTGTGTGTGTGACAAGCTCTATGTCATACGTCAAGCTCAAATTGCCCAGCACCAACATGTCAGTGTCCCACCCTACCAGCCACCTACAGGAGCTGTACAGCACGGCTACCATGGCTACCACCCCAGTGTGATCCTTGCTACGCCCACCATGGAGGCCTCTTCCTCTACCGATGCCTTGCAGAGACAGATCGCGAGCCTTCAGCAACAGCTGCAGGATGTTTCCGGCCGAAGGGAGCAGGCCCACCAACCTCAAGCATCAACACCTCGCCCTGAGTTGAACCTCAGCCTGGGAAGTACCCTTTTTGGTGTGCTCAGTCCTCCTCGGCCGCAGGACCGCGACCAAACTCTCCACACACCGCATCGAGGGAAACACCACTACCACCAGCCGTAGTGGTGTATGTATTGGGTAGTGTGTGGGTGTGTATAAATATATGTATTTATTATTTTTTAGATACATTAATTTTATTTTATTTTGTATTATTTTATAAAAATAAAACTATCACATAACAATTATTCAATGTGTTTTCTATTTGACACCCATGCCTATTCTAGAGACTTTAAATGAAATATAAAAAATAATAGCATGAAAAGAAAATTAAATATATATATATAGAGAGAGAGAGAGAGAGAGAGAGAGAGAGAGAGAGAGAGAGAGAGAGAGAGAGAGAGAGAGAGAGAGAGAGAGAGAGAGAGAGAGAGAGAGAGAGAGAGAGAGAGAGAGAGAGAGAGAATAAAATAATAATGAACAAGAAAATTAAAAAACAAGAAGAATCATGATTATATAAAATAGGTATGTAACTAACTTTTTCATTTATTTCATAATTTCTTTATTATTTTTTTATAATATTATTCTGTCATTATTTAACCTATGTTTTATTTTTTAGTTATTTTTTTTTCAGTTACTGGTTTGTTTATCAATATTACGTAAAGATTCATTCATTCTAAAATATTTGTAGGAGGGAAAAACGAAAACAAGTCACATTTGTACATTTTATTACACATACTATCATACATATTACCACAGATATTATCACCGATATTTACTCGCCCACAATTCTGTCATGCCAGGCCACTGCTTCCCGGGTGTTGCAGTAGTCCATGAGGTAGGCGCAGACATTCTTGGGGCCTACCATAGCTCTTGGGTTCCGCTGGGGGTCGAGTGGGATGAGTTGATCGCCCTCTCGCCATTCCCCTGGAACAATTTGCTGTGTGTGTGGATCCTCCCGGTCCGCCTGCCGCATAAACTGGACAGGGTTCCGGTCACGCAGCAAGTTATGGAGTATGCAACAGGCCAGCGTTACCTTCTCCGCTCCTCTAGAATGCATTTCAAGTCCCCTGAGGAGACACCGGAACCTAAAAAAAAAATAAAAAAGAAGACAAGAGCATGTATTTAGTATAAAGTATAGAATGGTACTTTTACACACAACAATAAACACATAAGCTAGGGAGGGAGCGAGGGAGTAGTGAGGGGAGAGTGATATGTCACAAGGTGATTGGCCTCACACCTGGCGCTGATGAGGGCTTTAACCACGAGGGCACTCATTAAAGGATTCAGTTTGAACAATCCTTCAGATAAATTAAAGTTGTCATATTTCTGTATACAAACTGACTCTTGTATTTTTTCTCCTCCTAAAATTGTTACACTTTTTTATCATTTCACAGGAATCCCAATCGAATACACATATCCCATCATGAATTGAAATTTTACAAATATTTACTTACCTATTTGCGAGGATGCCAAAAGCGTTCTCCACCACTCGTCTTGCTCTGGACAGCCGGTAGTTGAAGACCCTCTGCTGTCGAGTCAGTCCTCGGGAGGGGAAGGGCTTCATCATCCACTCCTTGAGGGCGAAGGCGTCGTCACCAACGAGGAACTCGAGGGGGCAGGCCGATATCATTCCTGACGATGGCTTGGTACAGGTTGGAGCAGAAGAACACTTGGGCATCAACGTTGCACCATTGGCACCAAAGGAAGCGTAGATGAATTTGTAATTGTAGTCGACCACACCGAGTAGGACCAGGGAAAAAAAACTTATAACTGAAGTACAAGGATCCGGTGTTAGGTGGTTTTGTGATCCGGACGTGTTTCCCGTCGATGGCTCCGACAGCGTGCTCGAAGTCCCACTTCTCCGAGAAGCCACTTGCTATGCCCTTCCAACCCTCTGGTGTCGTGGGGCTTGCGATGACCTCGTCCATGTACTCGGTGATTAGCACCTCACATGTCTCGTAAATGATCTTGCCAATGGTGGAACGATGAACCCGGAACAACAATGACAGACTGGCGTAGCTGTCGCCTGACGCTAGGAACCGCAAGGTAATGGCAAGCTTCAAACCAGGCTCAAGGGGTTCACGAAAATTGGTAGTTTTCTTCGTAATGTGGGGTCGCACTCTCTCCAGGATTTCGTCAAACATTGTTTCCTCCATCCTCAACGTGTTCTTGTATTGTGCTTGATGTGTGCGTGACAGGGTTGGAATCAGGTTCTGCCAGGCCCCTTGCTGCAGCCTTTCCTGGAGCCACTCAGCAACCCATATCCTTCTCGGTCTGTATTTTCTTCGTCGTCCTCTTGTCACAACTGCATCCCTGGCTTGTCGTCGATCTTTTTCTTGCTCCAGTAGCAAAGCACATGTGAGTGCAATTTGCGTGACCAAGTTGTGCAACAAAACCAGCGTTAAATAGTCGTCCATGGTGAGAGGCAATGGGGAAAGTCCTGGGTGTGGTGAGATACGAGGTGGGCTCTTCAGCTGCCGGTGAAGAAGTGTGTTGCACCCCAGATTCCCGTTCTTTTATATGCCAGCTGGGCATCAGATGATCAGCTGTCAGAAATCTTGGCACTGTCGGGGAATTGTCCCCGACATGTCGCCGACACGTCGGCGACATACGAAGACAATTCGGAGACATGTCGCCAGTTATTCCGCGACAAAAAAAACGTTAAAATTTCAGATTTTGAGCTCGGCGACATGGACGCCGAATAGTCGGCGACATGTCTCCGAACTGTCCCCGAATTGTCTTGAGCATTCGCCGACATGTCGCCGACATGTCGCCGAATGGTCACGAACTGTAAGAATCTTGGTCATGCCGGCGAACCGGTCGCCGAATTTTTTCACGAACTGATTCGGCGTCAAGTTCGTGGCCAACATTCGGCAGTGTGTTTGGGGCTTAAATGTACATTCGGCGAACGGCCGCGAATATTTCATGCAACATGAAACTTTCGTGGCGGTCGTGACCAACTGTCAAAAGTCGCGCGGTGGACGTAGACATGTCCCCGAACG
>NC_066551.1:14427208-14429708 GCF_024679095.1 Eriocheir sinensis
GCCAAGAACAGGCAAGAAAGATGCCGAACTTAAGCCCCAAATATACTGCCGAATTTTGGTTCACGAATGTGCGCTAATATGCAAGTCATCCTGTGTCGTGGTGGCAAATGAAACCTCTATTAATATAAATTAATAATCAGATAAAAAATTGGAAAGCACTAAATAAATTAAAAATAGTTATAAGCAAAAAACTAGGACGTGTCCAAATTGCGGCAAAAAGGCCAAAAAAACAGGATATTTTGTGACGGCTTGACGACAAACTTGGAATCGAGCCATCAAAACATCCTTCAAGCTGGTCAGACTACATTGCCAAGAGGGGCTACATGCCAAATTACAGCCTTCTAGAGGCAACAGCAATGCCACTTGACACAAACGGCAAAGTGTCTGGAGTTCGTCAGAACCGCTCTCAAAAGAGTTTATGTTTCGAGCTCTAGCGACGAAACTACTGGGAGTAGGGAAATGTTATGCATCATATTGGAAAGCACATTGGTAGGATTAAATTATTTGTTAAATAAGTTTTTTGAAATTCTCAAAAAATGAGTGGGTTTCAAGGTTGGAAACTCTGAAATAGTTTTTATTCAGAGTCGTTTTTTGCGAATTAATTCGATTTTGTACCCTTTTGAGTCGGTTTATGAGCCCGGTCGCTTATTAAAAAATACAGCCCTTTCATTTTGCCGTCGATTGAAATCAAAAACATTTCTGTAGCCCCCAAAATAAGGGAGTTATGGCGATTCGCACCAAAGCGGTTGATTTTCCAAAATTCGCTGCTTAATGACAAGGGCGCCGCAAAATCAAAAGAGCCCGCCGTCCATTACTTGATATATTACTGGTAGGAATGTGGTTTCAGTGTCGTTGATTGTGACCATGTTGTGCGTTGTCCATGTGTGTAATTTGTGTCATATTTCCTGGAGGTGAGAATAACATGGGTTGGTGTTGTCGACTGTTACTCCCACTGTGGCGTCGTCCACGTACTTCCAGCGGTGAGGGGTGGGGGTCAGAGCCTCATTAATTAATATGAGAAAGAACAAAGGGCCCATCTTGGACCCCTGAGGCACCCCGAAGTGAGGCGTAGGTGGGGAGACCACTCCCTGATATCTCACCACCTGGCTGCGCTGGTACAGGAAATCCGCCAGCCAGGAGACCAAGTTGGGGGGAAGCCCTGGATTGACTGCTTTCTTGATGACTGTGGTATGGCGAACAAGGTCAAAAACCTTCCTGAAATCAATAAAAGCAAGAGAAACTGATGTTTTGCGTTTTTAAAGGTTTCTGAAGGCAAAGTAATAGTAATAATTATATTAATAATAATAATAATAATAATAATAATAATAATAATAATAATAATAAAAATAAAAATAATAATGATAATAATAATAGCAATAAATGATAATAATAATAATAATAATAATAATAATAATAATAATAATAATAATAATAATAATAATAATAATAATAATAATAATGGGTGGGGTACAGGGGTCTGACATATTTGTGGGAGGGTTGGGGTGTTGGCGTTTGGGAGGGAAAGAGGGGCTGCCTCTTCCAAATGACGAGATGTTAATCTTCAGGTCAATGCTGGGTCAGGTGGCTGTTGATGGGGGGATGCAGGTGGCCAATATCTGGGAGGTCACTCAGGTACCCAGGCTTAGTGATGAGGTGCTAAGCTTAAGCCGTTGAGACGCCGGTGATGGTTACTGCCCGGCTGGTAGTTTTATCTGTGGGAACATGTGCACGTGCAACTTGCTCCTCCTCAGTGACGAAGCTTCCACACCGCCCTCTCCTGAACTGACCTTCCCTGTTGCTGGGTGACCGAGATGGGGTTCTTCGGAGCCTGAGCTTGCCGGCATGGACGGGATATAGATGACGACTATTGACGAGGCGTCGACGACACACGTAGCGCTCACTACTCATCACGGCACCATTAACACACTGCACTCACTGTTTGTTTGTATAATGTCACAGCATTTCACAAACGTATTTGGAATAATGATATTCTTAAAAAAATGGGAAGGGGCGGGGGGATAGGAAGCGAAGGAAGAGGCTGACCCTGTAGCTGCTGCGGAGAGCACCATGTGACACGTCTTGACCACGTGAGGTAAGGACTGTATGTTTTTCTTGTGTGTGTGTAGTATAAACGCTTTTCGACAGGTGAGCGTGCAAGAACGACCACGATGGGAAGGATATTATCAGCACCATCGCCACTCACAGGACCGACTCACCCACCCCATCAACTTCGCCACCGCCACTACTCTCATCCCTGGCACCACCACCATCACCGCCGCCACACTGTACCGCACCCCATCCCACTCCTGCCCTAACCTCACCCTTCGTCCTTCAACCCTTAGTCATTCCGTAAGTATACTTAAGTGTGTATTATGTTCAGTTAGGGAGAAGAAAAAAGCGTCCTCCAAATGTACTTACTAAAAACACTCCTGGAGGGAACTTGAGAGAGGGATGCAAGAGTTAGCATGAGTGTGTGGAGAGATTAAGTTACTCTAGTCGT
>NC_066551.1:14434708-14547208 GCF_024679095.1 Eriocheir sinensis
TCGTGATGGGAGTCTGGAGTCGTGAGGGTTAGCACGACATGCTGGCAACTAGTTGGCTGAATGTCCCAACCAGTAGGCAAGACACCAAGACCCCAATAAAACTTCTTCCCCTTCTTGGAGCGTGGGAACCAACTTGTCAAATGGAAAAGTCGCTGGGTTGTCGTGGCCCAGAGTCGGCACGGTGTGACCGGGGCTTAATTAAGACTACCCACATGCTGCTTTGAAGACCGTCTATCAACCCGGACTCTAGATTATCTCTCCAAAGAGAGGCTCAAAGATGAGGTCCAGGGTGCAGTATGAGCCAAAACAAGATGGCGCCACAAAGGGCTGGGCCGCCCATCAGGCACAACCAGTGAAAAAGCCTAAAGGCGCAATAGGCCGCGACGAAATAAAAAAAGTATTAATTTAAGTTTTTACTGCTGCTGTGTAGTGCAGTGTTTTCAATTTTTTTTACTGTAATTGAAAATGGGGGATTTGCATAACTCAGAATACTGAATAACTCGGCAAAGGCTGGTGCCCCTATCATGCCGAGTTGTAAGGGTTTTACTGAAGGAGGGTATCAGGACACCTCTCCTCCCGAAATTGATCTTTCTTTCGGCCACCTCTTTTGATTCTTTTTTGGGAGCAGCGAGTAGCGGGCTTTTTTTTATTATTGTTTTCTTTTTTTGTGCCCTTGAGCTGTCTCCTATGTTGTAAAAAAATATAAAAAAATAAAAAATAAGGTTTGTTCACTAAGTCACCAGGTAGCTGATAAAATGTGACACTAATCTAGAGAAGGGCTGGGTCGTAAAGACTTTTCAGCACGGAACCTCCCTGCAGCCGCTAACGGTACTGTGTCAGTCTTCAGGAAAACGAGTGTCTGGGATCGGGGGCGCCGCAGCTGAGGGTACAAGAAACCCGCCGCTCCTCAGCACCGTCGGAGAATTTCTTCTCTGCACACAACCCTGAAGTTACTCTCGCCTCTATGATGTCGAGGCGAGACTCTCGTAAGATGCAGGACCTGGTGCTGGACACGCAGGGCAGGAGCGCCGCTCTTCTTAAAGTAAACGACAGTACAGGGAAAAACAGCTGATAGCCTTCACCAGTCTCACATCGGCATATTAATGCCTGACTTTGACATCTTGATTTTATTTTTGACACGGATATTTTTTAAATATATTAAGTGCATGCTTTGAGGGTTTTTCAACGTACATTTAGTGATTAAGATATTTTTAGCATTGATTCATAAGCCAAGTAAGACATTTTCAAAATGTGTTTGGTAGCAGGATAGGACTGTCCCTTACCGTCCATCACTCCCTTACTGCACAACAACTAGGTTCCCTTTCTCCCTCAGGTGTCGGCAACACCCAGCTCCTCTTTGTCTTCATCCCCCAGTCCCATACCACGGATGTCCCCATCCTTGAATCCTGTCGTCCCCCATGCTCCCAGCTCGCCCACTGCGGCGCATCAGCCCTTGGAGGTTGCCGCCTCCAGTATAAAGGTGAGACGATGGATGTGGCGAAATGATGTTCAGGTAATAAGCTATTAAATGGCTGTGTCCTTTTCAAAAGTGTTTACTAGCACAATTCAGTCACACATACGATATGGCTAGGACTGATTACGTGTGCAAACATATCCCCTTCCCTTCCCGCTTCTCCCCCGTTCAGGGTGCCATACACACACATCAGCATGAACTTGCACACACACACACACACACATACACACACACACCGGTAGCTTAGTAGTAAGAGCTCTGTGTTGCCACGCTTCACGGTGTGGCAGGCGAAGGTTCTAGTCCTGCTCAGGCCCGGAATTTTTCCATTGACAGAGGAGTGGTTACTGTCCCCCCTTGAGCATGGGGTATGGGGTGTGTGAATATATATATATATATATATATATATATATATAGATATATATATATATATATATATATATATATATATATATATATATATATATATATATATATAACGAGCTTGCACAAGGTATTCTGAACTGCCACAAGGCTTTCCTGTGAGACTTTTTTTTTTTTTTTTAGATTACTCTATTCTAATTCATTAGCAATAAAATAGCGTCGCTTCTCATGCTTAGCCTACTTAATTGATCCATATCAAAGAAAATGCCTCTTTCATGCTTAGCCTACGAAATAGATCCATATCAAAGATAATTTTTTTTTCATAATCAGCCTACGTAATTGATCCATATAAGAATATATAAGAACGTAAGGAGTCTGCAGGAGACTGGTTTGCCCAGGATCAAAGGACAGAGTCAACCGGCGCGCAGAAAATGAAGTCAGCAGGTGGAGCGAGGACAGATGAAATAGAAAACGAAAATATTCAGGTCGAACGGTAACGCAAATAAAATCGAAAGTATTTACGTCGAGTGGTAACTCAAATAGAATCTAAACAGGCTTTCATTGTCTTTGTCTTTGATTGACAAATATCGTATCTTCTATAGGTTTCTGTAGTGAATTTAATTAATACACAAAGAAATTACCTACACACATCTTTAGGTAATGTTTCTTGCTTATACACACTATAATTCACTTGACTGTCTATATATGCATATTCTAGACACAGTATAATAATACAAAACACGTTAAGTACATCTTTGGCCACAGTGGGAGAGCTTAAACCTTAAATCTAAGAATAATGACTACCTGTCCCTTTGTTATGGCTCACAGCAGTAAGCGTGGGATTGCCTTTGTAACGTAATAATAAGTACAATGAAAACTATAAGCTTACATTCAAATCCTCTCTAACGAGCATAATGCTACACGATCCTCTTACAATAGGATTCAATAGTTTATCCTGTATACATAAATAAAATAAGACATTATAGAAAATGGATTCCTTTGAAGGTACACTTGCCTGTATCTACTTACTTACATTCCTTAAAAAATATATATACATAAGAAAATAAGGAATCTGCAAGAGGCCAGTTGACTTACACGTGGTAGTTCCTGTAAAACTATAAGCTCTAAAGGCCCAAATACACTGTCGAATTTTGGCCACGAACTTGTCGCCGAATCAGTTTGTGAAAGAATTCGGCGACCGGTTCGCCGAAATGACCAAGATTCTTACAGTTCGTGACCATTCGGTGAAATGTCGGCGAATGCTCAAGACAATTCGGAGACAATTCGGAGACATATCGCCGACTATTCGGCGTCCGTCGCCGAGTTCAAAATCTGAAATTTTAACGTTTTTTTTTTTTTTTTTTTTGTTTTTTTTTGTCGCGAAATAATTGGCGACAAGTCTCCGAATTGTCTTTGCATGTCCCTGAAATGTCGGCGACATGTCGGGGACAATTCTTCGACAGTGCCAAGATTTCTGACAGCTGATCATTTGATGCCCATGTGGCATATAAAAGCACGGGAATCCGGGGTGCAACACCTTCTTCACCGGCAGCTGAAGAGCCCACCTCGTCTCTCGCAACTTGTTCCAAGGGAATGGCGAAAGGGCGATCAACTCGTCCCACTCGACCCTCTGCGGAACTCAAGAGGGCCTACTTCATGGGCTACTACAACACCCGGGGAGCAGTGGCCTGGCAGGACAGAATTGTGGGCGAGTAAATACCGTGTATGATAATATGTGTGGGAATATGTATGATAGTATGTGTAATAAAATGTATAAATGTGACTTGTTTTTGTTTTGCCCTCCAACAAATATTTTAGAATGAATGAATGTTTACGTAATATCAATAAACAAACCAGTAACTAAAAGAAGAAATAAATTTGAATAGCTAAAAAATAAAACAAAGGTTATAAAATGGCAGAATAATGATATTAAGAAATAAATAAAGTAATAAATAGTAAATACATTATGAAATAAATGAAAAGTTAGTTTCAAACCTCTTTTATAAATTCATGATTCTTTTTGTTCTCCATATTTTCTTGTTTACTACTTATTATTATATTATTATTTTAGTCCATATATATATATATATATATATATATAGAGAGAGAGAGAGAGAGAGAGAGAGAGAGAGAGAGAGAGAGAGAGAGAGAGAGAGAGAGAGACCCCCCGTGTACACCTCCCACCGCGACCCGATTTCCGTGTCGTGATTAATTCGCCGAATGTTCGCCGAATATTCGGGGACATGTCCCCGAATAGTCTTGGCCATTCGTTGACATGTCGCAGACATGTCCCGAATACTCGGCGACATGTCGGCGATAAATTCCACAACAAAATTAAAATTTCAACGGTCAAAATTCGGCGGCAATTTGCCGAACACCGCGAACTGGACGCCGAATTGTCTGAGACATGTCGGCGACGTTTCGGCGACAGTTTGGCGCCCATTTTGCATGCTTGCACGTTCGGCGAACGGCCGCGAATTTTTCATGCAACATGAAACTTTCGTGCCGGTCGTGACCAACTGTCGAAAGTCGCGCGGTGGACGCAGACGTGTCCCCGCACGGCCAAGAACAGGCAAGAAAGATGCCGAACTTGTCCACGAAACAGGATGACTTGCATATTCCCCCACATTCGTGAACCAGAATTCGGTAGTGTATTTGGGGCTTAAAATCTATCTCCATCCATAAATATACTGAGTGGTTCGACCCTTCGTATATTTTCCGCATGTGGCCCTCTGTCAAAAAAAGTTTGGACACCCCTGACCTAGACAGACTAAGGTGCTTTCTCTAGAGCGTTACATAGTCTACTTACAGACTTGCAGCCAGATACTGAACAACTGCAAGGCATTGTGATTTGACAAAAACAGGCAACCCATACACCACCGCTTCCGGCTGGCTACTGAGGCGTAAACCTTAGTTGAACCCACCAACCTTCCGCCTGATGACGTCATGCGCCAGTTGATTCAAAATTCAAAATTCAAAATTTTGATCCAGGGTTTGCCTATACAAGGCAGCTTTCATTTCTTTCCTTTCCTTTCCTCTTTCATGATTAGCCTACGACACTGATCCTTATAAAAAAATATGCTTTCTTCTTTCATTTTAGCCTACGACATTGATCCTTATAAAAAATATGCTTTCTTCTTTCATTTTAGCCTACGACATTGATCCTTATAAAAAAAATGCTTTCTTCTTTCATTTTAGCCTATGTAATTGATCCTTATAAAAAAAAATGCTTTTCTCTTTATGCTTAGCCTACGGAATTTGCCCATTATAAGAGAAAATTATTTTCTCTTTCATGATTAGCCTACTAGTAGGACACTAATCCATATCAAAGAAATATACTTTTTTTTTATGCTTAGCCTACGTAATTGATCCATATCAAAGAAATATACTTTTTTTTATGCTTAGCCTACGTAATTGATCCATATCAAATAAATATACTTTCTTCTTACATGTTTAGCCTACCAATTGATTCATATAAAAAAATGCTTTCCTCTTTCATGCTTAGTCTACAACATTAATCCATATAAAAGAAAATACTTTCTTGATAAGCTAATATAATAATTATTTTCATCCATATGAAATAGATTGAGTGATAAAAAATTACTATAAAAAAAGCTACTTTCTTTCTGGCGGGGAGGGGGACATTCATCATTCAAGTCATTTGAAAGGGATGCAGTGCAGTCTCCCATAACTCTCTCTCTCTCTCTCTCTCTCTCTCTCTCTCTCTCTCTCTCTCTCTCTCTCTCTCTCTCTCTCTCTCTCCTGTATGAAGTGAATATTTATTTTTTCGAAAAAAAATAGCATATATAGTTATTATGGAAGGACTCGTAGTCTTATAACAATAGCAGTATATATTACCAAACCTTTAAAAAAAGAATCGGACATGAAGAATTATCTAATATATAAGTTAATGAAATAATGGAGGCGAGAGGGAGAAAGAAAACAACAACACGCGCAGGACAAAATGGCGGGCACACTGTGTGACTCAGCACAGCAAGGCTTAACTTGTCCCCACACTCCGTCTCACTATAAGCTCCGGCAACCGGCACTGGCGGTAAACTGGTACCGTTTAGTGTTCCGGGACCTTAACGGAACCCATTATTTCGATTAACTTTTCTATTAGATAATTCTTCATGTCCGATTCTTTTTTTAAAGGTTTGGTAATATATACTGCTATTGTTATAAGACTATGAGTCCTTCCATAATAACTATATATGCTATTTTTTTTCGAAAAAATAAATATTCACTTCATACAGGAGAGAGAGAGAGAGAGAGAGAGAGAGAGAGAGAGAGAGAGAGAGAGAGAGAGAGAGAGAGAGGTTTCTTTACAGAAAATTTAATTAGGAATTTCATCAGACGTCATTTAAGATTAAAAAAAATACTTTTGGGTACCTGAGTTTTCCGTACAGGTACTACCGATATTCAAATTAACGGTACCTGCCCATCCCTAGAGACTGCTGTTAGCTGGGTTGAGCCACTTGAGCGGCGCGTGTGATTCATTGTGTGTGAGAGGCAGTGTTACCAACGTTCAGAACGCCGTCCTTCTGAATTCCTAACAAATTGTTATTTTTTCTCATCTTCTGCTTCTTTATATGCCTGAACTTTGATGTCGTTGTGTTCATAACTATATTTACAATGTAACAGAGAAGAGACAGTGAGTAGAATTGTGAATTCAATGACTTTATAGGCTTCCCATAAAAATGTGTATCACTCTTGACAGACGACAAACTAATGACAAGATCTGCATGACTAAGATGAAAAATGAAACATGAGACGCTATGCTAACTAGGAAAAAAAGATTCGAGGGTGTACAAGGCTCAGCAGTTTTATAGAAGCAATGTAAAAATCGCGCTTCCAAGAGGCGTACAGCATGTTCCCGTAGAAGCCGCCTGAAAGGCGTACCGCATTAAGCAGCAGGTGTCAATTAAGACTTTCATTATTATGTTGTGTTATTATGTTCCTCTTCCCGGGTGTGTATGGGTGTGAGTGAGGTTTCAGCCGTTCCCAAAGATTCGTCATCAGAGATCGACAGTTCACCTGCAGAGGATACTTACTGGTTAGGGAGCGAGAGGTCAGAGCTAGTCTGCCCAAAATTGGTAAGGCCCAGGGTGGTCGAACAAAACCCCAACAGACAAAACCCCAGCGTATAAAACCCCAGCGGACAAAACCCGAGTGGACAAAACCCCAGCTCCTCATTTGAAAAGTGGAGCAGATCAATGGTTCCAAAGCTTTCATGATTTTAGAGTATGCAGATGAATGAATACGGAAATTTCTTGTTTTTAGTTCATTTTTGTGGCTAAAATCTTCAATTTGATCTAACAATATAGGCTATTAGAAATGGTACCCTCACTCATATCTAAGCAAGACACCAGAATGAACGAAAAATAGCAGCAATCATTGAGCATCCACTTCTTTTTTTAATTCGATTTTGACGAAGGTTTCATGTCTGTGGTCCCGCACCACGGGTTGTTCCGTTATCTTGCCAATTTGTCAAGGTTCCAGAGGTGGGTGCTGCAATCGGAAGGTTTATATAACCCAAACAAGAGAAATGGTTAGACACCAATTTATTTTAAAGAAAGTAAACAACCCCAAACACCCTCACAAAAAGAACTGGAGTCTCCAACATGAAGGCTTCAGCACGCCGGACTCAGCGATGATCCTTTGCACGGCTTCTTTCTTTCTTGCGTCCCGTCCTCTGCGTGGCAGTGGCGAGGCAGCACAGCTTCGTCCTTTAAGTGGTGTAGACGTGCGGACGAGGGAACAGCAGGAGGAGAAGAAGCGTCAGGAACACGGCAGTAACGAGAGTGGAGAGGAGCGAGGTCAGGGCACCCAGAACAAGCCCACGGTTCCGAAGATTCCCGAATGAGAGCAGAGCTGAAGCCAGCAGAATCATGTGTTTAGGGCGAGGCTCAGCTGCTGTCTGCTGAAGGATACGCTGGCTACCCACCACGTCGCCTTCCCTAGCGGGTTGAGAACCCCCGCTGGTTTCTACGTCCGAGGCGTCGAACGGCTTCAGGCGAACGGGCAGCAGGAATGTAGCAGGTCGTTCGCTGCGCCTCGGTAGTTGTTCGCGGCGTCGAACGGTTACTGGCGAACGAGCAGTAGGGGTGCCTTGATCGTTCGCCGCCCTGCTGGTAGTTGCCCTCACACAGGCTCCCATACAATAAACTACTCCAGGTAGATTCAATAAACAACTACCAAATTGGAAAAGAAAAAAACGTAAGCCAATATACTAAAATAAGGGGGGGAACTGGCGAGGAGACTCAGGAGGAACGACAGTAGGCACGAATGTCTGTTCTTATACCTGGCCAAAATAAATGTTTAAATATCCTAATCTCCATCTTACGACGAGAAAAATGACAGGCCAAGGAACTCTCATGGGCCGCGGAGAGGATGATCTGGCGGCAATACTTTTGTACAACTAGACAATGTTGGCCTACCTAGTTGGAAAGCTGGGAGGTGAGGCACTTACTGTAGAGAAGCTCTTTGAGATACAGGTGTAGCAGTCACCCCTAAAGCCGTGTGCTCTTCTCCCCCGTGACTCAATGAAAATGGGTGCGGCACCACATACTTCTTTATTTTATCATTGTGCTTTATGCTGTCCCGTGGCGTCCTCATTGTTAACCTTTCTTGATAATTGTTTATCTTCAACTGTCTGTCCACGTCCTTCTATTGTTCTCTTTTACATTTTGTACACCACATACACCAACACTTCAATGTCATTTACACAACACAACATTCACATACACGCATATACACTTAACCACGTCTCTTTTGTGTTTCGTCTATCCCAATGACTTGTGTATGTTTTTTATAATAAATAACCTTGACGGGTATTGATTTTTCCTTACCCGTGGACCGACTAGCAGTTTGCGCACTCACTAAACACCAACACAGGTACTAGAACGATGACCCGTTCCTGGCTTTAACGACGTGTCCAGAAGATGCTTTCTGCCGTATCATTGTTAAGGAGGCACAGGAAGCTTGAAGCTGGGAAAACTCTTAAGGGGTTACTGAAAGAGGTTGAAGTTCCGGAAGGACAAGCGGATGGAACCTCTTCAACTTAGGCCTCAATACACCTCAATGGTCGAAGTCAGCTCTTATTAGGTTTAGAGTTTATGGATTTATCTCATTTTCTTTGCCATCGAAAGTTTTACACTGAGATTTCCATGGCTCTACAACGAACTGCGCATGCGTAATACCATTTTGTCGAAAAAGTTAGAATACAAAAACAAAATAATGAGAATATTATGAAAACTTATAGAAAAAGTTTTTCGTATATTAGAAATTTCGCAAAAAATATATTTGTTTGCTGTGTGAGACATCGCCGCGACACAAATGTCTGTTTGTGTCCCGTCTATTTGCATGCCACAAATGGTGACTATTGGACAATAAATACATGCGTCAGTATATAGAGAAGCTAAAAAAAAGCATACTTTTCGGGAGAAGCGATTAAAAATTGTGTATGCAGAAAAATATGTTAAGTCAAAAATAGGTTAGTGTCCTCGCAAAAAAAATCGTTTTTTCACCCTCTCACCACGTGAGAAAACAACAATTTATTGGAGTTACATTTTTTTTTTTTTTTTTTATTGCACGGGGCCGTGGGATAGGGTGGGTGGGAAGGAGGCCCTGTGGGGAAGGCTAAAATTGCCAGATGCGTGTCTGTTGTATACCAAATGAATCTCCTAGTCTGTGGAATGAAGTTTAGCCCTTAAAAAAAATGTTTTAAATGGCCGCTGGAGGTGTACTGAGACCTTACCAGCACGGGTGGTGACTGCGTGTACCTGGCTAGCTGCAGGGGCCGTCGGAGTACGAGGAGTAGAAGTTCCTCGCTGCAACTTTGAAGATGAGGCTGCACTGGAAGAATCAGATGGTGCTTGAGAGGAGTCAGGGTCGTGGGGATCCCTTACCCGAGACGTTTCCGATGAGGGTCAACCGGTACAGTAGGGGCATCTCAAGTAGCACTTCACCACAGGAAACTTGTCCACTCGTCCTAAGTAGTCTGCTAGTGAGGCCTTCGGACAACTCTCAACATTTACATCAGGTAGTAAGTCTTCAGAGATGATTACACAGGAGCAGCCAGTATCCTGGATGATGTTAGAGCACCAAGATCCGTTGACAGTGCCCGAAACGGAAAACTTCGGAACATTTTTGTCACCAAGGCAAAAGCCTACCTTATGTGATGGGGTAGCAGGATCGACTCTCTGAAGGCGCGGGGACGAAGATGGCCTTCCTCCCCCCATTGGTGACACTTCACTGTTGCTGAGCCGGACTGGGCAGAGGTCTTAGCGGAGTATCCTTGAGAGGACTCGGAAAATTTCGTTGGCGAACCAGCTTTAGAGGGTTCTCGGGAACTAGGAAAGGAAACTTTCGGGTAGGCGTTGCGGGCAGACGACCAGTCGTCGGCAAGTCTCACTGCGTCGGGAAGATCTTTCGGCCGACGCTCCTTGATGAAGATCCACAAATCTGGGGTAAGATTAGTCAAGAACTGATCAAGTAGCATAAACTCCCGAAGCGCTTGAAAAGTGCAGAGGACGTCAGAGGCCTCCAACCACGCCTGGAACGACCGGGTCAGGTGGATGGAGAACAGCTGGTAGTTCTCCCAAACTCTAATCCTTGCGTGACGGAAGTCCTGATGGTAGTTGTCGGCAGTCTTGCTAAACCCAGTGGGAGAGCTTCCTTCAAGAGAGCAGACAGAGATGTATACAATTCAGTGGCCTTACCCGTGAGGAGACAACCCAACCTCGCAGCGTAGCTGTCCTTGTCGATCCGCAGTAGTTCCGCCACCCCTTCAAAGCGAACGAGGTAGTTGTTGATGTCTTTTCCCTCTTGGTAGGTGGGCAACCTCGGTCCTCGCACGTTCTCACAGGAAGGAGAAGCCGTTTTCCCCTGAGCGACGACACGGGCGAGCTCTATTTCTTTTTGAACTTGCAGCTTGGCAAGTTGGAAGTCTTTCTCGGCAGCTCGCTCTTCTTTCTCCGCTAGGATCCTCTTCTCTTTCGGTTAGGAGACTTTTTTTCTTTTCTCTCGGCTAGGAGACGCTTTTCCTCCCTCTCGGCAGCGCGCTCGTTCCTCTCGATTGCTTGCTGTTGGACAACGTAGCGGCCGAGATCGTCACCCTTAAGACCCAAGGCTTCAGCCTGAGCCTTAAACATATCAAAGTTGGACATGATTAGCAGAAATGGACCTCAAAGGAATAAAATAAAACTAACAAAGACAGACCAATAAAAACCCCAATTAAGAAAGATACCAATTAGTACGACAAGAAACCAGATAATGAACAAAACCCCCCATAAAAAAAAAAAACAAGACCAGGAAAATTCAACACAGAACCAAACAAACAGGAGGTACCCAGCACACAATAGGGAAAAACAACGAAGAATGATTAGCCAAACCCTACAAAAAGGGTAGCAACACACCCAACGAGTGATTGGGGTAAACAACGCCTCAGCACAAGGACTGAAAAAGTGCTATGGCAGCACCAACAAATCGTACCGTTGGCGTACAACAGCCACAGAAAGAACGGTGAAGGATTAAACACTCACTGCCGGGCAACAGACAGCAAGTGGCGCGCAAAGGCGACTTAATAAGCCAAACCTTTCGATTAGCAGTTGACCCAATCCAGGCGAGGTCGCCACATGTCAAGGTTCCAGATTTGGGTGCTGCAATCGAAAGGTATAACAAAAACAAGATAAGTGGTTAGACACCAATATACTTTAAAGAAAGTAAACAACCCCAAAAGCCTCACAAAAAGAACTGGAGTCTCCAACATGAAGGCTTCAGCACGCCGGGCTCAGCGATGATCCTTTGCACGGCTTCTTCCTTTCTTGCGTCCCGTCCTCTGAGTGGCAGTGACGAGGCAGCACAGCTTCATCCTTGAAGTGGTGTAGACCTGCGGACGAGGGAACAGCAGGAGGAGAAGGGGCTTCAGGAACACGGCAGTAACGGGAGTCCGGGCGTGGAGAGGAGCGAGGTAAGGGCACCCAGAACAAGCCCACGGCTCCGAAGATTCCCGAATAAGAGCAGAGCTGAAGCCAGCAGAATCAAGTGTTTAGGGAGAGGCTCAGCTGCTGTCTGCTGAAGGATACGCTGGCTACCCACCACGTCGCCTCCCCTAGCGGGTTGAGAAGCCCCGCAGGTTTGTACGTCCGAGACGTCGAACGGCTTCAGGCGAACGAGCAGCGGGAGTGTAGCAGGTCGTTCGTTGCGCCTCGGTAGTTGTTCGCGGCGTCGAACGGCTACAGACGAACGAGCAGTAGGAGTGCCCCGGTCGTTCGCCGCCCAGTTGGTAGTTGCCTTCACACAATTTAATAGTGGACAAAGCAGCTCTGCCAATTCACTTAAAGCGGCTGTCACACTACAAAGTGTTGGCCGATGCGTGAGTTACGTGTTGGCATACAGAGGAACTTGTCGCTACACGCCGAGAACGCAATGCACAAGTTTCTCGCTCGTTCTTTGCACGTCGTAAAACGTAGCAACTCGTCGGCACACGCAGTGCACTCGGCGGTAAATGTAAAACATTTAAGCAAGCTCAAAAATTTTCGATGCGCTCTGCGTGCAAGTAGCATGTTGGCGACTCGATCTTCACTCGTTCCTCGCGCTGTAGGCGCTTGCTGGATACACGCAGCTCACTCGTCGAGGACGGTATGTACTCGTCCGTTGCTCGGCCCTTTCACGTCGAATTTCATTGTTGCGTTCAAGGTGGTATCACCTGCTTGGCCTGCCGTGTGACCCTTTGTTCTTTGCTATTTCCACCCACGCTGACCCATCCTATATTTAAAACTGCCTCAAACTGGACATATCCGGTTTGGGGGAGCGGCCTAGTAACCAGCCTGGTCCCGCCGACCTGGGTTTCCCGCGGGCGGACATAGTTTCTAACACCACGGCCCACCTGGCGACCGGGGCGGCCCGTGGTCAATGTTGCCACCGGGCTGTTCTTTCATTTTTATGTCTCTCCTGCCCGTCACTAAGTATTATGACATATTATGTATATTTCCTTTTTATGTTAGGTTAGGATATTTATTTATTGTATTTAAACTAATAATGAACTTTACATTTCTGCCCGAAATCGTGCCAAATCTATTCTCCGACTAACCAAAAATTCTTTCATCAATAGAAAATGCCAAAACCTTGCTTTCTCTAACTCTTCCCGTGACTTCTGGCATCTAGCCAAAAACATCTCCTCCAACTTCACTTCTTCATCTTTCCCTCCACTCCTCAGTCCTGACGGCAACACTGCCGTCTCATCTATCTCTAAGGCTGAACTCTTCTCTCAAACTTTTTCTAAAAACTCCACTATGGACGATTCTGGGCATATTCCTCCTACTCATCCCCCCTCTGACTCCTTTATGCCTGTTATAAAGATTCTTCAAAATGATGTTTCCTATGCCCTCTCTGGCCTCAATCCTCAGAAGGCTTATGGACCTGATGGGGTGCCTCCTATTGTCCTTAAAAACTGTGCCTCCGTGCTGTCACCCTGCCTGGTCAAACTCTTTCGCCTCTGCCTGTCAACATCTACCTTTCCTTCTTGCTGGAAGTATGCCTTCATACAGCCTGTGCCTAAGAAGGGTGACCGCTCCAATCCCTCAAACTACCGTCCTATAGCTTTACTTTCTTGTCTATCTAAAGCTTTTGAATCAATCCTTAACCGGAAGATTCAAAAGCACCTTTCCACTTCTGACCTTCTATCTGATCGCCAGTATGGGTTCCGCAAGGGGCGTTCTACTGGTGATCTCCTAGCCTTCTTAACTGACTCTTGGTCATCCTCTCTTAGCCGTTTCGGTGAAACCTTTGCTATTGCGCTGGACATATCAAAAGCTTTTGATAGGGTCTAGCACAAATCTTTGCTTTCCAAACTACCCTTCTACGGTTTCTATCCTTCTCTCTGTACCATTATCTCCAGTTTCCTTTCTGACCGTTCTATTTCTGCTGTGGTAGACGGTCACTGTTCTTCCCCTAAATCTATTAACAGTGGTGTCCCACAGGGTTCTGTCCTATCTCCCACTCTTTTTCTGTTGTTCATTGATGATCTTCTTTCCAAAACGAACTGTCCTATCCATTCCTACGCCGATGATTCCACTCTACATTACTCAACTTTTTTTTAATAGAAGACCCACCCTACAGGAACTTAACGACTCAAGGCTGGAGGCTGCAGAACGCTTAGCCTCAGACCTTACTATTATTTCCGATTGGGGCAAGAGGAACCTGGTGTCCTTCAACGCCTCAAAAACACAGTTTCTCCACCTATCCACTCGACACAATCCTCCAAACAACTATCCCCTATTCTTTGACAACACCCAGCTATCACCTTCCTCAACACTAAACATCCTCGGTCTATCCTTAACTCAAAATCTCAAATAGAAACTTCATATCTCATCTCTTACTAAATCAGCTTCCTCGAGGCTGGGCGTTCTGTACCGTCTCCGCCAGTTCTTCTCCCCTGCACAGTTGCTGTCCATATACAGGGGCCTTGTCCGCCCTCGTATGGAGTATACATCTCATGTGTGGAGGGGCTCCACTCACACAGCTCTTCTGGACAGAGTGGAGGCTAAGGCTCTTCGTCTCATCAGCTCTCCTCCTCATACTGATAGGCTTCTACCTCTTAAATTCCGCCGCAATGTTGCCTCTCTATCTTCTATCGATATTTCCACGCTGACTGCTCTTCTGAACTTGCTAACTGCATGCCTCCCCCCCTCCCGCGGCCTAGCTGCACTCGACTTTCTACTCATGCTCATCCCTATACTGTCCAAACCCCTTATGCAAGAGTTAACCAGCATCTTCACTCTTTCATCCCTCACGCTGATAAACTCTGGAACAATCTTCCTTCATCTGTATTTCCTCCTGCCTACGACTTGAATTCTTTCAAGAGGAGGGTATCAGGACATCTCTCCTCCCGTATTTGATCTTGCGTTCGGCCACCTCTTTTGTTTCTTTTTTAGGAGCAGCGAGTAGCGGGCTTTTTTTTTTATTATTGTTTTCTCTTTTTGTGTGCCCTTGAGCTGCCTCCTTTGTTGTAAAAAAAAAAAAAAAAAATGTATTTATAGTTCTCGAGGGGGAGTTTTTCTCCCGCACAGCCGGCGACGTTTGGCAGCCCGCTCGTTGGCGGCGGGGTGGCAGTCGCCCCCAATATAAGGTCTGACCCGAGGGTCGCTCACACAATGGACCGCCAGCACTCCTCGGGCGAGCAGCCGGGTGGCCCTTCTGCAGAGGTGAGGGTGACCCCTCTGCGGTTATAGTCGACTGCTGGGCTGCTCGCTCGTGCACCGCTACGGGCTGCTCCCTGGGTGCCTGCCCGAAGGGCCCGTGCCTCCGTCGCTGCTCGCCGGCTGTTATCCGTGGCTGTGGCGGCGGCGGAGGCGTCCCTAGACCCACCCCTTACAGGGCCGCCATTTGGCCAAGGCCCTGTCCCCCTTTTAAGGGGGTTAATCTTAAATGGAATGGAATGGTCGCTCACACAGTGGCACGCTAGCCCTCCGTGGGCGAGCAGCCGGGTGCCCCTTCCGCAGCGGCGAGGTTGACCCGCTTGGTCATCCTCGCTTTTGGCTCCCCCGCTGCGGTCAAGTTGACTGGTCGGTTGCTCGCCCATGTACTGCTACGGGCTGCTACTGGGCGCCTGCCCGGGGGGCCCGTGCCTCCGTCGCTGCTCGACGGCTGTTACTCGTGTCTGTGGCTGCGGCGGAGGCGTCCCCACCCCCGTCACGAGTTTTTAATAGCTCGTTCCCCCTTACAGGGCCGTCTTTAGGCCAAAGGCCCTGTCCCTTATTAAGGGGTAAATCTTTAAAGGAAGGAAAGGAAGGTCGCTCACTCTCCCTTGTCTTTTCCTGCACCGTTCACGTCGAGGTAGGGGGGCCGGCTAATCTCTCCCCTTTGTTTCCCTGCAGCGCCTTCCGCAGTTTTTCACGCCTGCAAGCGTGTGTTTTCTTTACGGGAGAGAGCGTCGTTAGTGTTTTAAGGTAAGGTTTTTATTTTTGTATGTGTTTTTCGTGTTTATCACGCTTTTGCCCTTGTGTTACGTGGTGCCTCCCAGCCCACGCGTGTTCAGTATTGTTTGAGGTTTGTTTTATCCGTTTCATGTTTTGAAGGACTGCGTATGCTACGGTAATCTTGGGTTTCTCTTTCATTTTGTAACTAATGTAAATTTTAACTTTTTGTAAATATATAGTCTTTAGTAATTTAGCGTTTCCGTTTGACCATTTCCTTTGTTTTAAATTATTCATTTACTTTTTTGTTGTTCGGTTAAGGGGAAAAGATTCAAAAGAACCTGGTGTTTTGAGGCCTAACCAACCCAATTTTGTGTTTGTCTTTGTTTTTGTTTTTGGTAACTTTTCCCAAGACCCCTTGACCACACCAGTGGTGACACTGGTGACGTAACAATATATATATATATATATATATATATATATATATATATATATATATATATATATATATATATATATATATATATATACCTCACCTCCCAGCACGTTACAAGCACGTCGAAGCTCGTAGAGCTGGGTACGGGCGCGCAGAGCACGTTATGTGCCCGCTATGGGCTCTCTATGTTCACGCAGAGCACGTCGGGCACGCTGGGACTCGCACAAGGCACGCAGTGTACTCGCCGAACACTCGTTGAAGACACGCTTTACACACGCCAGCAGCACATTATCAGCACGTTGTTTGAACTCAACAATAAAATTCGACGTGCAAGGACCGAGCAACGGCCTAGTAGGTACATACCGTACTCGACAAGTGAGCTGCGTGTGTCCAGCAAGCGCCTACCGCGCGAGGAACGAGTGAAGATCGAGTCGCCAACATGCTTCTTGCAGGCAGAGTGCATCGAAATTTTTTGAGCATGCTTAAAATTTTTACATTTACCGCCGAGTGCACTGCGTGTGTCGACGAGTTGCTACGTGTTACGACGTGCAAAGAACGAGGGAGAAATTTGTGCATTGCGTTCTCGGCGTGTAGCGACGAGTTCCTCTGTAGGCCAATGCGTAACTCACGCGTCGGCCAACGCGTCGTAGTGTGACAGCCACTTTACAGGCAACCATAGTTGTGCCTAGCCCCACCGGTTGGGAAAACGCCCTGTGTGACACCGCCTTGAGGCTATTGTCACACATTCACGATTTTGACTCTCGACGCCTCTTGCCGTCAGGCCACACGCCGACAGTTTTGGAAATTTCAAAACAATCGGTGCACTCCCCGACATTTGTCGCCAATCGGCAATAAACCCCGACCGTTGGATGTCCATCTCAACAACGTCTCAACAACGTCTTTCGACGTAGGCAATGGTCGAAATTTGGGAGTTTATTTAAGGGGCTCGCACACATTCCCGGTCACGGTCCCGATCTTCCCCGATCAATCCCGATAAGCCAGTCGGCGGTTGACCGGCGGATGGTCGGCGGCAAGCCGCCGGTGCACCGCCGGTAAACCCTGATGATCGTAGACACCGCTGACCACCGCCGGTTAACTTCAAAATTTTCAAAAATATCGGGGATGCTCCCGGTCAAACGGCGGTATCGAAAAATACCGGCGACTGACCGGCGGTACACCGGCGATTGCCGGCTGTCAACCGACGGCAGACTGCGAGTTAACACCTGTGTTTGACCTGGAAATGAGCGAGGAGTGGCATGCGATTAGGCGGCCGGATCCCATTAAAACAACACCTATAGTCTGTTCACGGAGCCTGGGCCGAGATTCAGAGAGCTGTTAGCAACCTTGCTAACCGATTAGCAACGTTGGTATGCGCAATAGCAATGTTTTCGGCATGCAGAGAGCCAAACGGTGACGTCTCGAGGTTGCTAGAATAGCAACTGCCTCGGGGCAGTTGTTAATCTAGCAAGGTTTCATATCTTCACGTTTTTTAAACTTAAAACAACAACTCAAGAGTATAGAAAGCATATCTATATAAAACTTTGGTATGTCATACGCAAACACGAGTAAATAACAAGAGTTGGGACAGTTTAATTAATTAATTTCTTGCCTTCCGGGAGGGATCGAGGAGGCGGCTGCGGCGGCCCAACGTTTTTTTATTTTATTTATTTTTTTATTTTTTTTTTATTTTTTTACGCTGTTGCCTATTGCGCCGGCAGGCATCTTCTCGGTGGGGCCTGATGGTCGGCCCAAGGCTTCTTCCAGGTGGGGCCTGATGGTCGACCCAGCCCGTTCTGGCGCAGGCGAGTGTTTATAGTAGCGCCATCTTGCATTGGCTCATGCTGCCCCCCGGAACTCGTTCTTGATTCGCTTGGACGGCTTCCTCTAAAGTCCGGGTTGATGGGTGGTCTTCAGGACAGCATGTGTAATGCCCCGACGAGCTTCTTTTCCATCCTTCCTATTTCTCAACACGGCCTCTGCGTGTATCGAAATAACACGAGAAATTAATCAAGAGTGAGGGTATTCCCCGGCTGCCTGGGATTGAACCCGCGACCAGCGTGACGGGAGAGCCACTCCTTACCGAGTCGGCCAAAGAGGTACCCCACTGGCTAAGTGGGTTATGGGAGGCTCGTTCATCAGGCCGTCGCCGCACTACACATGTGGGTAGTTTTAAGCCACTCGGCGGTGACTGAAAAATCCGAGTGGTAGCGTGAGGATTCGAACCCGCGTCGTCCATCACGCGGCGAGTGTGGGTCCAGTACGCTATCACTTCGGCCACCGCCTACCAGACTGTCGTAGTCAGCCTCCTCTGATTGCCAATTTCCAACCCCAAAACTGCCTCCTCGACCCCAGGAACTGCCTTCATATATAGTTATCGTTAAAATGATTAATTATTGTTGCGTTTTTGGCAATAGTTATAGGTATGGTTCAAAAAACGGTAAATACGAGGCTCTGAGTACGACAATCTGGCAACGGTGAGGAGGAGAAGGGGTTCATAGAGTCCCTTGACAGAGAGAGTCCCGACAACCTAAGATTTGGACGCCATTATTGGCCCTGTTTTCGCCGCGCTTTTCAAACGCTAGCACACGCTCTCTTTTGTATTTCTGTTTCATAGCCATACGGGTCGTCCAATGAAACTGGGCATACTTGTGTCAGACCTGCACATCTTCCTCTAACAGCCAGCAGGGAGCCAGCAACCAACGAGCTCTGGGAAAGTAAATAAAAAACAGTTTGTGTGTACATTAACAGGTATCGCCAACCCACCATTACGCCCTTATACTTTACTATAATTTGGTCACCAGCCGTTGTAATGTGCCGTAAAAAGGTGACAGGAGATTATTATTAGCCTTACGATCAGCCACTGTCTCTGTATAGGCACTCAGTAACCCACGCAGCATGTGATATAGGCGCGTCGAGGCGGGCTGCTGATGACCTTGAGAGGCGGCAGCGCTCAGAGGGTACTGAGAGACTTCACACAAGTCTGAGTGCTTCTCTTTGAGTGTTGCTGCTGTGATGGATTTATTTAACAATACTTATCGCTGTAAAACATTATCAGCAGCAGTTGGGGAAGTCTTTCTATTACCTACATATCCCTTCATCGCCTGACCCTTGTCTGCAGGGAGGGACGCTGCCTCTTGAACGTCATGAGCCTTGATATTCTTGTCATGGGCCACGTGGCTGACACACTACCCAAGCTCCATCAATGCAAAGGCACTTTACTTCCTTTCCATTACCTGCTTGCAGTAAACTTTAGCTTATGCAGAGAAAATTAGTGTAAACTAATTATCTGGGGGTGGAGGAGGCCCTGATTCCATTACTCGCCGTGCTGCTCTCTTTATTGTTTTAACAACTTAACACACACACACACACACACACACACACACACACACACACACACACACACACACACACACACACACAAACTATTGCTGCAATAAATGTTCTGTGCGATTCCAAGGTATTGTGAAGATAAGTCATCAATGATTATAATTCATTAACATATAATTTAATTTAAATAGTTATTGTTGATTAAAAAAAATAATACAGTAAACTACTAAGGCCATGTAAACGTGTTTAATTTTGCTTGAGGGTCAAAATAGCTACGTTTAGAGAATACTGTAGGAAAATGCACACGTCTCAGCATATTATAATGGCATTGGTACCCATGAAAATGAGGACTGTGCAACCTTATATATTAGGCTATTAAATAAAGATGCGCTTATAGCCCAACCTAGAGGAGTTTCTAGCTGAAAACCCTTCACATGAGCAAAGAGTAACCTAACCTATCACCGCTGAAATAGTAATATTTCCCCGCATTTTAAAATCTCATAAACGAGTAATAATAATGGAAAAACGGTTACCATAGTGATGATTAGCAAACACAATCTAAACATATAACGTGTTAACTTTTAGAGTGAGTTGGGTGTGATTCTAGAGTTTTACCAAGACAGGTATGGCTCGCCAAAAGCTAGCTTCTGTTCATTAAACTTTTGTAACACGTCCAATCTATTAGACTGTGGCCTTGAAGAGACTGAAATATCCATTGTGAGTGTAATAACAGCTAGAGCCCTGTGGGAGATTATTAAAGTGAAGGCGTAGAAGACACCATCATTCACAGATCTTTTCCCTTTATATATTGTGTACATTGAGTATTAATCTACATTTGGATGCATCATGAAGTTGCTACATATGTTTGTATCATAGTTATGATTTTTTTTTCGACTTAAACTTTTTTTATAGAAAATATCTATTTTCTTCATTACGTACTTCACATGATCCTCATAACTACGTGAGCTCAGGGATGGTCTCTTGCAGCTCCCATTTAGAGAGAAAAATCCGGCAAACCCTTGGTTGTTGAGGAGGGTGTGAAGTACAATAAATCCGGCAAACCCTTGGTTGTTGAGGAGGGTGTGAAGCACAAGGTAGAGGTTATTCTCATAAAAATTTCATTTTCTTGTACATCAGGAGCAGTGCGTGGTGTAAAAGTTTCTGGGTTTTCGCACGAACAGGACACCTCTACCTTACAATCAATTCCCAGATTACCCACCTCCACGGTGAAGTCAGTGAGACACACCTTGCATTGTGCCTTAGAAAATAGTTTCCGTAAACCATATTCAGCCAAAATGACATTTTGATTACCTCAGTAGGAGGTGGTGCAGGTGGCAATGAAACCGGGCGAACAAAATGCCAGTCAGGAATGGAGCTTGCAGAAAGTGGCTCATCAGATGGTGGTGGATAAGTGGATGGTGGTACAGGTAGTGGTGATTGTGTAGGTGGTGATTTAGAGGTGAATGGAGGAGGAGGAGGTGATGGAGAAGTGGCTGGTGGTAAAGGTAGTGGTGGTTGTGTAGGTGGAGATGTAGAAGGGGAGGCAGTGATGGAGGCTGCTCTCCTCGCCTTCCGGTGCTGCTTCAGCCTTGTATTTGATGGAGGCATCTATTGGTAAGAAAATAAGAGATGTAACACAACAATGATGCATCAGATAAGGGAAATAACTCATTTTATTTGCAGTAATATTCATCAGCACCCACCCCGGCAAAGGCCAGCGTATGACTGAAGCTTCAAGGTCGCTGCGTGCTTGGCCTTGGCGTCGCTGCATGAGTAGCCAAAGAGTGTCTTATCCCAATGTTTTTTACTGCATCATTCTATCTTCATTAGTAACGCAACAGTGATGAAAAATAATGTGTTATGTCATAGTGACCGCGAAGAGGAGCTAAGGCATTTAAATGTTTTTTTATTTTTTAATTTTTTAAATTTTTTTACGTTGTTGCCTATTGCGCCGGTAGGCATCTTCCCGGTGGGGCCTGATGATCGGCCCAAGGCTTCTTCCAGGTGGGGCCTGATGATGGTCAGCCCCCGTTCTGGCGGCAGGCAGTGTTTTATAGTGGCGCCATCTGCATTGGCTCTCTGCCCCCCCCGGACTCGTTCTTGATTCGCTTGGACGGCTTCCTCTCCGGGTTGATGGGTGGTCTGGACCAGCATGGGGGTAGTTTGTCACCGGCGGCGGTGACAAAAAAATAGTAATCCGAGTCGTGAAGGAGCGACCCGCGGCGTCCGTCACGAATCACGCGGCGAATGTGGGTCACTTCTCCACTCGGCCCCAAAGGTAGAGCATTTACCGGAATTAAAGGGCTTTACACTTCTCGCCGGGGTTTAAATAGTTCCTCTGGACATCGTCCACACCTTACGTTGTCCGAAAACACAATATCATAGAAAATGATATTTGTCACCAAAATTGCTTGAAACGCCTCCCTTAAAGCAGGGGTTCTTAAACTTATCAGGCCACGCACCACCTCCAAGGCTATGACCGAGTCCACGCAACCCCGCTAAGATTCGAGCAGTACTAAGGTCCCGTCGATTTCTTTAAATTTTGTCCACTTTTATACGATTTTTGTGCTCGCAAAGTATGTGGCTCTGAGCGATGGCTACCAAAATTGAGTGAAAATGTACCTGGGGGTGAATGAATGTGCTCAGATTCTGGGTAAGTTTCAAACAAAGTGCAGACAACTCCGCTGAGGCGTACAGCATACGTTAGTTTTAAAACGATGGCAGTTAATAATGTGTTTGAAGTTTTAATGACTTAAAATCTGCCATTACATAATTTTTTTCCTTACGCACCCCTAGTGATCAGCTCACGCACCCCCTGGGGTGCGCGCACCACACTTTGGGAACCGCTGCTTTAAAGCAACACAATGGAAGAAAATGTGCATTTCTATAGCATATATTAACTTAACAGGTCTACAAAATATGCCTAAAACATTAATAGTGAAACCTCATGTATTAGTTGTAATACCATGGAGGAATAAACAAATAAAGAAGTACATGATAAAAAAAAACTAAATAAATGAAATAGAAAAGTAAAAATTATGTATTATATTATGCTACATGAAGGGCACTTCATACATTTTTGAGAGAGAGAGAGAGAGAGAGAGAGAGAGAGAGAGAGAGAGAGAGAGAGAGTTTTCAAGTAGTGAACTCTGCATCCTTATCCATATCAATTTTATACAATAACAATTCAGTAAGGCTTCATGAATAGTAGGAAAACAAGTAAAAAAAATTCCTTTCCTTTCTAGAAAAGAAAAAGTTATACACATATGTAATTAGTTTCAACCCCAGAATGATAATCTTCCATCAAATATACAGAGTTGACATTTACAATAGAAATAAAAATGAATAAGTATATACATAAAATACTTAGATATAACTAATATTTCTTTTGCTGGTAACTGACTGGTGTGTGTGTATGTGTGTGTGTGTGTGTGTGTGTGTGTGTGTGTGTGTGTGTGTGTGTGTGTGTGTGTGAAGAATAGGAAGTACGGTACACAATAAAGTCAGAAATGGAAAATTGATTCATTCTCATGGGCATATGTAACTCTGTATTTTTACTTGCATTAGGGTTAGTGCATGAGCAATATGTGTAGGACTGAAAAATTCAAACACAAGATTTATGTAGTTTTTAGCTAAATTTTGCCTTTACTTTATTGATTTTTACAAGAAAGGATCTTGATTTTGAAGTGGTCCCTTTGTCATACTTGATATCTATGAGGTATGATGATGTGAAACAGAGGAAATGTTCACAATTCTTTGGACGTTCAATGTTAAGCATATAGAGCCCTGCTACTAAAGAAGCTACAACCATAGCAATGCCTGCCGGTTCAGCTACAGGTGTACTGTCATATAATAGGTACACAAAATCTGTCTGACACATATATATCCCCAACACTAAACTAAAAGTCTCATTTTCCAGAATCTTCAGATCAAACATAAGTTGCAGAAGCAATTTTTTTTAAGAATAAGTTATTTAAATAAAATAGGTTAATGTGCTTTAACTGAGTTCTGTACTTTGGTGGTAAATTTCCTAATCATATAAAATGCTCCCACTTTGTATCTCCTTACTTTTGAACCTAAAGGTTTCACCACTGTAAATTCATCATAACACAGAAAAAGTTGGAGCTGTGGGATCTGCACTAAAAAGATGATTATTTGCAATCACACTTCCATTACACAAATCTCTTAGAAAAGTGTCTTTACTTTTATGACCATTAACCACTTTATTGTAGACATCTTCATACTGAAGGAGATCTTTCAGTGTTTCTAGAATAGGAACATACAGGCAAGGGGATGGTGTACTGTACTGGTCTTCTCCTATTATGAATTCTTGTGGCTGAATTAAGCGAAAATGGGCTTTTACATGTGCATGAAATCTACGTACAGATTTCACAGCATGACATGAGGCCTCTGCAGGTGATGTGGAACTCATAAAATCAGTTAATGTTTTGGGATCAATTGCATCCTCTTTCAGTTTACTTATTACTTTATTTCATTGTGCTGCAAAACCAAAAATTTCTTGCAAATGATCAGTGAAATCTTTAATTAATAGTTTCAGAAGAGAGCAACTTCTCTGCAACATTTCTGAAGTCATCACTAACCTCACTCTGCATACTATTGCTAATCTCTGAATCATCACAAATCTGAAATTTACCCCCTACTCTATTAAGATGGTAGTTATACGAGGGTCGTTCCAAAACTAATGCCTCCTATTTTTTTTATTCCTCCCCAAGGGGTCCGAGGGAATTGCTTATGGCGTTGTTATGATGACTGAACTTTCGCACTAATAACCTGAAATTTTCATGTCTCTGTTGCAGATATTGACGGTGTGACAGTCTAAGAAAGCAACCCCTGTCTGGACGTGCGTCAGAAGCAGAGATGCGTCATTGAATTCCCCCAAGCAGAAAAAGTTGAACCAATCGACGTTCACCGACGCTTGGTGAACGTTTACGGGGCCGAGGCAGTTGATGTCAGCACGGTTAGGAAATGGGTTCGTCGATTCCGGAGTGGCGACAGAGATGTGAGTGACAAACCGCGCTCCGGACACCCATGCACATCCACCCACCTGGCACACACTTTGCTGTATCCTAGGGTTGACATCTTTTCCAGTGTACCGACACCCACATCCGACAGTGCACGCATTTCATTTACCGTTATCCGCCGATTAGCACGGATGAGTTGATCGAGGAGCACTTCATTTTCCGGAGTGGTGACTGTGCATACTCGTAGGCGTCCGGAGCGCGATTTGTCACTCATCTTTGTCGCCACTGCGGAATCGACAAACCCATCTCCTAACTATGCTGGTATCAACTGCCTCAGCTCCGTAAACATTCATCAAGCGTCGGCGAATTCGATTGGTTCAACTTCTTGTGCGTGGAGGAGTTCAATGACGCAACTCTGCTTCTGATGCACGTCCTTACAGGGGTTGCCTTCTTAGACTGTCACACCGTCAATGTCTGCAACAGAGAGATGAAAATTTCAGGTTATTAGTGCGAAGGTTCAGTCGTCATAACAATGCGATAAGCAATCCCCTCGGACCCCTTGGGGCGAGATAAAAAAATAGGAGGCATTACTTTTGGAACGACCCTCGTAGAATAATGCATGATGTGAACGAATATGTCTAAACAGGTTCTTTACATATTTGTATGATCCAGAGCAGCCATCAATTTCACATGCAATTCTAAATCCTGGATCTGATGTGTGTACATGTGTAATGATTAGTCAAAGTAAAAAACTTTTGTTTTAAAGCAGCATAATTTGTATATTTAAATTTTGGCATCAACTCTCATCGTGCTACATGTATAACATATGCATTTGTAAATTAAGAAGATATAAAATGCTTCACACTGTTGTCCTCCACCACTACTTACTACAAAATGGGAACTTGCAAAATTCTTATTCTGTTGTTATATAAATAGTTGTGGTTTTAGCATTTTTAAAATAGGATCACCATACAGGACTAGTCAGGTTTCCTTCAAGTGGTGTTATATTGCCTTGCAAGAGGTCATCAGATCCATTTCTGCAAATGGGAAAAAAAAAGATTTTTTATGAAGCCCACTTTTGCTTGATTTCACAGGGCTTTCATGCAAGAACGATTTTGGATGAGGAGATGCTGCCGGACAGCATTTATATTTTCTCTTGTTTACCAATAAATAAAACAACGAGAACGATCAGCTACATTATTAGTATCACTTATTATATATTGAAGTGTAATTGTTGCAAGTCCCAGAGAAACACAGGTAATTTTCGATAATAGAAAGAATACCTGGTAATTCTTTACAAGAACTCCGCTACTCCAGTGCCCCCCACCCCCCAGAACAAGCCAGGGAATCTGTGAAGAATCGGGGTCTTAGGGGAAAGGGAAATTGACTGAAATATGGGACTCCCAAATTTCCCACCCCAAATCCCTAAAATTGGGAAAATTCCCTACTCCTGAAAGAGTACTAAACTGCGTATTTTTGACAGCTTACACTGTACGTCGAGTATATTTGAACTACTCCAACCTGTATTTACCTAACCTAAACTCGACCCTCCCTCTGCTAAGGAGGGCTTCTCTATCTGCCTGTCTCGTTAGTCAAATGTGTGACTGACATGACGGGCAGATACAGAGAAGCCCTCCTTGTCAGAAGGGGGGGGGGGGGTCAAGGGGGCCGAAGCCTCCTCGTTACAAGGGGAGTTGTTGGTATGTTATAGAAAGTTAAGTTGAAATAGTTTAAATATATTCGACATGCGGTGGATGTAGGTACACTACGCTGGCCATCCAATGACACGCCTGGCATTCATCAACAGGTTGGCTGCAGCGGCATCTGCCACTCCTAGGTTAGGTTAGAATAGATTACAAGGCAATTTAATGGAACTTCCCTTAAACTTTCGAGACTAGGGATTTTTCTCTATCTTAGGGAAATATTTTATGGTAATTTTTGAGGCCCATTTTTCAGTTAATTTGACTCCTCCACCAAAACCCCGATTCCCCACAGGTCTCCAGGCTTATCTTGGGGGGTAGGGCGGGGCGGGGTATTGATATTGTGTTTAATCACTGGAAATCACTGTCCATACACTGACAACATACAAAAAAAGGTAGCCACAGTTTAAGAAAGGGTGGCAGAGAACCACACCTAAACCTCACTCAATCTGCTATGCTCAGGCATGAAACTGCCTTACAACTGCATGTACTGTTTCTGCCCACAAATTTCACCCATAACTATCTAACAGAAATCACTACAGGAACAATATAACTAACCAGCAGTGAACCCACGTCATGAGCCCTGGTGTCGTCCTGTAAGGGCTTCACATGCACGTCTGCTGCCCCGTCCTCCTGGGGAAGGCGCAGGTGAGGCGGGTGACAGATTCCTGCCATGAGGGGTGGACGCCTGCCGCCGCCAGCAGCGTGGGCAGGTCAAAGGTGGGCACGTCCAGGGCGCGGAGTTGGTGTCGGACCAACATTCGCTGGGAGTGGAAGCGGGGGCAGTGCAGCAGCAGGTGCTCAATGGTCTACTCGACGGTCGATTCAAATTGCCCCATTCCAAACTTAATGCACTATATTATCACATCCTCAATCGACTTATTTCATAATATGTTACAAACATTCAACGAGAAGTTATTTTCTTTGTAAGGCGAATGTTTTAAATGCTTTTAACCAGTGGCTACAAGGAAGTAGGGGTCGAATGAAATAACTAACACATTAGTCACGATCTTTTTGACGAAGGATTTGACTAACTTTGGTTTTGTGTATAGCTGAGCGGTGCATCTCTATTCAGTTGGTCCTTCGAGCCTGTGGTAGGCAAGAACCCCAGGACACGGGCCAATGTGCAATCCGGGGTTGCCACAGTTTACCTTCCCCAGGTATCCCCAGGTACCCATTTATCGACCAGCCCGAAAGGGAGAATGCTCAGCTAGGTGAGCTGTACGCCGACTTCACGGGCCGGGATTCGAGCCTTTGCCCACAGAGTAGTAGTCAGCCACGTTGACCACTATACCACGGAGGCGTATATATAGGCCGAAAGGTAAAAAAAAAAAAAAAAAAAAAAAAAAAGCAGATGGTGGCAGTGTGTACCGACACTATCTGGTATATATGATGTATCGGATGTCAGATTTCAGATATCCGCGGATTCGGATGTGTATGCGGATGTCATATGTACATATTTTTGAGAATGCGGATGTGAATGCAGATCTCAAATTATGACATCCTCACATATGCGGAGCGGATGCGAATGTGAATGCAGATCTCAAATTATGACATCCTCACGGATGCGGAAGCGGATGCGGATGTGAATGCAGATCTCAAATTATGACATCCTCACGGATGCAGATGCTGATGCAAATGTGTTCAGGTTTTGGTAATTCACTATATAGTACTACTTATTGCCAGAGGGCTACTTTTGTTGCACAATACTGCATTTTGTAATTTTAAAGTTTTATTATTATTATTCTCTCTCTCTCTCTCTCTCTCTCTCTCTCTCTCTCTCTCTCTCTCTCTCTCTCTCTCTCTCTCTCTCTCTCTCTCTCTCTCTTGTCAGCCAGGCTGCTTCCTTTCATACTCAAGCAATATTACATATAGTACATACAGTACTATTACGCAGTACATACAAATATACTTTTACAAATTGACATGATACATACATACTACATAGTCACTATGTAAAATAATCTCCCTCCTTCTGCACTTACGCAAAACTCTTGACACATTGCGTTGTGTAAATATGTAAGGAAATGAATACAAGGTGTTGTAGTTTTAGTAGATAATTAATTAAGTAAACATGCATTAATTTATTTTCTTCAACTCTACAAGCTCTGTACTCTGTAGTCTGCATTCTGCACTCTGAGTCTGTGACTCTGTAATCATCAATATATCCGCCACATCCTGTTTGTGTGTGGTGCGGATGCGGGTGCGGATGCGGATATTTATTTCATCACAAATGCGGATGCAGATGCGAATGTGAAAAATTATGCGGATGCCCCGAGGATGCGGATGCGGATGCGGACATCCGATACATGACTACATATACATCTTTTGTCTTCCAGTGTGGGTTTCATCTACAATAAATTTTTTTTTTGATACATGCCTGGAGTTTGGTCCACTTTTCATATCAGGGACTGGGATTTTGTCCAGTGAGGTTTTGTCCGCTAGGTTTTTGTCCACTTAAGTTTTGTCCGCTGGGGTTTTGTCCACTGAGGTTTTGTCCGCTGGGATTTTGTCCAGTGAGGTTTTGTCCGCTGGGGTTTTGTCCGCTGGGGTTTTGTCCGCTGGGGTTTTGTCCACTGGGATTTTGTCTACTGAGGTTTTGTCCACTGAGGTTTTATCCGCTGGGGTTTTGTCCAGTGAGGTTTTGTCCGCTGAGGTTTTGTCCGCTGGGGTTTTGTCCACTGAGGTTTTGTCCACTAGTGTTTTGTCCACTGAGGTTTTGTCCGCTAGGGTTTTGTTCACTAAGGTTTTATCCGCTGGGGTTTTGTCCAGTGAGGTTTTGTCCGCTGAGGTTTTATCCGCTGGGGTTTTGTCCAGTGAGGTTTTGTCCGCTGAGGTTTTATCCGCTGGGGTTTTGTCCAGTGAGGTTTTGTCCGCTGAGGTTTTATCCGCTGGGGTTTTGTCCAGTGAGGTTTTGTCCGCTGAGGTTTTATCCGCTGGGGTTTTGTCCAGTGAGGTTTTGTCCGCTGAGGTTTTATCCGCTGGGGTTTTGTCCAGTGAGGTTTTGTCCGCTGAGGTTTTGTCCGCTGGGGTTTTGTCCACTGAGGTTTTGTCCACTAGTGTTTTGTCCACTGAGGTTTTGTCCACTAGTGTTTTGTCCACTGAGGTTTTGTCCGCTGGGGTTTTGTCCACTGAGGTTTTGTCCGCTAGGGTTTTGTTCACTAAGGTTTTGTCCGCTGGGGTTTTGTCCACTGAGGTTTTGTCCGCTGGGGTTTTGTTCACTGAGGTTTTGTCCGCTGGGGTTTTGTTCACTGAGGTTTTGTCTGCTGGGGTTTTGTCCACTGAGGTTTTGTCCGCTGGGGTTTTGTCCACTAAGGTTTTGTCCGCTAGTGTTTTGTCCACTGAGGTTTTGTCCGCTAGGGTTTTGTCCACTAAGGTTTTGTCCGCTGGGGTTTTGTCCACTGAGGTTTTGTCCGCTAGGGTTTTGTCCACTAAGGTTTTGTCCGCTGGGGTTTTGTTCACTGAGGTTTTGTCCGCTGGGATTTTGTCCACTGAGATTATGTCCACTGAGGTTTTGTCCACTGGGATTTTGTCCACTGAGATTATGTCCACTGAGGTTTTATCCACTGGGGTTTTGTCCACTGAGGTTTTGTGCGCTGGGGTTTTGTCTGCTGGGGTTTTGTCCACTTTGATTTTGTCCGCTGGGGTTATATCCACTGAAGTTTTGTCAGCTGGGGTTTTGTCCACTGAGGTTTTGTCCGCTGAGGTTATGTTCACTGAGGTTTTGTCCGCTGGGGTTTTGTCCACTGAGGTTTTGTCCGCTGGGGTTTTGTCCGCTGTTTTTTTCTCCACTGAGGTTTTGTCCGCTGGGGTTTTGTCACTGAGGTTTTGTCCGCTGTGGTTATTTTCACTGAGGTTTTGTCCGCTGGGGTTTTGCCCACTGAGATTTGTCCGCTGGGGTTTTGTCCACTGAGGTTTTGTCCGCTAGGGTTTTGTCCACTGAAGTTTTGTCCGCTGGGGTTTTGTCCACTGAGGTTTTGTCCGCTGGGGTTTTGTCCACTGAAGTTTTGTCCGCTGGGGTTTTGTTCACTGAGGTTTTGTCAACTGGGGTTTTGTTCACTGAGGTTTTGTCAGCTGGGGTTTTGTCCACTGAGGTTTTGTCCGCTGGGGTTTTGTCCACTGCGGTTTTGTCCGCTGGGGTTTTGTCCGCTGGGGTTTTGTCCACTGAAGTTTTGTCCTCTGGGGTTTTGTCCACTGCGGTTTTATCCGTTGGGGTTATGTCCACTGAGATTTTGTCCGTTGGGGTTTTGTCCACTGAGGTTTTGTCAGCTGGGGTTTTGACCATTGGGATTTTGTCCGCTGGAACTTTATCCACGGGGGTTTTGTCAGCTGGGGTTATGTCATAGAACCGTGACCCAGAGACTAACTGATGGCCGCGGGGGCTATTTTATGTTGCAGTTTGCCTCGCCCCAACATCCCAGCGAGGATAACACAAACCCTGCAGCTGCCATGGATCCCAGAATTAGCAAACACACCAGAACTACATGGCAGGACACCCACGTCACCAACATGCCTTTGAAACACATCCCTGGACAAGATTTTGATAGGTGAGTCATGTTCTCCCTTGATTATTCAGGAGCGCATATCTTTGTTGACGATAAAGTGGAGCTGCTTTAGTATGAACCCTCAAAACTTAAAACAAGATTGCTGTCTTTTTTTCTGCTTTTCTCTTCAACGAAGTCGTGCGTTAGGGATATGGTTATTCTGGAGTTATGAGTTTAGTGTTATTAATATATTATGTGCGTTTCCCTTATTATTCCAACTTGTTTTGAATAAACTTCCATAAATAGTAATCTCCGAAATAATTATAAAAAATAAGGTTTTGGTGTTTACCGTCCACCAACTCCTCCGTCACTATTTATCGAGCAGACCAACAGGTGGTATGCTACTAAGTAAACGCCGACCGGTTACTATTTATGCGGCGACTTGTTATTATTTTCGTGGTGATATGACTTTTTTTATCATCATTAGTGTTGAGTAACTATTTTAATCATGGTAGGTCATTATCCTTTTGGTTATAGTGAGGTTATGTTATTTTATAAATAGTTACGAGCATTTTTGAGCAATTATATGTTACTAGCTTGCGTTATAGGCGTAAAAAGCCACACAAGATGTTTTTTACACACTATCGATTTATTTCGTCAAGCTGCTGCTTTGTAATTAGGCTTACCCTAAAATGATAAAAATAAAATGAAAACAGCAGCGATGACGAGGGTGCAAAGAGCGGCACGGTGCAGGTGCCGCCAACAGAAGTGAAGCAGCTGGTCTCGTCTTCACGCCAAACAGTGTCTGAGAAGTCAGGGGCAGAAACAGAAACAACAGGACTGGCCCAGCTTTGCCATGAAAGCGAGTTGGTTCCGAGGAGACTCTTGATTTACAGGGACAACAACATAGCCTACGTAAGTGTCTTACTGCACGTACTGCCACTACCACCATTTTACTCACGTAGAGCACCGTCACCAATAATTTTCCACCCATGCAAACTACCACTACTATCACTGCTGCCATCACTATCGTCACCACTCCACCCATGCATACCACCGCCAACAGCACCACCACAAATCTATGCCTGCACACCCCCACCATCACCACTACCACTACCACTCCACTCCCACCCACCAACTCCACCTCTGCCAGGGAGAGAGTATCCGTATTTGGTATTCGAATACAGTATTTTGATGTATTCGTATTTGATTTATATTCATTAAAAATTAAAGTATTTTCAATCTCTTGATATACTCATTTTTATATTCAGCCTATAGCCCCGGTAGGCTTCTTGATGAGACCTACCGGCTGTTTGGGCCCCAGCCTGTAATGGCGTAGGCAATTTTTTTTCTTTTTATAGCGGCACCATCTTGCTTAGGTCAAGCTTCCTACCCCCCCCCGAGCTCATCTATGATTTTCTTTAAAGAGTTCATCTAGACTCCGAGTTGACAGGTGACAGCATGTGAGTAGTCTTATGTCATTCGGCGATGACCGAATATTGTCAGCTAATAATAGTATACTGGCGGCGGGAGTTGCATGGCCAACGAAACATTCTAGAGGTAAATCAAAGAATGTGATTTTCTTTGTATTCATTCATACACTGTCTGGTAAAATTTCTATGATTTCTGATTCACATGATTGAGTGATACTTTAGTGTAATAAATACCCACAAAATCACTGTCAGTATTAAATCTGAAAGCAATAATGTAAGTTATGCCTTCATGAAACATACAATAATAGATAAGGTTAATATGTAGGAGGAGTAGGTATGGTCTATGAAGCACAAGGGACACATATTCATGGTCTAGAACATTATGTTCTAATAGTTTGTGTGTGTGTGTGGGGGGGGGGGGGTCGTGTGGAAAGGCATATACATACATTTGTTTTGGTGGCGACGGCGGCCATTGGGAGGTGAGCAGTGTTGCCAACGATCCGGTTAGCGATGGTACGTTTGGTTAGCAATGGTATGCTTGGTTAGCGATTAGCCCACGCATGTGAGACCAGGTCCACCACGCGTGTTTTTTTTGTTTTTTTTTTTTTTTAGAACACGCAGCCCAACGGCTGCCGTGCTGAGGCCCGGTATAGTATTAGGTAAAGGTACGTGTTCTAAAAAAAATAATAACCACGCATTGTGGACCTGGTCTCACATGCGTGGGCTAATCACTAACCAAGCGTTGGATCGTTGGCAACACTGCTCACCTCCCAATGACCGCTTCCGCTGCCGCCGCCACCAAAACAAATGTATGTATATGCCTTTTCACTACCATCGCTAAACACCCTAAAACAGGTGGCGGTATTTGTCCGCCACTTTTTACTAATGTAGTTTAAAAATAATTTGTGACTATTGAGAGAGAGAGAGAGAGAAACCTCACTCGCTGGCTCGCTTGCATAGAAAACGGGTGTGAACGGCAGAGCGGGGTGGAGTGTGTTGCAGGGAACCGTAGTACTCCTGATATATCTACCCCCCTAAAAGTAGGTTTTTTACTAGTTTGGGCAGAAAATAAAACTATCTTCACTAAAACAAGTAGTCATATTTTGCCAATGAAAACATAATTTGTGCCTTGATAACAATATGCCTACTCCTGCTACATTTTTACCATAGATAAATATGAAAATTAACGAAAGTTAGAATAAGTGACATTACCTGCATGCATAGTAAAAGTATGCTTATTTATATAACGAGTCTCTCTCTCTCTCTCTCTCTCTCTCTCTCTCTCTCTCTCTCTCTCTCTCTCTCTCTCTCTAATTTTCATATTTATATATCCGCATCGACATTAGAGCTCAAACATCAGTGACTGAAAATAAAGTAAAGGTGCCCGATTTCAAAAGAGCTAACTTCGTAGAAATCCGACGAAAACTAATAGAAATGCAACTATCAGATGACGGTAATGTAGAGGACGCCTGGCTAAGCTTTAAAAATCATTTACTCACTCAGCAGAACACATTCGTCCCTCTGTGTGAGACGCCAAGTAACACTAATAAAAGCCCACCTTGGTTTAACAGCGAAATTAAACACTCAGTCAAGGAGAGATAATTGTTTTACAGGCTAAAGAAAGAGCAAAGCACGCCCGAAAACATTGGACTTTATCATGATGCCAGGCGACGAGTAAAAAGATTAGTATGTCAGGCAAAAGCGTAGATATGAAGAAACTATTGCGGCCAACTGTAAAAATAATCCGAAATCCTTCTTCAGTTACATAAACAACAGAAAGGCGATCAGAAGTGGAACTGGACCCTTAACAAACAGCGACGGTGCACTAGTGACTGACAGCCACCACGTTGCAAACCTATTAAACAATTACTTTTCCTCGGTGTTTAATACTAATAGTCCTCCCACCACTACCACCAACACCAGTACTAATGTAAATCCCGAGCATGTATTGCCTAACTTTGAAATAACAACCGATGAAGTCCTTAAAGCCCTCCAATCACTTAAAGCAAATCAAAGTCCTGGACCTGACAAAGTATATCCTACTCTGCTCAAAGAAACAAAGAGCGAAATAGTCTCCTCCCTCACAACCGTATTCAATATGTCCTTGCGACCAGGCATCGTCCCTTCGGATTGGAAAAAGGCTAACGTGACACCGATTTTTAAGAAAGGAGACAAAAAAGTACCAAGTAATTACAGGCCCATTAAGCTAACTTCGGTTGTAGGTAAGCTACTTGAGAGCATAATTAGAGACAAAATTGTGAGTTACCTTGAAAGTCACTCATTAATTGGGACTCACAACACGGCTTCCGTAACAAAAGATCCTGCCTATCAAACTTATTAACCTTTAATAACGACCTCTTCACGGTTTATGACGTAACCAAATCACTGGACGTAGTCTATCTTGATTTCCAAAAAGCGTTTGATAAAGTCCCACATCATAAAATACTCTACAAATTAAAGCAAATAGGTATTGACGGTCAAGTACACCAATGGATCGCGAATTGGTTGAGCAACAGAAAACGAAGAGTGGTGATTGACGGATTTAATTCAGAGTGAGCGCCGATCACTAGTGGCGTTCCTCAGGGCTCGGTTCTTGGCCCAGTGCTCTTCATTATTTACATCAACGATGTGGATGTCGGACTCAATAATCGCATTAGTAAATTTGCAGACGACACAAAGATTGGTAACTCGGTTCACACTGACGAAGACAGGCAAAGCCTCCAAGAGGATTTGCACAAAATTTCAACTTGGTCGGATAGATGGGAGATGCCCTTTAACGTAGACAAGTGCCAGGTCCTTCAAGTTGGAACAAGGAATAAGAAGTTCGATTACGAAATGCGCGGCGTTAAACTCAAAAGCGTTCAGTGCGTTAAGGACTTGGGGGTCAAAAGCGCGTCAAACCTCAAATTCTCACAGCAATGCATCGATGCAGGAAATAAAGCGAACAGAATGTTGGGCTTCATTAAAAGAAACTTTTTATTCAAAAATAAAGATGTAATACTTCCACTTAACAATAGTTTAGTCAGACCCCACTTGGAATATGCGGTACAGTTTTGGTCTCCCCACCATGCAAAGGACATTGCTAAATTAGAAGGTGTTCAGCGTCGGGCAACAAAAATGATCCATTCCTTGCGCAACAAATCTTACGAAGAAAGGCTTTCCACCCTTAACATGTACTCTCTTGAGAAACGTCGCCTCCGAGGAAAACTGATCGAATGTTTTAAAATACTTAATGGTTTCACGAATGTAGACAGATCAACATTGTTTATGATCGATGACACTTTGCGTACGAGGAAGAATGGCGTAAAACTCATATGTAGACAAGTAAATTCAGACTGCACCAAATTTTTCTTCACTAACGTTGTAGTGCGAGAATGGAATAAGCTCCCACCGTCAGTGGTCCAGTGTAACACGATTGACTCCTTCAAAAACAAACTCAACCGTCACTTCCTTCAACTTAATATCAACTAAAGATGAAATGCATCGTTTTGGAGACTTCTGATTAATATAGAATCACTTAGGTTTAATGACTGACCACCTAGTCTGGACCATGGGGTCTGTGTGGTCTGATTTTCTATGTAAATATTTCTCTCTCTCTCTCTCTCTCTCTCTCTCTCTCTCTCTCTCTCTCTCTCTCTCTCTCTCTCTCTCTCTCTCTCTCTCTCTCTCTCTCTCTCTCTCTCTCTCTCTCTCTCTCTCTCTCTCTCTCTCTCTCTGTGTGTGTGTGTGTGTATATATATATATATATATATATATATATATATATATATATATATATATATATATATATATATATATATATATATATATATATACATATACAAGAGCATTCTAGCAGCACAGTGTGATTCTAGTAGAACTAAGGTGGATGTTTTGCCTGAACACTGTGGTGCACGATTTTAGGTATTCAGATGAATTAAAATTTTAATTGAATGTATATCAGTATAGTATTAGGCCCTTCCTCTGGCTAACACTTTGTAGATATGCAAGAAGTTCCTTGCTTTACATTTGATAACACACTAATTCAATTGGGCTTTAGTGGTACAAAGTTGATAATCTGCAAGTTCCTTGCCTTGCTAAGCTTCTGGAGCCAATACGGTATTGATGAGAAATATCGAGTTTTGTTTTTCTGTAACATCCTGGCTCTGATTTTGAAGGTTCTAACAAGATTCATTGTGTATTATAATGAGAGGGATGCAACGGCACCTTCGTGGCGTAGTGACAATCATGACAGGCCATGAGTACGCATGCCGGAGTTCAATCCTGGTCCGGGCAGACGGCGCTCACATCTCCCAGCTGTTTATTCTCCCTTTTGAGTTGGTCGATAAATTTGTACCTAACGAAACCTAAGGAAGTTAAACTGTAGGGACCAGGCTGGCACACTCCCAATGTCTCAGAGTAATGGGTTCTTACCCATGACAGGCTTAAGAGCCAGTGATGAGCACTGAGGCCACGTGAAATTTAGCGTATGCCCAAAATTTTTCCTTTATCTTTGGGAACTCAAACCTAGCAGTGTCTCGGTGCCTTGAGAAGCAGCAGGAGCAGCAGGGAAAGTGATGAATGATATTTTGTAACTATCTTACTCTGGCTAATGCTCTAAGATGATGGTGGGGTTGGTGGGGTGGCTTCAGGTGGTTAAGGGACTGTATCTCGGCAACATCAGCGCCGCCTACAGCGAGCCTTTGCTGTGCCGTCTTGACATCCAGTGCATCGTGGACCTGTCCGGCACGCGGCCAGCCCAGGTTCCCGCAGACAAGAAATCCTGTTGTCCGTGCACCTGTCCACTGACCACGCCTCACCATAGATCCAGGTAAGTGAGGGTAGTGGAGGAAGAGGAGGGTAGAGAAGGGTGAAAAGCAAGGGTGAAGTTGAAGGGAGAGAGGGTAAGGTAAAGGATAGGTGTTTTTGGTAGCCTTGTGGTAATGGAAAGGAATTAGCTACGTATGGGTGAAATGGACTTTAGACGAGCAGGAACTGCTGTCAGACCATGTAGACCATGGAAGGAAAAGCAGTGCTCGCCGCGCGCTTCACCAATGAGTGAGTCCTGATTGACAGTAGGATGATCCCCCCCCAGTATTGGCAAAAGTCCGCTTGTCACGCTGCGCTGTGTGTTATTTCCATGGAGGTTGAATGGGTATAACACACATGTATTATTTTATTTTAACTTTTGCTTAAAACGTAAATAAGTAATACATTAAAAACTAAAATATACTTACAAAAATTACAATACTTAAATAACTATACGCACGGGAGAGAGAGAGACAGTGTGTGTATATGCTACTGGCCAGTGAAGTGAATTAGTTTTGTGTATATTTGGCGAATCCTTACTCTGCCTCTGTCCGGCAACATAGCAGTGATCTGTTTCCCAGTATAGTGACACCTCACCTGCAAATATTTTTCGGCAACTGTCTTAGTTACTGTGTAAGTGATTTACATGGGGCTCTGTGTCATACATATAATCATTAAGATTAGAGGATATGTTTTTACTGACATAAGTCTGTAAGACTGCACTTACCACATTATGAAAATCCACTCTCCCCATTCTAAAATGTGGAGCTATTATGTTGGCCATAATTTCTCTAAAATGTTTTCATTTGTTACTAATATTATGCTTATTATTTCGTCTGCAGGATATATTGATCTTCCACTGGAAAGTACACGTAATCATTTAGCGCTATTATCTGCATGTCCTTTAGTTGTTTCATCTTTAAGCCTGCTTTTCACAAGAGAAGTATTCATAATCTTTACAGAATGCTTAGTCACTGCACCATTACACCGGTTTGGTGCAGTTAGTATTGATACAGATTCCAAACGGAGGCACTTACCGGTCGCAATATTCGGCATAGCATTATGTACCAGTGACTTTTTACAGGGCAGAAAACTGTCAAACTGTGGGATTATTATTGCATCCTTCCATATGCGTTACTTTCTCAAAAAAACAGTCTTGTTGTGCAACCATATGCAGCGCAAGAGATAGCCATATGTCTTCCATTTTTTTCTTCACACACGTTGGCACGTCCATCCAGCAGGCTCATTGTATGCTGAGTGAATTAATGGTCAGGTCAGGGCTGGGCAAGGGAGCGGCTGCTGTCACTTGCTTTCTATTAATATCAGTATGGTCGTATACTGGTATTTTTTTCTTTATGTTTTGACCATTGCGCGGGTAGGCTTTCTTGGTGGGGCCTGATGGTTGGTCCCAGCCCGTTATGGCACAGGCAAGTGTAGTGCAACTGACTTGCTTGATGGGTGAGCCTCCCATAACTCACTCTGCGAGGCAGATAACCTCTTTGGCTGACTTGGTTAAGGAGTGGCTCCCCCGTCTCGCTGGTCGTGGGTTCGATCTCCGGCGCCGGCAGAACCTATCCTTGTCTGGATAAATTTTTCGTGTGTTTCGTTACACGCGGTGGTCGTGTGGAAGTATAGATAAGAGAAAAATCAGGGCGTTACACTGGTAGCATATTGGTGGGCATCCTCTCCTGTGATTCTGTTGGATTTCCTCGTAGGGGTAACAGGAAGAGTGATGGCCCATGCTCTCCGAAGTTCATAGAAAATTGGAAATTTTAAACACACAGATATTAGTCTTATTAAGGATGGGGAGCCGTGTAGTGCAGCCGACTTGCTTTTCATAACTCACTCTGGGAGTGGGGTACCTCTTTGACCGAGTGGTTAAGGAGTGGCTTTCCAGTTTCGGTGGTCGCGGGTTCCCCGGCGTCGACATAACCTTTCCTTGTCTAGATTAATTTTTCGTGTGTTTCGTTACACAGAGAGGTCATGTGAGAATATTAGTAAAGAGAAATTTCGGGCGTTACACGAATGTTTATAGTGGCGCCATCTTACATGGCTCATGTTGCCCCCCGGAGCTCATCTTAGAGCCTCGCTTTAGAGAGAGAATCTAGAGTTCAGGTTGATAGGTGGTCTTCAGGACAACATGTGGGTAGTCTCGGTGGTGACTGATAAATCCCAGCAGTGGCGGCGGGCAGGACTCGAACCCGCTACTCTGGCGCCGGCGCGCTAACCGCTCACCCACCGCATCCCAAAATGTTTGGCACGCCTCTCGAATAAGTCTCTAGATTCGTAAAGAAGCACAGAGCAATTTTATACAAGCTGTACCTAATAAAGCATTTCCGTTAACTGAAAGTAGCGTAAAATATCAAAAGCAGCACTACGTACTAAAATATTTACTGTAATTACGTAAACTTAGAAATACGTAGTCATTACAGTCTCATTTAACTACTTACCACGAAGTCTCCGCCATTTTCTTTTTCAACTTCAGCTGTGATCCATTGTTTCATGTACTGAGTATAAGTGTACAGGGTAATGACACTAGTGACTAAAGAGTCCTTCTCTTTCCTCTTCCAAATGTTAATCCCGACCCTTTTGGTCTTCTTTTTTTTCTCTTCCTTTCTCTTTCTCTTCATCTTCATTCTCTCCCTCCTCTTCCTATCCCCACTTCCTTGTTTTCATTCTCTAAATATTTCTTATCCTCCTCACCTTCTTCCCTCTCTTTCTCTTTTGCCTACAATTTTTACTTCTCTTCGTTTTTCTCTTCTTTCTCTTTCTCCTCCTATTCTTTCTTTACCCCCCTCTCTCTTTCTCTTCGTCATTCTCTTTCACTTCTAGCTCATCCCCTTCTCTCTCTTCCTCTTCACCTCAGACTGTGTATTGACATCCCGGACAACGCAGAAGTGGACATGACACAGTTCAGCTCTGAGGTGACTCGATTCATTCACGCTGCTCATCTCAAGGGGAAAAACGTGTTAGTCCACAGTTACAAGGGCCAGAGTCGCGCGCCGGCATTCATCACTTTGTACCTTATGACTGTGAGTACTCCTATATTAACTCCCCTCACCCATCACATTTCACCCCTCACCCACTTCCATCCCTTTCCCCTTACAACTTCTTATAGTCTCTCTCTCTCTCTCTCTCTCTCTCTCTCTCTCTCTCTCTCTCTCTCTCTCTCTCTCTCTCTCTCTCTCTCTCTCTCTCTCTCTCTCTCTCTCTCTCTCTCTCTCTCTCTCTCACACACACACACACACACACACACACATACACACACACACACACACATACACTGCACTGTGTCATTAATCAGCTATAAATATCAATGGAGTGGGGAGTGAGTTTCTCCAGTGGTGGGCCGCCAGCTCAACCTCCTGTGTCTTCATCCCCCGGACGTGACGGTGGTCATGAACACATTCAACATTCGGGAGACTCTACCCATCAGAGATGCGTTAGTGTTGGCTCTCCACTGCGTCACCACGGGATAGCACCGTTCTCGTGTCCCGCGTGGCGACTCTCGGAGGTTGACGTAGGCCCGCCAGGTGTGGCACTTCCTGCACCTGTGCTTTGTGGAAGACAACAATAACAAGCGCTGCGACGTCCCTGCGGTGTTCCAGCGAATCAACGGAGCTGGGAGTCTCCGTCTGGGCTGGGGGGTCTGCAGCATCCACTGCCGCAGCGCCCGTCGCTGGATGCTGTCGAGTCTCCCGCTGTGCAAGTCAGCACACGACATCCAAGAGAGGGCAGCGTACTCTAGGTAAGGCCGTATCTGAGCCTTGTACGTAGAGCAGGAGCCTCCCTTTTCTGTCGTGGAAGCTGGCCACCCTCGCAGGCAGGAGACTCTGTGGGAGGCCTTTTGAGCAATGTGTTTGATGTGGCTGTCAAACCGTAGCCCTCGATCCACTTCCACTCCCAGAATCTTGCCGATTCCTGGAGTAGGAGAGGGATGCCGCCAAAGCGTAGCCTCGCCTCCACTGCTGGCTCGACAGTTGGGGGATCGAGAGACCACCATTGCCTGGGTTTTCTCCGGGGCAAATGTCACCTGCTAGCGGGCACCCCACTCTTGTAGCACCGTCAGCTGCTGATTAACCTCGGCAGCAGCTCGCCTACTCTTTTGTCGGGGGTAGGTGCAGGAGAGAGTGCAATCATCACGTTTTTCTTATCAATTTCTGCAACATTCGGGGTCTTCGTTCTAAATTTAATTCTGTGGAACACCATCTCTCCTCCTCTAAACCGCATCTTCTCTTCCTCACCGAAACACAGGTTTCTGAGGGTACTGACAACAATCTCTATTCTGTTCCCTCGTACTATCTCTATCCTAACTTTCAATCCAAAGCTGGATGTTGCGCCTACGTACGCAACGACAAGCATCGCAACGACAACGACCTCTCGTGCCCACGACTTTAACTTTTTTTAAATTTTCACCATCTGGGTAAGAATTCATTGTAATTATATTACTAAATACATCTGTGCTGCTTATCTCTCACCTAACTCTACTAGCTATGTAAAATTCTTTGACTACTTGAACTCTAAAGTGGAGCACTTCTTGGCCCACTCTCCCTTCGCTGAAATCTCCATCTTAGGAGATTTCAATGTTCACCACCAGCTTTGGCTTTCATACTCTTTCACTGACCAGCCTGGTGAACAAGCCTACAACTTTGCTCTCCTTAATGATCTAGAGCAGTTGGTTCAGCATCCTACACGTATTCCCGACCGTCTTGGAGACCGGCCCAGCATACTAGACCTCTTCCTTACTTCTAACCCTTCTGCTTACTCTGTCAAACTGTTCTCTCCGTTGGGCTTCTCCGATCACAACCTTATTTCTGTATCCTGTCTTATTGCTCCTGTACACCCTCTGGACCCACCGAAGAGGCGATGCTTCTGGCGTTTTGCTTCAGCTCGGTGGGACGATCTGAGGATGTACTTTTCCGATTTCCCGTGGAATGATTACTGCTTTCAGGAGCGAGACCCCAACGTGGGTGCCCAGCGCATCACAGAGGTGATTGTTTCGGGAATGGAGGCATTCATTCCACGTACTTTCTCTACTCCTCATGCTATAAAGCCTTAGTTTAATCACGCTTGTTCTCGTGCTGTAAAAGATATAGAGGCAGCTCACAAAAGGAACCGAGCCTTCGCACTCCTGCTAACGATGATCTTTACATTTCTGCCCGGAATCGTGCCAAATCTATTCTCCGACTTTCCAAAGACTACTTCATTAATAGAAAATGCAAAAACCTTGCTTTTTCTAATTCTTCCCGGGACTTCTGGCATCTACCCAAAAACATCTCCAACTTCACTTCTTAATCTTTCCCTCCCTTCCTTAGTACTGACAGCAGCACCTCCGTCTCATCTATCTCTAAGGCTGAACTCTTCTCTCAAACTTTCTCTAAAACCTCCACTCTGGACGATTCTGGGCATATTCCTCGTACTCATCCCCCCTCTGACTCCATTATACCTGCTATTAAGATTCTTAAGAATGATGTTTTTTATGCTCTATCTGGCCTCAATCCTCAAAAGGCTTATGGACCTGATGGAGTACCTCCTATTGTCCTTAAAACTGTGCTTCCGTGCTGACACCCTGCCTGGTCAAACTCTTTCGCCTCTGCCTGTCAACATCTACCTTTCCTTCCTGCTGGAAGTATGCCTTCATAGAGCCTGTGCCTTAGAAGGGTGACCGTTCCAATCCCTCAAACTACCGTCCTATAACTTTACTTTCTTGTCTATCTAAAGTTTTTGAACCAATCCTTAACCGGAAGATTCAAAAGCATCTTTCCACTTCTGACCTTCTATCTGATCGCCAGTATGGGTTCCGCAAGGAGCGTTCTACTGGTGATCTCCTTGCCCTCCTAACTGACTCTCGGTCATCTCTCTTAGCTGTTTCGGCGAGACCTTTGCTATTGCGCTGGACATATCAAAAGCCTTTGATAGGGTCTGGCACAAATCTTTGCTTTCCAGACTACCCTCCTACGGTTTCTATGATTTTCTCTGTACCTTTATCTCCAGTTCTCTTTCTGACAGTTTTATTTCTGCTGTGGTACACGGTCACTGTTCTTCCCCTAAGCCTATTAACAGTGGTGTCCCGCAGGGCTCTGTTTCCTATCTCCCACTCTCTTTCTGTTGTTCATTAATGATCTTTCCAAAACGAACTGTCCTATCCATTCTTACGCCGATGACTCCACTCTGCATTACTCAACTTCTTTTAATAGAAGACCCACTCAACAGGAACTAAACGATTCCAGGCTGGAGGCTGCAGAACACTTAGCCTCAGACCTTACTATTGTTTCCGATTGGGGCAAGAAAAACTGGTGTCCTTCAACGCCTCAAAAACACAGTTTCTCCACCTATCCACTCGACACAATCTTCCAGATATCTATCCCCTATTCTTTGACAATATTCAGCTGTCACCTTCTTCAACACTAAACATCCTCGGTCAATCCTTAACTCAAAATCTCAACTGGAAACTTCATATCTCTTCTCTTACTAAATCATCTTCCTCGAGGCTGGGCGTTCTGTACCGTCTCCGCCAGTTCTTCTTCCCCGGATGCTTTCCATTTATAGGGACCTTGTCCGCCCTCGTATGGAGTATGCATCTTACGTGTGGGGGGGCTCCACTCACGCAGCTCTCCTAGACAGTGGAGTCTAAGGCTCTTCGTCTCATCAGCTCTCCTCTGACTGATAGTCTTCTACCTCTTAAATTCCGCCGCCATGTTGCCTCTATTTCTATCTTATATCGATATTTTCATGCTGACTGCTCTTCTAAACTGGCTAACTGCATGCCTCACCCCCTCTCGCGCCCCTTCTGCAGACGATTTTCTACTCATGTTCATCCCTATACTGTCCAAACCCCTTATGCAAGAGTTAACCAGCATTTCCATTCTTTCATCTCCTTCACTGGTAAACTCTGGAACAGCCTTCCTTCGTCTGTATTTCCTCCTGCCTATGACTTGTCCTCTTTCAAGAAGAGTGTATCAAGACACCTCTCCACCCGAAATTGACCTCTCTTTTGGCTACTCTTTACTTTCATCTTTTATAGGAGCGGCGAGTAGCGGCCTTTTTTTTTGTACTCTTTTTATTCCCCTTGAGCCGTGTCCTCTCAGAAAAAGAAAAAAAAAGCCGAGACTGCTGGCAGTCGACGGAGAAGGTCGTCCACGTAAATATTCCACAGGACTGACCCCAGCACTAAACCCTGTGGCACTGATGTATCCATTGGCAGGGACTCGGACGCCTGCCCGTTAACGACGACCTGGAGCGTCTTTCCTTGTAGGTAGTCTCCCAGGAGATGAAGGAGGTCGCCCTGGATGCCCTTTGCGCGGAGTTTCTCGAGGAGGCCACCATGCCACACTGTCGAAAGCACCCGCTATGTCCAGGGCCACCACGACTGTATCGAGGCCGTCGTCAAGGGCGTCCTGCCAGCTCTTGGTGAGAAGCATGAGCAGATCAGAGGTGGACCGGCCAGGTCTGAACCCAAACTGTTGGTCCGAGAGGAGATAATTATCCTTGAGGTGGCGACAGACTACGTCTGCCACAACCCTCTCGAATACTTTCCTCACCACAGAGAGCAGGGAGATGGGCCGGTAATTCTTGGGCTTAGACCTGAAGCTTCTCTTGTGGATGGGAACCACCCGAGCCTCTTTTCACGCTGATGGCCAGATGTTTTCCCGGAGGCAGGTTGAAAGAGACGAAAAGCCTTAGACTCCACTCTGTCCAGGAGAGCTGTACGAGTGGAGCCCCCCCACACATGAGATGCATACTCCACACGAGGGCGGACAAGGCCCCTGTATATGGATAGCAACTGTGCGGGTGAGAAGAACTGGCGGAGACGATATAGAACGCCCAACCTCGAGGAAGCTGATTTAGTGAGAGAGAAGATGTGACGTTTCCAGTTAAGATTTTGAGAGATTTGGTGAGAGGGGCAGCCAGCTCGTGGGCACACTGCTTCAACAGGTGCGGGCTGAGGTCATCGGGGCCAGTCGCCTCCTGGGTGTCGAACCCTCGCAGCAGGCGTTCGACCAGCATCTGTGTCACCTCCACCTTGGTGACAGTCTCCTCCCACTGCTGTAGCAAACGAGGCGGTGACTGTCTGGGGCCGTCCACCTTCATCTTTCCAGCGAAGAGGCTGGCCATCAGCTGGGCTTTCTCCTTACTGCTGGTGGCCACCGTCCCGTCTAGCCTTGTGAGAGGAGGAATCGTGTCCTGGTGGCTAATCTTCTGCCTTTCCTTGACAAAGGACCACCAAGTCTTGTTTCCTACCCCTGCTCCACACAGCTTGCGCCTCATGTCCTCTTCCCACTTCCGTATGGCCCACTTGCTGGTCACCACCATCCTCCTGAAGGCCGCCCGGTGCAGGATCTTGTTGCGCCGAGTCGGGTTCGATTTGTAGCCGAGCCACGCTGAGTACTTAGCGTCGGCAGCAACACGGCAGCGGTAATCAAAACATGGTTGGTCCGCTGGTCTGGTGGTGTACTCTCGGTGGGGCACGTGTCGCCTCTGGAGATCCAAGAGGCGAAAAGTGAGGGCTTGTGCATGCTCTCCGCTCCGCCTTGCAGCATAAAAGGCCACACAGTGTGGCTCAGGTCACGGCGTAAGGAGGTCCAGTCCGCCTTGTCCCACAGCCAGATCGTGCGGGTGGTGGCCTCGTCCCGAGCCCCCCCCCCAACATCCACCAGGGTCAAGACAGCATGATGGTCGGAGCTGCCTACGGGTCCCAGCTGGTGACAGCGGAGAATGTCCTCCTGGAGGTCGGAGATGACGGAGTCCAGCGTCCCACCCAGCTCATGAGTAAGGAAGGTTACGTGGTCCGTCAGGCCCTGCACCACCAAGAGGGCCTCGTAGGCGTCCTGTTCCGGGTGGTGGTTGAGATCACCCACCAGTTGGACGTGCCTGCAGCTGTGCGCCACTAGCAGGTCGTCCAGGGACTCAGTGAGGTACCAGAGTGAGGCAGGCCCTTGTCGTGGCGGCGGTACATAGAGCACAGCAGGAGGGCAGAGCGATCAGCCAGCACGACCCGGAAAAACATCACCTCCATCTGGGGAGGCGTGTCCACGTCGAGGTGCTGGGCCTGCAGTCCTTCCTTGAAGCAGACAGCCACTCCGCCTCCTGCTCGCTCGTGTCGCTCCCTCCTGGCCCAGTGAGTGTAGCCCCGTATCTTGCCGAACGTGGGTTCCACCTCATTTTTCAGCCAGTTCTCCGTCACCACAAGTATGTCAGCACTATGTCGCAGAACACAGTTGTGGGTCAGGTCTCCGATGTTCGTTCGGAGACCACGCACATTCTCTCTCTCTCTCTCTCTCTCTCTCTCTCTCTCTCTCTCTCTCTCTCTCTCTCTCTCTCTCTCTCTCTCTCTCTCTCTCTCTCTCTCTCTCTCTCTCTCTCTCTCTCTCATCATCATCCCGGTGTTCTTTCAGGTTCATCACATGTCTCTTAGTCAAGCCCTGACTCTGGTGCAAGAGTGTTACGCTACCGTGGCGCTGAACAGTGGCTTCCTCACTACCCTGAGGAAGTTGGACTCCCTACCCAAGCCCACCGCCAATGGCCTCTCACCCTGCCAAACCACCACTATATCCAGTTACACCACTGCTTCATCTGAAACTACTCATCCAAAAATAAGGACAGCATGGATTTGACTGCCTTTTATCTGCTATGTGTTTCTGCAGCTCTTAAAATTTTTGTCTATATCTATATATGTATCTATGTAAAGTGCAAGGTATTGAGGTGCATTGCATTAAATTTTCATGCGAAGTGGATTTCGAGAAACCGCATGTTACGGTAATATATTAATTAAATTTCCACTGTTCCGACCTCAGCGTTAAAATTGTCATAAGTCGTGGAATAAAAGTCACGTCCGTGATACATTCAATAGTTCAGGCAGTCATCGGTAGTGTGCATGAAAAGATTTAAGACAGAGTCTCACGGTATGGAGGAGGTGCTCTTCATTGAGGAAGTGGAGGATGACGTGGAGGAAGATGGTTCCCAAGAAATAACTACGTCGGGGTTCCAGCGGCCCTATACGTGTGTTGGTGCGGCCGGTGCGGCGGCCATACAGTGCAAAACTCCTATTAGTCCAGCAGCAGTTTCCCGTACGATGCAAAATAAGTGAGTTGGTTCAAAATACCCTACATAATAGGTTTGACTATACAAAGTGGTAGAATATGCGCTTTAAAACACCCCCAGTGTTATTTTTCACATACCTTATGACAAAAAGAAAGCAGAGTTGATTTATTCAAGCTCAGTATCCCTCCAAGATGTCAGTAACTGTGTTTTCAAAGTGAATCTCCAATCGGCGAGTGGATCAAGTAAGGAACATGCCCCAACCTCAAATCACTTTGAAAGCACAGTTACTGACATCTTGGAGGGATACTGAGCTTGAATAAATAAACTCTGCTTTCTTTTTGTCATAAGGTTTGTGGTAAACAACGCTTTCTCTAAAATAATTCTTCAAGCGCTGTTTGAGTCGCTGGGAGGAGTAACTGTCAACCATCTTCAGCCCTTTTCTGCATATTAGATGAGCTCTGTATTTGCCCAGCAACTTTAACATATCAAATGCCTTTCCACCTATCGGGTCACCAGAGATTTCTTGTACCAGGTCTCTGACAGCTCTATCAAATGCAGATTCTTCTTTTTCTTCATTGCACCCGGAGGCCATCAAGTTTGTCTTTCTCACATAAGAGGCATGGCAAGGACGATGATACCTGACTTCAGCTGCAATTAAGTCATTGTTGACATCACTTGTTAAACGAAGCATGTCCTCATCACCCTTCGATATTGCTGCATTCACTATTGATTGACATGCCTGGAATGTTCTGATCATTATCAAATCCTTCACCTTCTTGTGTGTTTTCTTTATGCAAAAATGACATACAGACCAGTCAGTGGGTGATGACTGGGATCGTGATACCGTAGAAGTGGATGCCTCTGATTTTTTCTTATGAAACTGAATGCTTTTAACAAAGGTTTCCATGAATTTCTTTTCCTTTTTGTGCACAGGTCTGAGTTATTTTATTTTTTTTGCTAGTAGATATTGCATAGCATTTTGAGTGCCACTGAATGTCAGCAGTGGAAAGTGTGCCAAGATCTCCCTTCAAACGTTCATAAACATCATTCTGTCTACGTTCAAGTGTTTCAACAAGTTTCTGAATAGATGATACTGTTGGTCTTCTAATATTTTCTCTGGAATCCAATTGACAAATAGGGCACTTGTTGAAATTTGTATGCCGTCTTCGCTTTGTAGCAGGCAAAAGGTCCAACAGTTCCTGATTTGCTTCGCTAGCCATTGTTTTCTCACAATCTGAAATACAAAAATATAGATTACTCATAGAAGAGACAATCATAGATTTAGCAACAAAACAAGAACAAAATATATATAGGCAGGATTCAAATACAATCGTCGCGATATGATCAGTAAATGTATGGAGACATTTTACACATGGTTACATAAAAAAAAAATAACGCTCTAAAAGCTTAATGTATTATTTTTTATTTAAATTTTAATATTTAAATATGGTAAAAAAAAAAACATAGCATTCATCTCTACATTCAACTTGCTATCAGTATTCACTGGGTACTAATGTTATTGAGCAAATACTCTGACTCGCACCGGAGCAGCCCCCAAACTGTTCGGTGCGGAGTGACCATGGGTACTTTTTTCTTTTTTTTTTACAACAAAGGGGACAGCTCAAGGGCACAAAAAAAGAAAACAATAATAAAAAAAGCCCGCTACTTGCTGCTCCTACAAAAAAGAATCAAAAGAGATGGCCGAAAGAGAGGTCAATTTCGGGAGGAGAGGTGTCCTGATACCCTCCTCCTGAAAGAGTTCAAGTCGTAGGCAGGAGGAAATACAGATGAAAAAAGATTGTTCCAGAGTTTATCAGCGTGAGGGATGAAAGAGTGAAGATGCTGGTTAACTCTTGCATAAGGGGTTTGGACAGTATAGAGATGAGCATGATTAAAAAGTCGTGTGCAGCGGGGCCACGGGAGGGTGGGAGGCATGCAGTTAGCAAGTTTAGAAGAGCAGTCAGCGTGAAAATAGCGATAGAAGATAGAAAGAGAGGCAACATCGCGACGGAATTTAAAGGGTAGAAAACTATCAGTAGGAAGAGGAGAGTTGATGAGACGAAGAGCCTTAGACTCCACTCTGTCCAGAAGAGCTATGTGAGTGGAGCCCCCCCACTCGTGAGATGCATACTCCATACGAGGGCGGACAAGGCCCTTGTATATGGATAGCAACTGCGCGGGGGAGAACTGGCGGAGACGATACAGAACGCCCAACCTCGAGGAAGCTGATTTAGCGAGAGGAGATGTGAAGTTTCCAGTTGAGATTTTGAGTTAAGGATAGACTGAGGATGTTTAGTGTTGAAGATGGTGACAGCTGAGTGTTGTCGAAGAATAGGGGATAGGTGTTTGGAAGATTGTGTCGAGTTGATAGGTGGAGAAATTGAGTTTTTGAGGCATTGAAGGACACAAGGTTCCTTCTGCCCCAATCGGAAATGATAGCACGGTCTGAGGTTAAGCGTTCTACAGCCTCCAGTCTGGAGTCGTGTACTTCCTGTTGGGAAGGCCTTCTATTGAAAGAAGTTGAATAATGCAGAGTGGAGTCGTCGGCGTATGAGTGGACAGGACAGTTTGTTATGGAAAGAAGATCATTGATGAATAACAGGAAGAGAGTGGGTGATAGGACAGAGCCCTGTGGAACGCCACTGTTGATATATTTAAATAGGCTTAGGGGAAAAACAATGACTGTCTACCACCGCAGAGATAGAACGACCGGAAAGGAAACTGGAGATAAAGGAACAGAGAGAGGGATAGAATCGGAAAGAGGGCAGTTTAGAAAGCAAAGACTTGTGCCAGACTCTATCAAAGGCTTTCGATATGTCTAGGGGAACAGAGAAAGTTTCACCGAAACGGCTAAGAGAGAATGGCCAAGAGTCACTTAAGAGAGCAAGAAGATCACCAGTAGAATGCCCCTTGCGGAACCCATACTGGAGATCAGATAGAATGTTAGAAGTAGAAAGGTGCTTTTGACTCTTCCGGTTAAGGATTGATTCAAAAGCTTTAGATAGACAGGAAAGTAAAGCTATAGGGCGGTAGTTTGAGGGATTGGAACTATATACTCGTTTCCCTCTTTTGGTAATAATAATGTATGTATCAAGCTTAAGTTTTCACAGTGTATAGTAGGTTAGTAGGGGAAAGTTTTAGAGCATTGAAATACATATTATGTTTACTAAACAGAGAAAAAGAAATTATCATAAAATCCTAATAACAAGGAAAAAAGCATTATTTTGCCTCTGTGCATACATTTAATGTAATATCCTAGTTACTTGAATTATTATACTAATCTCATACTTATATACTTAAAAAAATATTGCATTACGGACATTTTGATATATAAAACATTCATGTTTTGTTGAAAATAACTGCTGTACCTGTAGAAAATGTGAAGTGACTATGCGGTATTTATTTTTTTTCTCTTTGGATAAAAAATGGTCATTGTTTTTTAAATGATACCACAATCTGGATCCACTAACTACCAAGGGGGTGTTCTAAAGCGCCTATTCTACCACTCTGTATAGTCAAACCTTTTCTGAAGGGTATGTTGAACGAATCTAAATGTTGGTGGTGTTTGCTGCGGGACTATATGCCCGATGTCATTTTTGCTCATCGTTTCAACGGAGACCCACCATAAGAGGCCCGACGTAGTATGCCGATCATATGCCTCCCATGTAGCCCCAGCCCACCACCCATCCACTTCCCCCTTCCTTTCGTTTTACAGTGACACGCAAAAAAATATTATGTAACGACTTGAATCATAACTGTGAAGTGCTAAGTATAGTATAAGTTACATATTAAAAGAACTTATAAAAAAAATATTAGCATGAAAAAGTTTACCATGTTACAAAGTGAAAATGAAAATTTATTGTCCACTTTGAATTTGTGTGTGATCGTATTACAAAAGTAAGAGAAAATAGTCTTAACAAAAATTAGAGGCACCTATAATAATTTGATGTAGTTCTTATCACAATTTCAACTTTAATTGTTTCTGTACAGATATTAATTTTATTGTGCAATACACGTACATATACATTAATCCATTAAAATCTGTATTAATCATGATGAAACATCAGCTCCCTTCTTATTTCCGTATCCCTATTATTCTGGCCCAATTGGCTTTCCAACAATTTATGTTAACTTTGCTACAAATGCTGCATGAACTATGCAACACATTTATATAAATGAACACTCATAACTATCGTGCTACCTGAACTTATATTTTGTCCTCCAGCCCATAATCTGAACACAAAAATTCTTGTCATTGACAGTACATGTACTTACTAAAACAATATTCTTTGATTTTTTAAAACTAAACTAGTCCTTAAAATTGTCACATTATATTGTTACCGTTAGCTGCTACATCCTTTCTACTTATACATAGCATCTGTAAATTACTGGCATAAGTACTAATGTTGTGAAGTCATATAGTCCTCAGTGCATTGCTTGTCATCTCACTTACGACGTCCACCCTCCCGATCTTTATCAGTCTGGAACCATTCTTTCATCACCTTTTCCATTATAGCTGTAGTAGGATTTTTGTTCTCATAATGTCTAGGGATACATTCTGGAAATTAATAAAAAAGTGAAGAAAAAACACCATACACTTTCATCATGTGGCGGAGGCGGTGGCTGAACAGATAGCGAGACGGCCCCGCGTTCAGGAGGACGCGAGTTCAATCCCCGACCGGTGCCACCAAGCTGGGATTTTTCAGCCGCCGCCGAGTGGCTTAAAACTACTCACATGCTGTCCAGAAGACCACCTATCAACCCGGACTCTAGATTCTAGGATTAAAGATGAGCTCCGGGAGGGCAGCATGAGCCAATGCAAGATAGCGCCACTATAAACACTCGCCTGCGCCAGAACGGGCTGGGCCGACCATCAGACCCCACCGGGAAGAAGCCTTGGACCGACCATCAGGATCCACCGGAAAGAAGCCTACCGGCGCAATAGGCCAAGACTTTAAAAAAAAAAAAAAAAAGAGAAAAAAATATATATATATATATATATATATATATATATATATATATATATATATATATATATATATATATATATATATTTTTTACGTCGCTGCCTGTTGCGCCGGTAGGCATCTTCCTGGTGGGGCCTGATGGTCGGCCCAAGGCTTCTTCCAGGTGGGGCCTGATGGTCGGCCCAGCCCATTCTGGCGCAGGCGAGTGTTTATAATGGCGCCATCTTGCATTGGCTCATGCTGCCCCCCGGAACTCGTTCTTGATTCGCTTGGACGGCTTCCTCTAGAGTCCGGGTTGATGGGTGGTCTTCAGGACAGCATGTGGGTAGTTTTAAGCCACTCGGCAGACTGAAAATCCGAGTGGTAGCGTGGGATTCGAACCCGCGTCGTCCATCACGCGGTGAATGTGGGCCCAGTACTACCAGTTCGTACCGCCTACCTAAATATATATATATATATATATATATATATATATATATATATATATATATATATATATATATATTTATATATATATATATATATATATATATATATATATATATATATATATATATATATATATATATATATATATATATATATATATATATATATATATATATATATATATATATATATATATATATATATATATATATATATATATATATATATATATATATATATATATATATATATATATATATATATATATATATATATATATATATATATATATATATATATATATATATATATATATATATATATATATATATATATATATATATATATATATATATATATATATATATATAACTGCAGCCTGTTGAACCTGACTCGTGAACTTTCATTGGTATAATGTATTCGGTCTATATAGCCCCAGCAACATTACAAGTGTCAGCTCTGTGCAGTATTACTCTGTGACGTATGAAAAGAATTATACTGTACATATGTAACTGCAGTGAAAAGCTGTGGACGGTTGTCTGCAACGTGAAAATATTGCAGACAGCTGCATAACCCTCGCAAAGGGTGAATGAGTGAGTTGGTGTGTTAGGGCTATAATTTCTGGGGGGTTAAAGGGGCTATTGCCCCCCCCAGTGTTTTCTATGTCGGCCTTTTTTTTTTTTTTTTTTTTTTTTTTTTTTTTTACGTTTTGCCTATGGCGCCGGTAAGTTTTCTTGGTGGGGCCCATGGAGGTAGGATGGGAGGAGAGGCCCGAATTGCGCAGCGTACTTCACCAGAGAGTAGAGAGTGTGGCCTGACAGTCGGCTCGGTGCCGTGTTTCTTCGCGTCCTCCTCCTTTCCATGGAGTTTGGATGGGTATTAAACACATGTGTTATATCATTTTAACTTTAATGAAGCCATACAAAAGTAATACATTAAAAAGTAAATTATATACTAAAAAAAATAATATTTAAATGGCAATATGTACCTACATGGAGATTGCGAGAAGTGAAATTAATTAGTCTTGTATATGTTTGTCGACTCCTTACTCTAACTCTCTCCTGCAACTTGGCAGTAACCTGTTCCCCAATATAGTAGGAGTAAGTAGGAAGACACCTACCAAACGGGCGTGAGCTACTCCCGGTGAGGATATATGGGAAGCGAGGAGGGTGCTGAAGCCCTTCAAAGACCCTTCCCATGTCCTCACTAACCGTTTCCCTTTTGTCTCATCAACACCAGAGAGCAGTTCAGAATGCTACCTAAAGACAGTTCCTCTCTCTTTCTACACCACACTACATTCACACAACACACACACCTTTTCCCAAAATTCAAAATTCAAAATGGCTAACGAAAACACCGCCTCGAAGTCCCCGCCTGGGGTGGGGACCATAAATTCCCCCAGGGAGGACTCCCCTTCTGGCTGCCGACTTGAGAGGTGTCCTGATAACTCCTCGAACCTCCTCCTTATCGATTTCTGCAACATTCGCGGTCTTCGTTCTAATTTTCATTCTGTGGAACACCATCTCTCCTCCACTAAACCCCACCTTCTCTTCCTCACCGAAACACAGGTATCTGAGGCTACTGACAGCAACCTCTACTCTGTTCCCTCCTACTATCTTTATCCTAAATTTCAATCCAAAGCTGGATGTTGCGCCTACGTGCGCAACGACATCACTTGCTCTCGTGCCCACGACCTTGACTCTTCTGAATTTTCCACCATCTGGCTAAGACTTCATTGTCATTCTATTACTAAATACATATGTGCTGTTTATCTCTCACCTAACTCTACTTACTATGTAAAATTCTTTGACTATTTGAACTCTAAAGTGGAGCACATCTTGACTCACTCTCCCTTTGCAGAAATCTCCATCTTGGGAGATTTCAATGTTCACCACCAGCTTTGGCTTTCATCCTCCTTCACTGACCAGCTTGGTGAACAAACCTAGAACTTTGCTCTCCTCAACGAACTAGAGCAGTTGATTCAGCACCCTACTCGTATTCCCGACCGTTTTGGAGACAGGCCCAACATTCTAGACCTCTTCCTTACCTCTAATCCTTCTGCTTACTCTGTCAAACTGTTCTCTCCGTTGGGCTCCTCCGATCATAACCTTATTTCTGTATCCTGTCCTATCGCTCCTGTACATCCTCTGGACCCGCCGAAGAGGCGATGCTTCTGGCATTTTGCTTCAGCTCGGTGGGACGACCTGAGGATGTACTTTTCCGATTTCCCGTGGAATGATTACTACTTCCAGGAGAGAGACCCCTCTGTGTGTGCTCAGTGCATCACAGAGGTGATTGTCTCTGGAATGGAGGCATACATTCCACGTACTTCCTCTACTCCTCATGCTAAAAAGCCTTGGTTTAATCACGCTTGTTCTCGTGCTATTAAAGATAGAGAGGCAGCTCACAAAAGGTTCCAGAGCCTTCGAACTCCCACTAACTTTGACCTTTGCATTTCAGCCCGGAATCGTCCCAAATCTATTTTCCGACTAACCAAAACTTCTTTTATTAATAGAAAATGTCAACACCTTGCTTCTTCTAATTCTTTCCGTGACTTCTGGCATCTAGCCAAAAATATCTCCTCCAATTTCACTTCTTCCTCTTTCCCTCCTCTCCTTAACCCTGACGGCAGCACTGCCGTCTCATCTGTCTCTGAGGCTGATGTTTTCTATGCCCTCTCTGGCCTCAACTCTCAGAAGGGTTATGGACCTGATGGAGTGCCTCCTATTGTCCTTAAAAACTGTGCTTCTGTACTGACACCCTGCCTGGTCAAACTCTTTCGTCTCTGCCTATCAACATCTATCTTTCCTTCCTGCTGGAAGTATGCCTTTGTACAGCCTCTGCCTAAGAAGGTGACGACCTCAAATCCCAAAAACGCGCCCGCCTATTTACTTTCCTGTCTATCTAAAGCTTTTGAATCAATCCTTAACCGGAAGAGTCAAAAGCACCTTTCCGCTTCTAACCTTCTATCTGATCGCCAGTATGGGTTCCGCAAGGGGCGTTCTTTTGGTGATCTCCTTGCCTTCCTAACTGACTCTTGGTCATCCTCTCTTAGCCGTTTCGGTGAAACCTTTGCTATCGCGCTGGATATATCAAAAGCTTTTGATAGGGTCTGGCACAAATCTTTGCTTTCCAAACTACCCTCCTACGGTTTCTCTCCTTCTCTTTGTACCTTTATCTCCAGTTCCCTTTCTGACCGTTCTATTTCTGCTGTGGTAGACGGTCACTATTCTTCCCCTAAACCTATTAACAGTGGTGTCCCACAGGGTTCTGTCCTATCTCCCACTCTCTTTCTGCTGTTCTTTGATGATCTTTCCAAAACGAACTGTACTATCCATTCCTATGCTGATGATTCCACTCTGCATTACTCAACTTCTTTTAATAAAAGACCCACCCTACAGGAACTTAACGACTCAAGGCTGGAGGCAACAGAACGCTTAGCCTCAGACCTTACTACTCTTTCTGATTGGGGCAAGAGGAACCTGGTGTCCTTCAACGCCTCAAAAACACAGTTTCTCCACCTATCCACTCGACACAATCTTCCAAACAACTATCCCCTATTCTTTGACAACACTCAGCTATCACCTTCCTCAACACTAAACATCCTCGGTCTATCCTTAACTCAAAATCTCATCTAGAAACTTCATATCTCATCTCTTACTAAATCAGCTTCCTCGAGGCTGGGCGTTCTGTACCGTCTCCGCCAGTTCTTCTCCCCCGCACAGTTGCTGTCCATTTACAGGGGCCTTGTCCGCCCTCGTATGGAGTATGCATCTCATGTGTGGGGGGGTCCACTCACACAGCTCTCCTTGACAGAGTGGAGTCAAAAGCTCTTCGTCTCATCAGCTCTCCTCCTTATACTGATAGTCTTCTACCTCTCAAATTCCGCCGCCATGTTGCCTCTCTTTTTATCTTCTATCGATATTTTCATACTGACTGCTCTTCTGAACCTGCTAACATGTCTCCCCTCCTCCCGCGGCCCCGCTGCACACGTCTCTCTACTCATGCTCATCCTTATACTGTCCAAACCCCTTATGCAAGAGTCAACCAGCATCTTCACTCTTTCATCCCTCACGCTGGTAAACTTTGGAACTATCTTCCTTCATCTGTATTTCCTCCTGCCTACGACTTGAATTCTTTCAAGAGGAGGGTATCAGGACACCTCTCCTCCCGAAATTGAACTTTCTTTCGGCCACCTCTTTTAATTCTTTTTTGGGAGCAGCGAGTAGCGGGCTTTTTTTTATTATTGTTTTCTTTTTTTGTGTGCCCTTGAGCTGCCTCCTTTGTTGTAAAAAAAAAAAGTGACACCTCACCTGCATATACTTTTGCCTTAGATAATAAGTATAAATGGTTTATATGGGTTTATATGCTCATACATATGTTCACACAGATTAGAGAGCATATCTTTTCTGATGCAAGGCTGTAATACTGCACTTCTCACGTTATGGAAGTGCACTCTCTCTAGTGTGAAATATGGAGCCATTCTACTGGCAATAATTTCTTCAAAAAGCTTCTCACTTGCTGCACATATATTTATTGCGTCGTCGTCCTCTGCTTTTAACATTCATAAGGGAGTGGATGGGGGAGGGAGTGGCGTCTCTCAAGGTTAGAGCGTCAATACAGGCCTCGCAATGCAAAGCTTGTCCTTGATTGTGCACGACGAAGCCGGTAGGGGAGACCGGGGCTGGTTGTCACACGGGTTGGTTGTCACAAGTGTTGTATTTTCGGTCAATAGAGGGCAGCAGCAGTGTAACCACCGTTGCCATTTATATGCAGCCTGCCACATGTCCTGAGCTCCATCAGTAGTCCGTGGGAGTGCTTTCTGTGAATTTTCGCAAGTTATTCTACTTTTTGCCCTGGTAAGTTAATTGCTGACATGCCATTATATTTGTCACTATAAGTAACTGCCTATAGACAAAGAAGCTTTAACTACTGTTTTGAATATATATACATTGTTGCTTCAAAAGAGCATATAATTGATTTTTGCTTAACAGCATGTTTGATCTGTTTACATCAATAACTGTACAAAACTCTGTTGGGGCTGGTTGTCACAGAGCATGTGGGGTTGACTGTCACATGTGACAATCAACCCCAATAACAGAATAGCATCATATAATCCCTAATAGGTCAACAACAAAAGAGCCAGGAACAAGCACATCAAATGAAGACAATACTGAAACAACTTCAGAAACACAACTTTGATAGGTGTGAAGCACTGGGAATGTATACGTAATTATTTCCAGCAGCTACTACAGTTGTTTAATCTTTGACTCTGCTTTTCACAATAGACGTGTTTATATTTTTTACAGAATGTTGAGTTTCATTATTACACTCGCTATATACAGTTAGTATTAGTACAGATTCCAGGGGGAGATGGTTACCACGAGCAATATCCAGTATGTCATTATGCACCAGCAACTCCCCAACTCTCTAACTGTAGGTTACTTCTATTATTGCATCCCTCCATATGCTTTACTTTCCCCTCCCCCCCCCCCCACACACACACACAAAAAAAAACCAGTTCAATTGGATCTTGATCTAATTTGTACGTCATTAAAAACTTAAGTGTTGAACCATTAGATGAAATTAAGTTTTCATGTAGGATCTGAAAACATCGCAAACAAAAAAGAAATCCAAGAAAACTTGTTTTTCTATTTGACTTTTATTTATGACATAAATATGTAATACATTTATAAGTAAAGGATACGTACGAAAATTATAACACTTAAATGACTAAGTTACATGGAGATAGGGAGAGAGAGAGTGTGAATATTTATGCTACTGGTCAATGAAATGAATTAGTTTTGTGTAAATTGGCGACTCCTTACTCTAACGCTGTCCTGCAACATGACAGTGATCCGTTTCCCAGTATAGTGACATATCACCTGCAAATATTTTTCGTCAACTGCCTTAGTTAATAAGTGTTATTTGCATGGTGCCTTGTGTCCTGGATATGACCACTAATCTTAGAGAATATGTAAGACTTGCCAGGTTATGGAAGTCCACTGTCCCTAGCGTAAAATGTGGAGTTTTTGTGCTAGCCATAATTTATCTAAAAAAAATTAACTTGTTTCACATAATATCTTTTTCGTCCTCTGTATAGGATATATTGACCTTATTTTGCTTTTAAGATTGCTAAAGGTGTGGATGGAGGAGGCAGTGGCGTGTCTCAAGGTTCAAGCGTCAGTACAGGCATTGCTTTGAAAAGATTTTCCAAGATTGCGCACGACGAAGCCGGCATTGTAGTAAACTGCATCATCCCACATGCGTTACTTTCCCCCAAAAAGTCTTGATGTGCAACCATAAGCAGCGCAACAAACAGGGATCTTTCTTCATTTTTTTTTCCTTACACACGTTGACACGCCCATCCAGTACCCTCATGGTGTGCTGAATGAATGAAGAGATCAGTCAGGGTTTAGTATATGGTCATATCAGGGCTGGGCAAGGGAGCGGCGGCTGTCACCTATGACCTATGCCGGCCGACCCGATTGACATAATTTTTTCCACTCCTCGGCCTCTCCTCCCATCCTACCGCCATGTGTGGGTTGGTGGGTGTATATAGATAGATAGATAGATGGATATTGGTAATAATAACAGAAACATCTGATTAAACGATTACGAAAACATCATACCTATTAAAAGGGTCTCTCTCTCTCTCTCTCTCTCTCTCTCTCTCTCTCTCTCTCTCTCTCTCTCTCTCTCTCTCTCTCTGAAACAAAAAATAAATAAAAAAGGATGGGCACGGATGACGCGCCAAAAAAAATCGTTCTGCGTTTTTCCATCCCAGATTAGTCAAACGTTGATTTTAGCCTTCACGGCGTTTACGATTAATTTAATATTCCTGTCTGGAGTTGTTCTACAATCGTCTGGAGTACCTGTCCTCCTCGCCTCGGCGTGGCTGGGGTCCGTCAGCGAGCCCAACCTCTCACTGGCGAGCGTCCAGGACTTGGATTCCCTGGCAGGGTCCACGGGGCAAGGTGGGGGGATGCATTTGGTGTTGTATGTTCGATATGGGCGAGTCTTTTTGGGGTGAAGGAGGCGCGTTTGTACCAGCAAACAGCACCAAGGACAGGCGGTTTAAGAACAACTCCAGGAGAAGGAAATTAAATATAAAAAAACACCAGAAAAAAGGAAAATAAAGGAAAGGAATATCAGAAAAAGACAAATATACAAACATAAAGGAATAAAACAACGGGGAAAGGATAATATAGAGAAAATAATACCAGAAACAAAGTTAACCTTTCAAAGCCTGAATTATTTTTTCTTTTGTAAATGAATATGTTTATGGTATTTTCAATTAGTGGTCATACTAAAATGTATTTATGTGATTGAAATCAATTTCGTATTTGTACTTATTTAGTTATAAGGTGTTACCATATGGTCACGCTAGGGTAATCTGGAAGTGGAAATGGCAGGTTCCTTGGATAATACAATAAAACATATGCTCCCTTGAAGCTAATTTTATTTGTTTCATAGTTAGAGTAGACATGAAGGTTTATTGTGTTACAAGATACAAACATATTTGTTTTACTATTCATACACTGTGTTTTACCATATTATTTGCCAGTGTGATAGGTAAGGAAGCATGGCACACACAGTCCAACATCACATTTACTGCATGCAGTACGACCTACAGATTTGCAATATTCTCCTGCACAACGTCTTCTTTTGTTACCTAGGTTTTGAATTATGTAGTGGTCTTTACCATCAAATCTAATCGAGTCTGGTAGTGGACCTTTGCATACACTGGCCTTTGACGAGGATGGCCGACCAGATCCTCTGGGGGAAGATCCGTAAGATGTCAGATAATATCTTACTATTTCCCTCTTGAATTCCAGATGTGTCAACTTTGATCCTACGCTTCTGTGTAGTTGCCAGGCATTCTGAACCGATACATCTAACAGCCATGTGAATATTGACTACCACCATTTTTTACCACGAATTGATATTCTGTGCCTGTTTACGTTTTCACCCATCAGCTCTGTTCCTCCCATGTATTTGTTGTATTCCCCAATCAAAAGTGGTCTTGGAATCATTATGTATTTTTTTTCCTTCTTAGAATATCTCCTTACATTACCAACGGGATTGACTGAGTGAACAGTTGTTGCCACAGTAACGGATCTAGTGTCTTGCCATCTTGCAACTAAAATTCCATCATCACTACACTTATATGTAAAGGTTCCCCTTTCAAGCTTCTTCATATCTTTGCAAGGCATTATGGTGCATTCCTTTGGAACTCTTGACTTCCTGATTGTCCCAGTACCATTGTATCCCTTTTGCTTCAAATAACTCAGCAGCTCCATACCAGTAAAGAGATTATCAAAATATAAACTGAATGGCAAATTCTTTGTATCATCATCAAAACTATCAATCATTTGAATTAGAGGTGTTGCTGCCTTTCCAAATTGCTTCTCATAATCCTCATTGATTTGCACATTCTTTCCTTGATACACATCAAAATTTACCAAATAGCCCGAAGGAGTGTTCAAAGACCAGACCTTGTAACCAAACCTAATTGGTTTTCCTTTCATATACTGTTTACACCCATGAGGCCCATAATATGCAATCATAGATTCATCATAACTCAGCCTAAGTACAGGAACAAAGTGTTTTACAAAATTATTTTGAATTTTCTTTATCAGTGGACGGATCTTCCATAATTTGTCTCTTGAATCCATGGCATTATTATCAGCAAAATGTAGAAATTTCATAATTTGGATAAACCTGTCTCTCCTAATAGCTGCATGAGCCATCTCATTCCGCATGTCTGTACCTGAATCCCAGTAAAACCTTTTTTCCCGGCAGCCTATTGTACCCAGAGAGAATCAAAACTGCAATAAACACTTTCAGTTCGGCCTTAGTTACTGCAGAGTCAGGTTTATTCTTGAACTGTGCATAGACTGGTATTTCAGCCAAGATCATGTCAAATATGTCTTCATCAAAAAACAACTCTAGCAGCTCATATGGACTAAAATCACGGTACTTTGAAAAGTCACCTTCAGGGAAATGAGGCAATGAGTTGCACAGGTCATGTTTTCCCCACTTCCGTTGTGTGCGGTGATTCCGTTTCCGTTTTTCATTTTTCTTGCAAGGTTTACAGTTATCACCTTCTTCTGCATCATCAGGAGATAGTTCATGGTCAAGCTGTGTTCGTACATTGTTTGCAAATAATACCTCAGCTCCAGCACGTAACTGTCTGCCAGTCAAATTATCGAGCATTCCCCCTTCGTCTTCAGCAGATTTTTCATCTGACTCGACATTTGGCTCTGGAGGCTCTATGTACAGCCTACTGACGTCCCTTTCATCATTTTCCAGTTCTTGAAGTATCTCGTCCACTGTTAAGCTCACCCCTGAGACCGATAGAGAGCAAGAGAGAGTGAACACACACAGAAACAGCTCGACAGATATGGGAATGGCTGTATGCATAGATATAAAGAAAGGTAAAAAAAAAAGGAATGAATGAATGAACAATCAAACAAATGATTATGTCAATAAATCGGAGAAGAGGCGAGTTACAGCCAAAGACAATTCAGGATCCCCATCCGCTAGGAGAACTTACGGCGAAGCTATACGCGTGTTCGCTTAACCTTTTTTTTTTTTCTCTCTCTCTCTCTATCTATCTATGTATCCTATGTATCCTATCTATGTATGTGATTAAGCGAGTTAAATGCAGAGATACCCCCGGATTCTCCTTCCGCGCGTGGGTCCGCTGAACCCAGTAAGTGCTTGAGGCTTTAAACCAAAACTTTCCACCAGTGCCAGGGGGTATGGGGGGTTGATATTTTTCTGGGCTTAATCCATTGAGAAGGTAGAAGGTAGTGAAAACATATCTAGTATGTATAAAATGGTCTCACGTTGGACATTTTTGGGTGAAAATGGGGCTTTGAAGTGTTTGACAGGGCGGCGAAACTGTTCATGTAATCACCGTAAACTTGTTTTGCCAGTGAACCCTGCACTATGGACCGGGAACTTGTCCCAGCCCTGTCATTAAGCCGCGAATTTTGGAAAATCAACCGCTTTGGTGCGAATCGCCATAACTCCCTTATTTCTGGGGCTACATAAATGTTTTTGGTATCAATCGACGGCAAAATAAAAGGGCTATATTATTTAATAAGCAACCGGCTCAGAAAAACGACTCGAAAGGGTACAAAATCGAATAAATTCGCAAAAAACGACTGAAAAAAAAACTATTTTTGAGTTCCCGTCCTTGAAACCCACTCATTTTTTGAGAATTTAAAAAAACTTATTTAACAAATACTTTAGCCCCTACCAATGTGCTCTCCAATATGATGCATAACATTTCCCTACTCAAAGTAGTTTCGTCGCTAAAGCTTGAAACGTAAACCCTATTGAGAGCGATTTTGACGAACTCCAGACACTTTGCCGTTTTTGCCTCTAGAAGGCTGCAATTTCGCAATGTAGTTTGACCAGCTCGAAGGATTTTTTGATAGCTTGCTTTTAAATGAGTAAGTCGTGTTACACTGGATCATTGAAGGTGGGAGCTTATTCCATTCTCGCACTACAACGTTGGTGAAGAAAAATTTGGTGCAGTCTGAATTTACTTGTCTACATTTAAGTTTTGTGCCATTTGTTGCCGCCCGAAGGCGGACAAAGGTTATTAGTGCGCTATGGTGTTTCACGGTTGCTCGGTATTGAAGATGCCAAGCCAGCATTTCGGTATCGTCTCGACAGCAAACCAAGAACAGATGAATGCTCTCGCTGACTCGAGGGGCAGGGTTGACGCATCCTGGCTGGAGTAGGTAGGAAGACACCTGCCGAACGGGCGCAAGCCACTCCCGGTGAGGTATATATGGGAGGTGAGAAGGGAGCTGAAGCCCTCCAAAGACCCTTCCCATGTCCTCACTAACCGTTTCCCTATTGTCTCACCAACACCGGAGAGTAGTTCAGCATGCTCTCTAAAGACAGATCCCCTCTTTATCCACACCACACTACATTCATTCAACATATACACCTTTTCCCAAAATTAAAATTTCAAAATGGCGCACATACACCAAGCCTCGGAGTCCCCGCCTGGGGGGGGACCACAAATTCCCCCAGGGATGACTCCCCTTCTGGCTGCCGACCCGAGAGGTGTCTTGATAACTCCTCGAACCTCTTTCTTCTCAATTTCTGCAACATTCGCGGTCTTCGCTATAATTTTCATTCTGTGGAACATCATCTCTCCTCCTCTAAACCTCACCTTCTCTTCCTTACCGAAACACAGGTTTCTGAGGCTATTGACAGCAATCTCTACTCTGTTCCCTCCAACTATCTCTACCCTAAATTTCAATCCAAAGCTGGATGTTGCGCCTACGTGCGCAACGACATCACTAGCTCTCGTGTCCACGATCTTGACTCTTCTGAATTTTCCACCATCTGGCTAAGACTTCATTGTCATTCTATTACTAAATACATCTGTGCTGTTTATCTCTCACCTAACTCTACCAGCTATGTAAAATTCTTTGACTATTTGAATTCTAAAGTGGAGCACATCTTGACCCACTCTCCCTTCGCTGAAATCTCCATCCTAGGAGATTTCAATGTTCACCACCAGATTTGGCTTTCATCCTCTTTCACTGACCATCCTGGTGAACAAGCTCACAACTTTGCTATCCTCAACGACCTAGAGCAGTTGGTCCAGCACCCTACACGTATTCCCGACCGTCTTGGAGATCGGCCCAACATTCTAGACCTCTTCCTTACCTCAAACCCTTCTGCTTATTCTGTCAAACTGTTCTCTCCGTTGGGCTCCTCCGATCACAATCTTATTTCTGTATCCTGTCCTATCGCTCCTGTACACCCTCTGGACCCACCGAAGAGGCGATGCTTATGGCATTTTGCTTCAGCTCGGTGGGACGACCTGAGGATGTACTTTTCCAATTTCCCGTGGAATGATTATTGCTTCCAGGATAGAGACCCCTCTGTGTGTGCTCAGCGCATCACAAAGGTGATTGTCTCTGGAATGGAGGCATACATTCCTCGTTCTTTCTCTACTCCTCACGCTAAAAAGCCTTGGTTTAATCACGCTTGTTCTCGTGCTGTCAGTGATAGAGAGGTAGCTCACAAAAGGTACCAGAGCCTTCAAATTAATGCTAATTATGAACTTTACATTTCTGCCCGAAATCGTGCCAAATCTATTCTCCGACTAACCATTTTTTTTTTCATTAATAGAAAATGTCAAAACCTTGCTTTCTCTAACTCTTCCCGTGACTTCTGGCATCTAGCCAAAAACATCTCCTCCAACTTCACTTCTTCATCTTTCCCTCCACTCCTCAGTCCTGAAGGCAACACTGCCGTCTCATCTATCTCTAAGGCTGAACTCTTCTCTCAAACTTTTTCTAAAAACTCCACTCTGGACGATTCTGGGCATATTCCTCCTACTCATCCCCCTCTGACTTCTTTATGCCTGTTATTAAGATTCTTCCAAATGATGTTTTCTATGCCCTCTCTGGCCTCAACTCTCAGAAGGGTTATGGACCTGATGGAGTGCCTCCTATTGTCCTTAAAAACTGTGCTTCTGTGCTGACACCCTGCCTGGTCAAACTCTTTCGTCTCTGCCTATCAACATCTATCTTTCCTTCCTGCTGGAAGTATGCCTTTGTACAGCCTCTGCCTAAGAAGGGTGACCGTTCCAATCCCTCAAACTACCGCCCTATAGCTTTACTTTCCTGTCTATCTAAAGCTTTTGAATCCATCCTTAACCGGAAGAGTCAAAAGCACCTTTCCACTTCTAACCTTTTATCTGATCGCCAGTATGGGTTCCGCAAGGGGCGTTCTTTTGGTGATCTCCTTGCCTTCTTAACTGACTCTTGGTCATCCTCTCTTAGCCGTTTCGGTGAAACCTTTGCTATCGCGCTGGATATATCAAAAGCTTTTGATAGGGTCTGGCACAAATCTTTGCTTTCCAAACTACCCTCCTACGGTTTCTATCCTTCTCTCTGTACCTTTATCTCCAGTTCCCTTTCTGACCGTTCTATTTCTGCTGTGGTAGACGGTCACTATTCTTCCCCTAAACCTATTAACAGTGGTGTCCCACAGGGTTCTGTCCTATCTCCCACTCTCTTTCTGCTGTTCTTTGATGATCTTTCCAAAACGAACTGTACTATCCATTCCTATGCCGATGATTCCACTCTGCATTACTCAACTTCTTTTAATAAAAGACCCACCCTACAGGAACTTAACGACTCAAGGCTGGAGGCAACAGAACGCTTAGCCTCAGACCTTACTACTCTTTCCGATTGGGGCAAGAGGAACCTGGTGTCCTTCAACGCCTCAAAAACACAGTTTCTCCACCTATCCACTCGACACAATCTTCCAAACAACTATCCCCTATTCTTTGACAACACTCAGCTATCACCTTCCTCAACACTAAACATCCTCGGTCTATCCTTAACTCAAAATCTCATCTAGAAACTTCATATCTCATCTCTTACTAAATCAGCTTCCTCGAGGCTGGGCATTCTGTACCGTCTCCGCCAGTTCTTCTCCCCCGCACAGTTGCTGTCCATTTACAGGGGCCTTGTCCGCCCTCGTATGGAGTAAGCATCTCATGTGTGGGGGGGGTCCACTCACACAGCTCTCCTTGACAGAGTGGAGTCAAAAGCTCTTCGTCTCATCAGCTCTCCTCCTTATACTGATAGTCTTCTACCTCTCAAATTCCGCCGCCATGTTGCCTCTCTTTTTATCTTCTATCGATATTTTCATGTTGACTGCTCTTCTGAACCTGCTAACTACATGTCTCCCCTCCTCTCGCGGCCCCGCTGCACACGTCTCTCTACTCATGCTCATCCTTATACTGTCCAAACCCCTTATGCAAGAGTCAACCAGCATCTTCACTCTTTCATCCCTCACGCTGGTAAACTTTGGAACTATCTTCCTTCATCTGTATTTCCTCCTGCCTACGACTTGAATTCTTTCAAGAGGAGGGTATCAGGACACCTCTCCTCCCGAAATTGAACTTTCTTTCGGCCACCTCTTTTAATTCTTTTTTGGGAGCAGCGAGTAGCGGGCTTTTTTTTTATTATTGTTTTCTTTTTTTGTGTGCCCTTGAGCTGCCTCCTTTGTTGTAAAAAAAAAAAGTGACACCTCACCTGCATATACTTTTGCCTTAGATAATAAGTATAAATGGTTTATATGGGTTTATATGCTCATACATATGTTCACACAGATTAGAGAGCATATCTTTTCTGATGCAAGGCTGTAATACTGCACTTCTCACGTTATGGAAGTGCACTCTCTCTAGTGTGAAATATGGAGCCATTCTACTGGCAATAATTTCTTCAAAAAGCTTTTCACTTGCTGCACATATATTTATTGCGTCGTCGTCCTCTGCTTTTAACATTCATGAGGGAGTGGATGGGGGAGGGAGTGGCGTCTCTCAAGGTTAGAGCGTCAATACAGGCCTCGCAATGCAAAGCTTGTCCTAGACTGTGCACGACGAGGCCGGTAGGGGAGACCGGGGCTGGTTGTCACACGGGTTGGTTGTCACAAGTGTTGTATTTTCGGTCAATAGAGGGCAGCAGCAGTGTAACCACTGTTGCCATTTATATGCAGCCTGCCACATGTCCTGAGCTCCATCAGTAGTCCGTGGGAGTGCTTTCTGTGAATTTTCGCAAGTTTTTCTACTTTTTGCCCTGGTAAGTTAATTGCTGACATGCCATTATATTTGTCACTATAAGTAACTGCCTATAGACAAAGAAGTTTTAACTACTGTTTTGAATATATATACATTGTTGCTTCAAAAGAGCATATAATTGATTTTTGCTTAACAGCATGTTTGATCTGTTTACATCAATAGCTGTACAAAACTCTGTTGGGGCTGGTTGTTACGGAGCATGTGGGGTTGACTGTCACATGTGACAATCAACCCCAATAACAGAATAGCATCATATAATCCCTAATAGGTCTACAACAAAAGAGCCAGGAACAAGCACATCAAATGAAGACAATACTGAAACAACTTCAGAAACACAACTTTGATAGGTGTGAAGCACTGGGAATGTATACGTAATTATTTCCAGCAGCTACTATAGTTGTTTAATCTTTGACTCTGCTTCTCACAATAGACGTGTTTATATTTTTTACAGAATGTTGAATTTCATTATTACGCTCGCTATATACAGTTAGTATTAGTACAGATTCCAGGGGGAGACGGTTACCACTAGCAATATCCAGTATGTCGTTATGCACCAGCAACTCTCCAACTCTCTAACTGTAGGTTACTTCTATTATTGCATCCCTCCATATGCTTTACTTTCCCCTCCCCCCCCCACAAAAAAAACAGTTCAATTGGATCTTGATCTAATTTGTACGTCATTAAAAACTTAAGTGTTGAACCATTAGATGAAATTAAGTTTTCATGTAGGATCTGAAAACATCGCAAACAAAAAAGAAATCCAAGAAAACTTGTTTTTCTATTTGACTTTTATTTATGACATAAATATGTAATACATTTATAAGTAAAGGATACGTACGAAAATTATAACACTTAAATGACTAAGTTACATGGAGATAGGGAGAGAGAGAGTGTGAATATGTATGCTACTGGTCAATGAAATGAATTAGTTTTGTGTAAATTGGCGACTCCTTACTCTAACGCTGTCCTGCAACATGACAGTGATCCGTTTCCCAGTATAGTGACACATCACCTGCAAATATTTTTCGTCAACTGCCTTAGTTAATAAGTGTTATTTGCATGGTGCCTTGTGTCCTGGATATGACCACTAATCTTAGAGAATATGTAAGACTTGCCAGGTTATGGAAGTCCACTGTCCCCAGCGTAAAATGTGGAGTTTTTGTGCTAGCCATAATTTATCTAAAAAAAATTAACTTGTTTCACATATATCTTTTTCGTCCTCTGTATAGGATATATTGACCTTATTTTGCTTTTAAGATTACTAAGGGTGTGGATGGAGGAGGCAGTGGCGTGTCTCAAGGCTCAAGCGTCAATACAGGCATTGCTTTGAAAAGATTTTCCAAGATTGCGCACGACGAAGCCGGCATTGTAGTAAACTGCATCATCCCACATGCGTTACTTTCCCCCCAAAAGTCTTAATGTGCAACCATAAGCAGCGCAACAAACAGGGATCTTTCTTCATTTTTTTTTTCCTTACACACGTTGACACGCCCATTCAGTAGCCTCATGGTGTGCTGAATGAATGAATGAATGAAGAGATCAGTCAGGGTTTAGTATATGGTCATATCAGGGCTGGGCAAGGGAGCGGCGGCTGTCACCTATGACCTATGCCGGCCGACCCGATTGACATAATTTTTTCCACTCCTCGGCCTCTCCTCCCATCCTACCGCCATGTGTGGGTTGGTGGGTGTATATAGATAGATAGATAGATGGATATTGGTAATAATAACAGAAACATCTGATTAAACGATTACGAAAACATCATACCTATTAAAAGGGTCTCTCTCTCTCTCTCTCTCTCTCTGAAACAAAAAATAAATAAAAAAGGATGGGCACGGATGACGCGCCAAAAAAAATCGTTCTGCGTTTTTCCATCCCAGATTAGTCAAACGTTGATTTTAGCCTTCACGGCGTTTACGATTAATTTAATATTCCTGTCTGGAGTTGTTCTACAATCGTCTGGAGTACCTGTCCTCCTCGCCTCGGCGTGGCTGGGGTCCGTCAGCGAGCCCAACCTCTCACTGGCGAGCGTCCAGGACTTGGATTCCCTGGCAGGGTCCAAGGGGCAAGGTGGGGGGGTGCATTTGGTGTTGTATGTTCGATATGGGCGAGTCTTTTTGGGGTGAAGGAGGCGCGTTTGTACCAGCAAACAGCACCAAGGACAGGCGGTTTAAGAACAACTCCAGGAGAAGGAAATTAAATATAAAAAAACACCAGAAAAAAGGAAAATAAAGGAAAGGAATATCAAAAAAAGACAAATATACAAACATAAAGGAATATAACAACGGGGAAAGGATAATATAGAGAAAAGAATACCAGAAACAAAGTTAACCTTTCAAAGCCTGAATTATTTTTTTCTTTTGTAAATGAATATGTTTATGGTATTTGCAATTAGTGGTCATACTAAAATGTATATATGTGATTGAAATGAATTTCGTATTTGTACTTATTTAGTTATAAGGTGTTACCATATGGTCACGCTAGGGTAATCTGGAAGCAGAAGTGGTAGGTTCCTTGGATAATACAATAAAACATATGCTCCCTTGAAGCTAATTTTATTTGTTTCATAGTTAGAGTAGACATGAAGGTTTATTGTGTTACAAGATACAAACATATTTGTTTTACTATTCATACACTGTGTTTTACCATATTATTTGCCAGTGTGATAGGTAAGGAAGCATGGCACACACAGTCCAACATCACATTTACTGCATGCAGTACGACCTACAGATTTGCAATATTCTCCTGTACAACGTCTTCTTTTGTTACCTAGGTTTTGAATTATGTAGTGGTCTTTACCATCAAGTCTAATCGAGTCTGGTAGTCGACCTTTGCTTTCACTGGCCTTTGACGAGGATGGCCGACCAGCTCCTCTGGGGGAAGATCCGTAAGATGTCAGATAATATCTTACTATTTCCCTCTTGAATTCCAGATCTGTCAACTTTGATCCTACGCTTCTGTGTAGTTGCCAGGCATTCTGAACCGATACATCTAACAGCCGTGTGAATATTGACCACCACCATTTTTTACCACGAATTGATATTCTGTGCCTGTTTACGTTTTCACCCATCAGATCTGTTCCTCCCATGTATTTGTTGTATTCCCCAATCAAAAGTGGTCTTGGAATCATTATGTATTTTTTTTCCTTCTTAGAATATCTCCTTACGTTACCAACGGGATTGACTGAGTGAACAGTTGTTGCCACAGTAACGGATCCAGTGTATTGCCATCTTGCAACTAAAATTCCATCATCACTACACTTATATGCAAAGGTTCCCCTTTCAAGCTTCTTCATATCTTTGCAAGGCATTATGGTGCATTCCTTTGGAACTCTTGACTCCCTGATTGTCCCAGTACCATTGTATCCCTCTTGCTTCAAATAACTCAGCAGCTCCATACCAGTAAAGAGATTATCAAAATATAAACTGAATGGCAAATTCTTTGTATCATCATCAAAACTATCAATCATTTGAATTAGAGGTGTTGCTGCCTTTCCAAATTGCTTCTCATAATCCTCATTGATTTGCACATTCTTTCCTTGATACACATCAAAATTTACCAAATAGCCCGAAGGAGTGTTCAAAGACCAGACCTTGTAACCAAACCTAATTGGTTTTCCTTTGATATACTGTTTACACCCATGAGGCCCATAATATGCAATCATCGATTCATCATAACTCAGCCTAGGTACAGGAACAAAGTGTTTTACAAAATTATTTTGAATTTTCTTTATCAGTGGACGGATCTTCCATAATTTGTCTCTTGAATCCATGGCATTATTATCAGCAAAATGTAGAAATCTCATAATTTGGATAAACCGGTCTCTCCTAATAGCTGCATGAGCCATCTCATTCCGCATGTCTGTACCTGAATCCCAGTAAAACCTTTTTCCCGGCAGCCTATTGTACCCAGAGAGAATCAAAACTGCAATAAACACTTTCAGCTCGGCCTTAGTTACTGCAGGGTCAGGTTTATTCTTGAACTGTGCATAGACTGGTATCTCAGCCAAGATCATGTCAAATATGTCTTCATCAAAAAACAACTCTAGCAGCTCATATGGACTAAAATCACGGTACTTTGAAAAGTCACCTTCAGGGAAATGAGGCAATGAGTTGCACAGGTCATGTTTTCCCCACTTGCGTTGTTTGCGTTGATTCCGTTTCCGTTTTTCATTTTTCTTGCAAGGTTTACAATTATCACCTTCTTCTGCATCATCAAAAGATAGTTCATGGTCAAGCTGTGTTCGTACATTGTTTGCAAATAATACCTCAGCTCCAGCACGTAACTGTCTGCCAGTCAAATTATCGAGCATTCCCCCTTCGTCTTCATCAGCAGAATCTTCATCTGACTCGACATTTGGCTCTGGAGGCTCTATGTACAGCCTACTGACGTCCCTTTCATCATTTTCCAGTTCTTGAAGTATCTCGTCCACTGTTAAGCTCACCCCTGAGACCGATAGAGAGCAAGAGAGAGTGAACACACACAGAAACAGCTCGACAGATATGGGAATGGCTGTATGCATAGATATAAAGAAAGGTAAAAAAAAGGAATGAATGAATGAACAATCAAACAAATGATTATGTCAATAAATCGGAGAAGAGGCGAGTTACAGCCAAAGACAATTCAGGATCCCCATCCGCTAGGAGAACTTAGGGCGAAGCTATACGCGTGTGTTCGCTTAACCTTTTTTTCTTTCTCTCTCTCTCTCTATCTATCTATGTATCCTATGTATCCTATCTATGTATGTGATTAAGCGAGTTAAATGCAGAGATACCCCCAGATTCTCCTTCCGCGCGTGGGTCCGCTGAACCCAGTAAGTGCTTGAGGCTTTAAACCAAAACTTTCCACCAGTGCCAGGGGGTATGGGGGGTTGATTTTTTTCTGGGCTTAATCCATTGAGAAGGTAGAAGGTAGTGAAAACATATCTAGTATGTATGAAATGGTCTCACGTTGGACATTTTTGGGTGAAAATGGGGCTTTGAAGTGTTTGACGGGGCGGCAAAACTGTTCATGTAATCACCGTAAACTTGTTTTGCCAGTGAACCCTGCACTATGGACCGGAAACTTGTCCCAGCCCTGTCATTAAGCCGCGAATTTTGGAAAATCAACCGCTTTGGTGCGAATCGCCATAACTCCCTTATTTCTGGGGCTACAGAAATGTTTTTGGTATCAATCGACGGCAAAATGAAAGGGCTATATTGTTTAGTAAGCGACAGAGCTAAAAAAAAAACGACTCGAAAGGGTAAACAATCGAATAAATTCGCAAAAAACGACTGAAAAAAACTATTTTTGAGTTCCCATCCTTGAAACCCACTCATTTTTTGAGAATTTAAAAAAAAACTTATTTAACAAATACTTTAGCCCCTACCAATGTGCTCTCCAATATGATGCATAACATTTCCCTACTCAAAGTAGTTTCGTCGCTAGAGCTTGAAACATATACCCTATTGAGAGCGATTTTGACGAACTCCAGACACTTTGCCGTTTTTGCCTCTAGAAGGCTGCAATTTCGCATGTATTCCCTCTTGGCAATGTAGTTTGACCAGCTCGAAGGATTTTTTGATAGCTTGTTTTTAAATGAGTAAGTCGTGTTACACTGGACCATTGAAGGTGGGAGCTTATTCCATTCTCGCACTACAACGTTGGTGAAGAAAAATTTGGTGCAGTCTGAATTTACTTGTCTACATTTAAGTTTTGTGCCATTTGTTGCCGCCCGAAGGTGGACAAAGGTTATTAGTGCTCTATGGTGTTTCACGGTTGCTCGGTGTTTCGGTATCGTCTCGACAGCAAACCAAGAACAGATGAATGCTCTCGCTGACTCGAGGGGCAGGGTTGACGCATCCTGGCTGGAGTAGGTAGGAAGACACCTACCGAACGGGCGCAAGCCACTCCCGGTGAGGTATATATGGGAGGTGAGAAGGGAGCTGAAGCCCTCCAAAGACCCTTCCCATGTCCTCACTAACCGTTTCCCTATTGTCTCACCAACACCGGAGAGTAGTTCAGCATGCTCTCTAAAGACAGATCCCCTCTTTATCCACACCACACTACATTCACTCAACATATACACCTTTTCCCAAAATTAAAATTTCAAAATGGCGCACATACACCAAGCCTCGGAGTCCCCGCCTGGGGGGGGACCACAAATTCCCCCAGGGATGACTCCCCTTCTGGCTGCCGACCCGAGAGGTGTCTTGATAACTCCTCGAACCTCTTTCTTCTCAATTTCTGCAACATTCGCGGTCTTCGCTATAATTTTCATTCTGTGGAACATCATCTCTCCTCCTCTAAACCTCACCTTCTCTTCCTTACCGAAACACAGGTTTCTGAGGCTACTGACAGCAATCTCTACTCTGTTCCCTCCTACTATCTCTACCCTAAATTTCAATCCAAAGCTGGATGTTGCGCCTACGTGCGCAACGACATCACTTGCTCTCGTGCCCACGACCTTGACTCTTCTGAATTTTCCACCATCTAGCTAAGACTTCATTGTCATTCTATTACTAAATACATCTGTGCTGTTTATCTCTCACCTAACTCTACCAACTATGTAAAATTCTTTGACTATTTGAATTCTAAAGTGGAGCACATCTTGACCCACTCTCCCTTCGCTGAAATCTCCATCCTAGGAGATTTCAATGTTCACCACCAGCTTTGGCTTTCATCCTCTTTCACTGACCATCCTGGTGAACAAGCCTACAACTTTGCTATCCTCAACGACCTAGAGCAGTTGGTCCAGCACCCTACACGTATTCCCGACCGTCTTGGAGATCGGCCCAACATTCTAGACCTCTTCCTTACCTCAAACCCTTCTGCTTATTCTGTCAAACTGTTCTCTCCGTTGGGCTCCTCCGATCACAATCTTATTTCTGTATCCTGTCCTATCGCTCCTGTACACCCTCTGGACCCACCGAAGAGGCGATGCCTATGGCATTTTGCTTCAGCTCGGTGGGACGACCTGAGGATGTACTTTTCCGATTTCCCGTGGAATGATTATTGCTTCCAGGATAGAGACCCCTCTGTGTGTGCTCAGCGCATCACAGAGGTGATTGTCTCTGGAATGGAGGCATACATTCCTCGTTCTTTCTCTACTCCTCACGCTAAAAAGCCTTGGTTTAATCACGCTTGTTCTCGTGCTGTCAATGATAGAGAGGTAGCTCACAAAAGGTACCAGAGCCTTCAAACTAATGCTAATTATGAACTTTACATTTCTGCCCGAAATCGTGCCAAATCTATTCTCCGACTAACCAAATTTTTTTTCATTAATAGAAAATGTCAAAACCTTGCTTTCTCTAACTCTTCCCGTGACTTCTGGCATCTAGCCAAAAACATCTCCTCCAACTTCACTTCATCTTTCCCTCCACTCCTCAGTCCTGACGGCAACACTGCCGTCTCATCTATCTCTAAGGCTGAACTCTTCTCTCAAACTTTTTCTTAAAACTCCACTCTGGACGATACTGGGCATATTCCTCCTACTCATCCCCCCTCTGACTCCTTTATGCCTGTTATAAAGATTCTTCAAAATGATGTTTTCTATGCCCTCTCTGGCCTCAATCCTCAGAAGGTTTATGGACCTGATGGAGTGCCTCCTATTGTCCTTAAAAACTGTGCCTCCGTGCTGTCACCCTGCCTGGTCAAACTCTTTCGCCTCTGCCTGTCAACATCTACCTTTCCTTCTTGCTGGAAGTATGCCTTCATACAGCCTGTACCTAAGAAGGGTGACCGCTCCAATCCCTCAAACTACCGTCCTATAGCTTTACTTTCTTGTCTATCTAAAGCTTTTGAATCAATCCTTAACCGGAAGATTCAAAAGCACCTTTCCACTTCTGACCTTCTATCTGATCGCCAGTATGGGTTCCGTAAGGGGCGTTCTACTGGTGATCTCCTAGCCTTCTTAACTGACTCTTGGTCATCCTCTCTTAGCCGTTTCGGTGAAACTTTTGCTATTGCGCTGGACATATCAAAAGCTTTTGATAGGGTCTGGCACAAATCTTTGCTTTCTAGACTACCCTCCTACGGTTTCTATCCTTCTCTCTGTACCTTTATCTCCAGTTTCCTTTCTGACCGTTCTATTTCTGCTGTGGTAGACGGTCACTGTTCTTCCCCTAAATCTATTAACAGTGGTGTCCCACAGGGTTCTGTCCTATCTCCTACTCTTTTTCTGTTGTTCATTGATGATCTTCTTTCCAAAACGAACTGTCCTATCCATTCCTACGCCGATGATTCCACTCTGCATTACTGAACTTCTTTTAATAGAAGACCCACCCTTCAGGAACTTAACGACTCAAGGCTGGAGGCTGCAGAACGCTTAGCCTAAGACCTTACTATTATTTCCGATTGGGGCAAGAAGAACCTGGTGTCCTTCAACGCCTCAAAAACACAGTTTCTCCACCTATCCACTCGACACAATCTTCCAAACAACTATCCCCTATTCTTTGACAACACCCAGCTATCACCTTCCTCAACACAATACATCCTCGGTCTATCCTTAACTCAAAATCTCAACTGGAAACTTCATATCTTATCTCTTACTAAATCAGCTTCCTCGAGGCTGGGCGTTCTGTACCGTCTCCGCCAGTTCTTCTCCCCTGCACAGTTGCTGTCCAAATACAAGGGCCTTGTCCGCCCTCGTATGGAGTATGCATCTCATGTATGGGGGGGCTCCACTCACACAGCTCTTCTGGACAGAGTGGAGGCTAAGGCTCTTCGTCTCATCAGCTCTCCTCCTCATACTGGTAGTCTTGTACCTCTTAAATTCTGCCGCAATGTTGCCTCTCTTTCTATCTTCTATCGATATTTCCACGCTGACTGCTCTTCTGAACTTGCTAATTGCATGCCTCCCCCCCTCCCGCGGCCCCGCTGCACTCGACTTTCTACTCATGCTCATCCCTATACTGTCCAAACCCCTTATGCAAGAGTTAACCAGCATCTTCACTCTTTCATCCCTCACGCTGGTAAACTCTGGAACAATCTTCCTTCATCTGTATTTCCTCCTGCCTACGACTTGAACTCTTTCAAGAGGAGGGTATCAGGACACCTCTCCTCCCGTATTTGATCTTCCTTTCGGCCATCTCTTTTGTTTCTTTTTTAAGAGCAGCGTGTAGCGGGCTTTTTTTATTATTGTTTTCTTTTTTTTGTGTGCCCTTGAGCTGCCTCCTTTGTTGTAAAAAAAAAAAAACAAAAAAAAAAAAACAAAAAAAAAAAAAACGTGCATTTTTGATGATTCGACATGTATGATGGGGCGCTCGGGGCGCTGTAGAAGGCGAAGAAGAGGGAGACAGCTAACAGTAACGGTGAAGGGAAGACGTCCCTTCTCGGCCTCGCTGTAGACCCCGACACGTGAGTTATGGTTGTGTCTTTCTGAATGATCTGAATATGATATCTCAGGCCATTGCCATATTCTGATATGAGGGTTAATTAATTAAATGAAGAGTTAATTGTTCAACAGTGCTTATTGCTCTTTGATGTAAGGTAGGGACTCAACAATGATTTATTGCTCTTTGATGTAAAACGTAGTGATTTTTGTGTTCCTGATTCTGTGATTCTGATGGTGTGTGTTCGTGTTAACAGGTTTTCACCGAAAATATATTAATCGAGTCAACGTGAAGGGTCTTCTTATCTACCACCTTACCGCCCCCACGGGCTCGCGGGGCTGAAGGCGGTAACACCATTATTCCTCGTTCGCAAAGTGTCATCGATCATAAACAATTTTGATTTGTCCACATTCGTAAATCTATTAAGTATTTTAAAACATTCGATCAGTTTTCCTCGGAGGCGACGTTTCTCAAGAGAGAACATGTTAAGGGTGAAAAGCCTCTCCTCGTAGTGTTTGTTGTTCAAGGAAGGGATCATTTTTGTTGCCCGACGTTGAAAACCTTCTAATTTAGCAATGTCCTTTGCATGGTTGGGAGACCTAAACTGTACCGCATATTCCAAGTGGGGTCTGACTAAACTATTGTAGAGCGGAAGTATTCTTTATTAAAAAAAAAGTCTTTTAATGAAGCCCAACATTCTATTCGCTTTATTTGCTGCATAGATGCATTGCTGTGAGAATTTGAGGTTTGACGCGATTTTGACACCCAGGTCCTTGACGCATTGAACGCTTTTGAGTTTGACGCCGTGCATTTCATAATCGAACTTCTTATTTCTTGTTCCAACTTGAATTATTTAAAGATTTATCCCCTTGTATCACTAGAACGGGCCCTTGTCCGAAGAAGATTGCTCCCTCCTAGCACGAGGGAGCACGGGCCTTTGCCAAAGGCGGCCCGTAGCAGGGTGCCAACAGACCGACTCTATCGGCGATCGAAATCTAGCCGACCAAATCGGTCTGTTGACGAGGACTGGCATGTCTCTGCCAACTTTTTTTTAAAAGATTTATCCCCAAGTATCACTAGGGGAAACGGGCCCTTATCCGAAGTTAAGAGGGAGAAGATTGCTCCCTCCATGCACGAGGGAGCACGGGCCTTTGCCGACCAAGTCGGTCTGTCGACAAGGACTGGCGTGTCTCTGTCTGCCAACTTGTTGTTGTTGTTAAAGATTTATCCCTAGTATCACTAGTGGAACGGGCCTTTGTCCGCTCGACCCTGCACGAGGGAGCACGGGCCTAAGCCAAAGGCGGCCCGTAGCAGGGTGCCGACAGACCGACTCTATCGGCGATCGAAATTTAGCCGACCGAGTCGGTCTGTCGACGAGGACTGGTGTGTCTCTCCTGCCAACTTGAAGGACTTAGCACTTATCTACATTAAGGGCATCTCTCATCTATCAGACCAAACTGAAATTTTATGCAAATCCTCTTGGAGGCTTTGTCTGTCGTCTTCAGTGAGAAGAGAGAGAGAGAGAGAGAGAGAGAGAGAGAGAGAGAGAGAGAGAGAGAGAGAGAGAGAGAGAGAGAGAGCAAACCAACAACAAAAACATCGAAGTATACCTTTCTCTCTTTCTAGGTTACTTCCCGTTTTCTTCCATATGATTCGTTTCGCTGCATCATCACCTCATTTCCCTCCATTTATATCACATAAAACTGAAGAACAACACGCACCAGAGACAAGGAAAGTGAAATACAAGCTGAAAAGACATAAAAACAACAGTGAAAAGTAAAGTACAGTCCCGAAAGGAAGATTGAACCAGCACCTCGTCACTCGCTGTACCCCTTCTAGCACGGAGGTTGTCTTTCCATTTATCTGCCTCCTCTGTGTGTTAACCTTTACTTCTACGTAATATAAATGAGGGTAAATAAGGTAGTGATAAAGATATAATAATATAACTCCAAGCCCAGTAGCTCACACCGTATTACCAGATTATCGTACGCAAAACATCATATTAGCATTGTATTTCACGGTTTCTGGCCCATAAATATTGGAGGATAACATCAATAACTACTTATATAAACGATAACTAAATGAATATCGTTATCGGTGCAGGGACGATAGTTTTGGGAGTACGAAATCGGAAAATACAAAACGCAGAGTACAATAATCTAGTAACGGTGATTTTCTGCTGCCCACCTCGCCGTGCCGTTAGTTTCAAGATGGAGGTGGTGAGGGATGGAGTGTAGTTTCTGCCACACCGGGATACACAAACAACACATTACAGGGACGATTGAGGGGCAGGACAAACAGCAGCAACACAAAGATGACGGGAACACAAGGATCACGGGGACGGCAAAGGTGTGTTTTATAAGGCATTAGAAGAGTTGAATCTGTTTGTCTACCTTTTTTGAAACTCCAACGTATACCCGATTCAAGATGGCTGACACTATACTGAACCTGAGCACTGTTTGGTGTCATCTGCCATCCACGTATCCTAAAGCCCCAAATACACTGCCGAATTTTGGCCACGAACTTGACGCCGAATCAGTTCGTGAAAAAATTCGGCGACCGGTTCGCCGACATGACCAAGATTCTTATAGTTCGTGACCATTCGGCGACATGCCGGCGAATGCTCAAGACAATTCGCCGACTATTCGGCGTACATGTCGCCGAGCTCAAAATCTGAAATTTTAACAGTATTTTTGTCGCGAAATAACTGGTGACAAGTCTCCGAATTGTCTTTGCATGTCCCCGAAGTGTCGGCGACATGTCGGGGACAATTCTCCGACAGTGCCAAGATTTCTGACAGCTGATCATCTGATGCCCATGTTGCATATAAAAGCACGGGAATCCGCGCCTACCTCATGGACTACCACAACACCCGGGGAGCAGTGGCCTGGCAGGACAGAATTGTGGGCGAGTAAATACCATGTGTTGTAATATGTGTGGTAATATGTATGATAGTATGTGTAATAAAATGTATAAATGTGACTTGTTTTTTTTTGCCCTCCTACAAATATTTTAAAATGAATGAATGTTTACGTAATATTAATAAACAAACCAGTAACTGAAAGAAGAAATAAATCTAAATAACTGAAAATGAAACAAAGGTTAAACAACGGCGGAATAATGATATTAAGAAATAAATAAAGTAATAAATAGTAAATTAATTATGACATAAAAGAAAATGTTAGTTCCATACCTATTTTATATATTCATGATTCTTCTTGTTTTTCATATTTTCTTGTTTACTATTTATTATTATAGTATTATTTTATTCCGTATATATATATATATATATATATATATATATATATATATATATATATATATATATATATATATATATATATATATATATATATATAGAGAGAGAGAGAGAGAGAGAGAGAGAGAGATAATGCATAAATAGATATAGATAGATAGATAGATAGATAGACAGACCCCCGTGTACACCTCCCACTGCGACCCGTTTGCCGTGTCGTTATTAATTCGCCGAATATTCGGGGACATGTCCTCGAATAGTCTTGGCCATTCGGCGACATGTCGGCAACAAATTTACCAATAAAATTAAAATTTCAACGGTCAAAATTCGGCGACAATTCGCCGAACACCGCGAATCGGACACCGAATTGTCTGCGACATGTCGGCGACATTTCGGCGACAATTCGGCGTCCATTTTGCATTCGTGCACAATCGGCGAACGGCCGCGAATTTTTCATGCAACATGAAACTTTCGTGGCGGTCGTGACCAACTGTCAAAAGTCGCGTGGTGGACGCAGACATGTCCCCGAACGGCCAAGAAAAGGCAAGAAAGATGCCGAACTTGTTTGCGACACAGGATGACTTGCATATTCGCGCACATTAGTGAGCCAAAATTAGGCAGTGTATTTGGGGCTTAAGGCATCCCATCCTGATTGCGTATGGGCGGGCTTTGTTTACAAACAGAGGGTGGATGAATTTCGACACTACCGTGTCTTTTGTCAACTGCCTACTGTGATCCGTCCCACGTAAGTTTTTTTTTTTTTTAAGTAAATGATGACGTATGTTTTGAATCTGAAAATTGCTAGAAATTTAAAAGTTTTGGTTAAGATTCGTTTTAGTACCGTGCCAGTATTTCATTACCTACCTTTGAAACATCAGTAGCTCTTCATATATCTTTTCTACAAACTTCAACAATCATGGCAACGCTTTTAAAAACCAAATTCAAGGACTTTTTTTTTACTCTTGAAAAAAGGGGATAATGTTGGCGAAAGCGCGTCGCCTCCTCAGGCAGCGGCCGCGGCGACGGTGCAGCCGGTGTTGCGAGAAATACCTTATCGCAAAAATAAGTCGCATATACATGTGGGGGGGTTCCAGGGGGGGGGCGCAGCTATTTTGCGGCTGCAGCGGCGGCCGCCGCCAGAGGAGGCGACGCGCTTTCGTCAACTTTATCCCCTATTTTTAAGAGCAAAAAACAAGTCCTTGAATTGGATTTTGAAAGCGTTTCCATGACTGTTGAAGGTTGGTAGAAAATATATATGAAGAGATAGTGATGTTTCATAAAGTAGATAATGAGATACCAGCACGGTACTTAAACGAATCTTTACCAAAGTTTCTTCCTCCACCCCTTTTCTGTCAGTAAATATGATAAAAGAGATATAGCCTGTACCCCTTGTATGTCGGTTAATGTGATAAAAGAGATAACCTACACCCCTTGTGTGTCAGTAAATGTGATAACCTGCGCCCCTTGTATGTCAATAGATGTGATAAATGGGTTAATCTAGCCAACAACTACTTCTAATATACCGAAAAAATAGCATGGGTACTGCATAGGATACTTCTTTTGCTTCACATTTGTGAAGGTTTTAGTTACCTGTCGTACCAATTTACTGCGTAAACGGCGTGATTATGTGGGGGTGCCTTGAAAATTTCTAAGTCCAGTGTTATTGTTTGACACGAGGGTTTCCTGCCCAGACTGAGCCTCATAGCTGCCTCACACGTGACACTACACCACAGAAAGTAGTTCCTAAGTCAGTAATATCAAGAACGCACATAGATCATTACGATTTCGGACATAAAACGGTCCTGCGTTATTTTCTTCTCTATATTAAAGCAAATAATTGCGCAAGTATTTGTATTTTATAATTTTAAACGATTACATTCACGATGTATTACTATGCGGTGTATCGCTCAGCCAGTGACACGTAGGCAAGCTGTCTGCCAGTCTCTCTCGACACTCTCGATCACTCACTCACGTACAATATCATTCTACTTCACCTCGGTAAGTGTTAACTGAGTATTTAACCTCTTTATTGGTATGCATGTAGTTTGACAAAAGGACTGATTACTATCCCAAAACCGAGTCGAATAGTGACACGGGCGTGTTCCATCTGCGCTCTGTGAATAGCGGTCGCATGAAGCTTGTCACGTGTCAGAAACCAACCGGATAGTGTTCAACGCGCGCTACTCAGTTTAAGTAAAATGGAAGCCAGGGTTATACGTGGCAATCGGTAGGTCACTCCCGGGTCAGTTGACAGCAGGAGCGTCAGTGCTGGATTACAGCTGTCACAAATCTGTTATTTTTGTACGCCAAAGTACTCGGTAACAATGATCTAGCATCACCTTACAAGAAGTGGATGGGTTAACCGTCATTATTGTACCATATGTAATTATAAAACATGACATTTATCGAATTACTCGACAACGGATTGGGGCGGCGGCGGTGGGCGGGTGGGGGATCTACTACGCTGACCATCCAATTACACGCCCAACACTCGTCAACAGACCCGCTGCGGCGGCTGCTACGTTATATTGGAATAGATTACAAGAGTATACGTTAGGGACTTTCCTTACTTTAGAGACTAGGGAATTTTCCCTATTTTGGGGATTTTTGTAGGGACATTTTGAAAGCCCATTTTTCAGTGATTTGGCTTTCCACCACCAAAACCACGGTTCCCTACAGGGATTAATCGAGCGCATCATACAGGTGAGTGGGGCTAAGCCCCCCAGTAAACTGCCAGGTCGCAAAGTTCAGTTGGGGTACTTTAAGAGGGGTGGTCCAGGGGGGGCGCAGCCCCCCTTGGTTAGCAAGGGGATCGAGGTTAGGTTATGTAAAGTTCAGTTAGAGTAGTTTAGATATGCTCACCCACCCTAAAGAACCGATTTCAAGTACATCATACATGTGGGGGGTTAGCGACGGTACGCTTGGTTAGCGATTATCCCACGCATGTGAGAGTATACGTTAGGGATTTTCCTTACTTTCGAGAACAGGTAATTTTCCCTAATTTAGGGATTTTTCAAGGGAAATTTTGGAAGCTCATTTTTCAGTGATTTTAGCTTCTCCCCCCGGTTTCCCGGAGAAATTTTTGTTCCCTAGTTTTACCGGCTAATGTTATAAAAGATAACCTGCACCACTTGTATGTCAGTAAATGAGATAAAAGAGATAACGGTAGAGATTCGATTTTAGTACCGTGCCAGTATTCCATTACCTACCTTATGAAACATCAATAACCTACACCCCTTGTATATCTTGCCGCCATATTGCCTGGACAAACTACGATATCAACACTGTGTTTGTAAACGTCGGGTTCCGCGCATGCGCAGATCAAGATGGAATGTCTTAGGATACGTGGATGGCAGATGACACCACACACTGACACCCCGTTTTCTTTTCTTTATTATTAACGATCAGAACCCCATTAAAACTCATCTGCATTTGAATCTGTTATATACATTTCTAAAACACTAGAAGCACACCCGAATCAAATTGGCCGACATGGACACTGAACTTGACTGCCACTCCAAGTTTTCTTTCCTCTTTTCTTTTCTTTTTCTTTTTCTTTTTTAGCTAAGTGTACACCAATTAAAAACTGACTGCATCTGTATCTGTTGCTTACATTTTTGAAACTCCAGAAGTAGGCCACACCCGATTCAAAATGGCCGACATGGGACACTGAACCTGAACATTATCACTTCACGTTTTCTTTTTTTCTTTTTTTCGCTTTTAGCTGAGAGAGTCCTCCCTAAAACCTAATTGCATTTGAATCTGTTGTTTACATTTTCAAAACTCCAGAAAAACACCCAATACAAGATGCCCGACAGGGTTGGACTAATTGCACTTGAAAAAAACAATTACTATTACAATTACTTTCATAAACTTTGAATTACAATTATAATTTTAATTATATTTGGAAATAGCAATTACATTACAATTACTTCAAAACAAATTCCATTACAATTACAATTACATAGTAATAAACATCACCCGTATGCTACATATTTCATTTTTTTTTTTGTTTGTTTTTTGCCATCAGCCCTGGCTGGTTTCCTGAAGGAGGTGGAAAAAGGGAAAGGGGGAGGAGAGAGGGGTAGGGTGAGAGGATGGAGAGGTGAACGAGTGGGAGGAAGAAAAGGGGGAAGGAGTAAACTAAGGTGGGTGACGGAAAGGAAAAGGATGAACGGGGCGAGGTAGGAGAGGGAGAAGGGGTGAATGAGGTTGAGGAGGAGAGGGGAAGGAGTAAACTAGGGGGGAGGAGACGGGGGAAGGGACGAACAAGGGGTTATTGGAGGGGAAGGGAGTGAACCCAGGTTGGGTGTATGAGGAGAAGAGGAAGTGAAAATGGCGGGATGGGAGAAGGGGGAGAGTTAAACAAGAGGGGTATGGGAGGGAGAGGTAGGAAGAGTGAACTAAGGGGGATAGAAGAGGGGGAAAAGAGGGAGAGGGGTGAATAAAGTGAGGTAGGAGGGGGAAGGGATGAACAAGAGGGATATGGAAGGGGGAAGAAATGAAGTAGGGGGCGGGGTACAATGGGGGGGAAACGCAAACGAGGGGGTAGGAGAGAGAGGCGAAAACGTGAATGAAGGGAAGTAGGCAAGAGGGAAGGGGGAAGGAGTGAACTAAGGAGGGTATGGGGGGAAGGAGGATTTTGGGGGGTAGTTGGCGAGGAAACGAGGAACAAATTGGTTGTAAACGGTTCGGCCCAGCCTCGCCCCCTCATCGAATTACGAGTTAAGGCGGCAATTAATTACTCGGTTTAATTCACGTACGTACCGCAATTCCCGGAGGACACATAACCGAGAGAGAGAGAGAGAGAGAGAGGGGGGGGGGGGGGTTAGTATGCGTGTGTGCCCAAGTAACTAATAACAGAAAGAGAGAACCAGGTAGTGATATAATTGTGACCTTTACCGGGCAGGATCACACACACACACACACACACACACACACACACACACACACTTATCAAGCTACTGTTTTATGTTACTACTCGGTGACTGTCCAGCAAATTAAATCACAATAGAACGGCAACCCCATAATGAGCCAATGGGTTTTCTGTGGCCTGTCTTTTTTTATGTTTCCATGTTTCCTCCCACTCCTTTGGTACTGTAGGGTATTAAATAGTACTTACCTGTCCCCCTATTTACCTGGTTCGTCACACTTGAAAGACTTGTTGACTGGTTTGACAGTTTGTTCCGAGTCTGTTTTTGGTTTATTGTTTTCTCTCTTTTTCTTTTACTAGACGAAGTGGTGTTGTTGAATCTCTCTCTCTCTCTCTCTCTCTCTCTCTCTCTCTCTCTCTCTCTGAGGCTTCCATTCGCGTTCGTAATCATTGCATTAATTAACGTTTCCTAATTGCTAACATTACCACTCTTTAAAACCACTAATTCGCTATACACTTTGCACTCCATCACCACCACCACAACCGCCACTTGTTCCTCAAGGTAGTGTCCTTGGACCCCTTCTTTGGAACGTTTTCCTTAACGACCTCCTCCAGCTCACCCCTGAAGCCTTTGCATACGTGGACGACTGTACACTAACTTTCCCCTGCGACTCTATTGACCACCACACTACAGTCACCCTAATCAACCATGTGATGAAGATAATTACTGTATGGGGACAAAGGTGGCAGGTGGATCTTGCCCAGGACAAGACCCAAGTCATGATGATCTCCCAGCGGCGAAGATCCTACCTCAGAAGCCATCGATTTACATTCTTGGTGTTGAAATCAAAAGCACCCTTTCCTTCACCAGCCACGTCCAGAAAACAGCTGCCAAGGCTGCCAGCAGATTGAGCTGCGTCAGGCGAGTATCCCACCTCCTGGACGCTAAAAATACTTTAAACACTTTAAACACTTTATTATGCATATCAAAAACAACATATATTTATCTCTTACAATTATTGATCAGACAAACACCCCTTTATAAGCTAAGGCTTTTTGGGCAAGAAGCATTAGGATAAAAGAAAAATCCAAGGATACAAAAAAATACAAACAGGAAAACAGAAAAAAATGCTTAACACACATTATAAAGATGAATAAGATAATATTAAAGCATAATAGATAGTTTCTTGGTAAATCAATTATATTAAAAATGGAAATATAACAAATCATGAATGAAAGGTAATGGAAGAAGAAAATTATTCAGAATAAAAGAAAAAAAACAAAGCTCAATAACAAACTGAGAAAGAAGAAAGAAGAGAAAGAAGAGGAAAACATAATGTTCTTTTATAATCAATCAAGGTTGACTCAGAATTCAGTTAAGGATAAAAACTCAATAAAATGGCACTTGGTAAGAATACTTAATTACAGGAGCACTACTGATAATATCATACTCACACATGCATTTGAATGTGCATACAAAAGCACCTACAATTGTATACATATACCCACATACACACATTTGCACTCACCTGATATATACATGTACACATATATAAGTGAGGGGCCTATTGGTGATCCTAATAATAATAATACAAAAGAATGATGGATAACATAAGTGCAGATAGATAAACATTAAACACATATTGAAATTAGTAAACATTTGCAAGTATATTTGACGTTCGGTGATTAATATAGGGACAAGAGATATTTCTTGTATTTGCATTGAAAGGTCTTAAGGCTGGGTGAGTGTTTGATGAAAGGTGGGATGTCATTCCAAATCTTGGGTCCTTGATACATAAGGGAGTGTTTATAGAGGGTGAGCTTAGGTCTGGGTAACTGAAAAGAGTTTTGGTTGCGGGTATGATAGTTATGATTTGGAGTTGCAGTGTTGCTGATTGTGTCTTTATGTTTGAATACATAGGACGCTATGTTAAGTCTTGTGATGTCACTGAGATTTAATATATTTAAAGACTTGAATAGTGGAGGGGTGTGTTCACAAAAGTCACTATTAGTAATTATTCTGATGATTTTCTTATGTAACACATTGAGATGTTGTAAATGACTGGGGTACGTGGTGGACCAAATAGCATTACAGTAGTTTAAATGTGGATAAGTATGTGCGTAATATATACATTTAAGGATATCTGGAGGAACATACGGTTTGGTTTTTAGAAGTGGAAATGTTCTGGATAATTTTAAAGAAAGATGGGAAATGTGATGTTTGAAATTTAAATTTTTGTCAATAGTTAATCCAAGAAACTTTGTCTTATTTACTTGTAGAATGTCATCATTTAAGAGGCTAAGATTTGGTAGTGGCTGGTACTTAGTTGTGGTGTTAGTAAAAAGCATACAATAAGTTTTGGATGTATTCACCGTTAAGCGGTTAGCTATACACCATTCAGATAATTTAACAAGTTCCCTATTTGCAGTGTGCACCAGATCTGAGGGTTTGTCACCAATCATGGACAATGTAGAGTCATCAGCAAATAGTATAGGTTTTAGTGAATTGGAAATGTTACAGATGTCATTGATATATAAAAGAAACAATATGGGTCCCAGTATACTACCTTGTGGTACTCCCAAATGAACCGGTTCTGTATGGGAAGTTATCTTATTAAATATTGTGTATTGGATTCTGTTATTTAGGTAAGAGGTGAACCAGTCATAAATACAGCCTCGAATCCCATAATGGTACATTTTATCTAGCAGAATGTTGGGTTGGACAGTGTCAAATGCTTTGCGGAAATCAATGAAAATGGAAATAAGAACATAAGAACATAAGAACGCAGGAGTCTACAAGAGGCCGGTAGGCCTGTACAAGGCAGCTCCTTTGACCCTAAGCTCCCGTGTATCTAACCCCACCTAATATCGCTGTCCATGAATTTATCTAGTCTATTTTTTAATGTGACAATTGTATTGACACTCACCACATGACTGCAAAGCCTATTCCACTCATACACCACCCTGTTAGTAAACCAATTTTTGCCTATGTCCCTGTTGAATCTGAATTTATCCAGTTTAAACCCATTACTTCCGTGTCCTACCCGGTTCTCTTACCAACAAAACCTTATGAATGTCTCCCTTATTAAAGCCCTTCATCCATTTATGAACCTCAATCATGTCTCCACGCACCCTTCGCCTTTCTAGAGAATGCAAGTTTAACTGTTTGAGTCTTCCCTCGTATGGCAAGTTTCTCAACCCCTGAATCATCTTAGTCATCCTCCTCTGCACCGATTCTAACATTTTGATATCCATTCTATAGTAAGGTGACCAGAACTGAACCGCATAGTCAAGATGAGGTCTAACTAATGTTAAATATAGTTTGAGGAAGACTTCGGGGCTTCTGTTGCTTACGCTCCTTGAAATAAATCCCAGTACCCTATTAGCTCGATTTCTAGCTTGAATGCATTGTGCCCTTGGACGGAGATCAGAGCTCACTAAGACCCCTAAATCCCTCTCGCACCCAGACCTGCTTATGAGAGTGTCATTTAAGCAATAGTTATGTGAGGGGTTGTTCCTACCTACACTCAGAATACTGCACTTCCTTACATTGAACTCCATCTGCCATTTATCCGCCCAGTCACACAATCTGTTGAGTTCACCTTGGAGAATACTAGCGTCCTTATCCGACTCAATTACTCTACCGATCTTGGTATCATATGCAAATTTACTAACATCACTACTAATTCCTGTATCTAAGTCATTGATATAAATAATAAACAAAAGTGGACCTAATACCGAACCTTGTGGGACCCCACTCGTAATACATTCCCAGTCAGATCTTTTACCATTGATTTGCACTCTTTACTTCCTATTGCTAAGCCACGCCTTGACCCAGTTCAGAACGTTACCCTCTACTCCGTGAGCCTGTAATTTCAGCAACAGTCGTTGGTGAGGAACTTTGTCAAACGCTTTACTAAAATCAAGATAGATTACATCATAATTTTCATCTCTGTCAACCGCCTCAAATACTTTATTGTAGGAGGACAAGAGATTGGTGAGGTATGACCTACCTTTTGTGAACCCATGCTGCGAGTCGTGAATTAAGCTATGTTTCTCTAAAAGCTCCCGAATGTTCCTAGCTATTATGGACTCCAGCATCTTCCCTATAACCGATGTAAGCTAATTGGGCGATAGTTTGAAGCAACTGACCTGTCCCCCTTTTTAAAAATCGGCGTCACATTAGCTACTTTCCATAGGCTCGGCACATAGCCAGTATTTACCGACATCTTAAAGATGTCGGTAAGTGGGTCACTGAGTACATCACCTAATTCCTTTAATACCCTCGGAAATATCCCGTCAGGACCTGGCGACTTGTTCTTCTTAAGCTTATCTATCTCATCCTGAACTACTTGCCTGGTAATGATTATATCCCTCAATTTATCGCCATTCCCGCCCTCGTACACCTGAACTCTTTCCGGTATAGTCGTTCGATCCTCCTGTGTGAATACTGAAATAAGTAGTCGTTCAACAATGTGCTCATATTTTCGTAATTTTCTACTAGCTCCCCTGTGTTTGTTTTCAGCGGTCCAATTTGATTTGTTATTGTTAAGTACGTTGTATAGACCGCTAGAGGGGTAATCAACCTGTACAACGCCCAGGCCCGTTCTGTCATGGAGTATGCTCCCTTGACGTGGTCGGCCTGCCCCCCTTCGTACCTTAGTCTCCAAGACAAGGTTCAGAACCGTGCCCAGCGGATCGTCTCGGCAAAAGTAACTCCTGGACAGCTGCTGACCCCTCTGCAGCCCCTACAGCATAGGTGGGACGCGGGGGGGTTGTGTTCCAAATACAAGATCCACAAGCAGGGCACCCCGCACCTTTCTTTACTCCGGCAGCCGTGGGCGACGCCTTATCCTCAATCCACCAGGGACGCTCACACGAGGAGTGCACAGCTGGCTGTTCCCTTCGCCAGGACTGAGACCTTTCTCCGCTCCTTCCTGCCGCGATACACAAAACTGTGGAACTCTATGATGCGACAGACTGACATAGACCAGGCTAATTCTATTCAGACTTTTAAGTGTGCAGTGAATACTTGGCGAAGGTGACATGACACTTAACTGTGTGATACGTCCTCTAATCTTAATCTTATTGTATTTTTAATCTTATTGTATTTTTTTCCTGCCAAAGATAGTCTGCAGCACCTCACTGTACCTTTTGGCAGTTGTATGTTTATGTATTGGGATTTGTTTGCATCTAGTAAATAAAAAAAATACAACACCTGATTAATTACATTTGCTTGACCTTGCTGGTCAATCTCGTTAATAGAAAAGAAAATGACGAAATCTTGAATCAGTAAAACAAGTCGAGAAATAATTAAAATCTCACTGAAGTCACATTTAGAACTGACCGTCAAAGCCAAGGCAGACACACAGACAGACAATGACAGACAGCCAGACATACAGACAGACAGATAGACAGACAGACAGACAGACAGTTTAACACTCATACAAACAGACGAAACAAAGAGACAAAACAACATGCAGATGATATTAAATTGAAGAAAATCACACACAGGAAGGAAAAATGAGAGATGAAATAGAAAAGGAAAATATAGACGAAAGACAAACAGAATAGTCAGATAATGAATGGAACGCCTCGGCCAATTAAAGGAGATTAATCAGACTTATTTAAAGAAGATGAAACAAAGTAGCAATAAATGAGACTGGTGAGAGAGAGAGAGAGAGAGAGAGAGAGAGAGAGAGAGAGAGAGAGAGAGAGAGAGAGAGAGAGAGAGAGAGAGAGATTATAAATACACAAAGATAAAGAGATTAAAGAGATAGAGAAATAGCAATAGATTGAGAGAAATAGATAGATAGATGAATAGAGAAAAATAGATAGATAAAGTGAGAGATAAATATAGAGATAAAGTGAGACATTAATGGAGAGATGGAAAAACATAAAAAGTATAGATAGAGAGGTATAGACAAAGAGATAGATAGATAGATTAAACCTTCATATATCTAGTTTTATATTTTTGTTTCAAATTTATGCCAATGTGATGTAGAATTTTCTCAGGAAGACGATGATGGCTTCGTTTTTTTTCTTAATATTAAATGGTAGTGTCAGGAAGGTGGGCGGGAGAGAGGCAGGTGCAGGCGTGACTGCCGCGTAAGTTTTAGATGAGTTGGGCACAGCATCATGGCCGCCGCGCCGCGCTGCTGGCGTCACCAATCACACCACGACGGGGTAAGGGACGTACTCTCCATATAACCCTGTGTTCCAAATCCGAGCACAGCAGCTGTGGGCCGAATATACGTAGTTTGCAAGAGCCAAGCACTGTTGCCACCAGAACTGAAAATCCGAGTTGGTTGCCATAAGTCTGTAGAAATCTGTAGACCCATAATTATTTTGCCTACAGTCGTGAAGCCTTCGCAAACAACTTTAATTAAAGACTTGAGTGATCTGCCGTGGACAAAAGTAGATCATGCTTGGGAGAAATGCTGATATTCGCAATTCCCTTCCGTTGGCGTAGCTGTTTACTAAATTAAGATGCTACTAAGTTTGTTGGCTTGCATTGACCTGGAGCTGCCCTTGAGTTACACGAGTGTAGTCATTGTCTTCTTATACCAGATACACTAGCATTTAACCTTTTAAGGTTGACATCTCATGCAGTGCGGTATGTATAGCAACCTCCTTCTGGGGTTGCTATCACCCAGACTGACTGACTTAACAGACCGAGTGACTGACAGGGCGGGGCAAGGGCAGGCAGAGGCAGGCACTCAAGCAGCGTCTGGGACGTTCATTCATTCATGTGGTTTATTTTAATTTGCTCATGTTTTTAAAGGAAGACCATATAACTACTTAAAATAAGCTATCTTCTTTAATATTTCGAATTGCTTTTTCCTTTATTACTCAATTTATTTATTCATTTACTTATTTTCGTTCTTTTTTTATGTGAGAATCTGCAGATCTCGGCTTCCTGCAACACAGCCGTGGACCGTCCCTGTGTAGGCTGTGTGGGGGTGGTGGCAACACTAACTCCACCAAGGGGTTGTTGTCCTCGCCGCCTTGCATCGTTGCACGTGTGGCTGAGCAGGCCGCGCGTGGAGGGAGGCAGATGGCGAGTGTCAGCATGGCCGGTATTACTCTACTTTTTTCCCAGTCTCACAGCGGTACTTCTCACACCTCCCATCAGTTAGATCTCATTATTCTACGCATTTTGAACCCCATTTATGTGCGTCGCAAACTGCTAGAAACACCGCTAGCGATTTTTGAAAAGTTAGTGAGTTTTTTGCGGCCGCCAGTGTAACGCCAGCACTCCTCGGGCGAGCAGCTGGGGGGTCCTTCTGCGGCGGCGTGGTTGACCCACCTGGTTATCCTCGCTTTGGGCCCCCCCGCAGCAGTCAAGTCGACCGGTCGGCTGCTCGCCCGTGCACCGCTACGGGCGTCTACTGGGCGCCTGCCCGGAGAGCCCGTGCCTCCGTCGCTGCTCGCCGGCTGTTACCCGTGGCTGTGGCGGCGGCGGAGGCGTCCCTACACCCGCCGGGACTTGAATTGCCCGCTCCCTCTTACAGGGCCACCTTTTGGCCAAAGGCCCTGTCCCCCTATTATGGGGGTAAATCTTAAGAAGAAGGGGCCGCCTCAGTGGAACGCCAGCACTCCGCGGGCGAGCAGCTGGGGGGTCCTTCTGCGGCGGCGTGGTTGACCCGCCTGGTCATCCTCGCTTTAGGCCCCCCCGCTGCAGTCAAGTCGACCGGTCGACTGCTTGCCCGTGAACCGGTACGGGTTTCTACCGGGCGCCTGCCCGGAGGGCCCGTGCCTCCGTCGCTGCTCGACGGCTGCTACTTGTGTCTGTGGCGGCGGCGGAGGTATTCCCACACCCGTAACGAGCGTGCATTGCTCGCTCTCCCTTACAGGGCCGCCTTTTGGCCAAAGGCCCTGTAAGGGGGGGTAAATCTATAATGATGATGATGGCGGTCGCCTCGGGGCGTCACGGGGGGGACTGGGAAACTTTGTTCCCCGTCTCTTCTCACACTTACTTTTCACACTTGTCATCGGTTAGATCTCATTATTCTACGCATTTTGAACACCATTTATGTGCGCCGCAAACTTTTAGAAACGCCGCTAGCGATTTTTAAAAAGTTAGTGAGTTTTTGGCGGCCGCCTCGGGGCGTTGACGCGTCGGTGCTGCCGCCGCCGCCGCAAAATAGTTCGCATTCATTATCTACCTTATGAAACATCACTAGGTCTTCATATATCTTTCCTACAAACGCTTGGTTAGCGATGGTACGCTAGGTTAGCGATTAGCCCACGCAAGTGAGACCAGCCCAGGGCCCGTATCCTCGTCAACTATTAATACTAAACTTGGTATTAACTTTCGACTTTGGTATTAACTTCACTCTCAAAGTGTATCCTCACCAACTATTAGCCTAATACCTACTATTAACCTCGGTATTAACTTGGGAGTGCTGGCAAGGACTTCTAAACACTTAACAGTAAAGTTTATAGTGGATCCCAGACCCAGACCCATATCAACATGGCCGCCGGACTTCCTCGCCCAGCCCGCCTCCGCAATTTAGAGTTCGATAGGACTCTTCGGAACTGTATAACGATGGTAAACTTGTCAAGAGATACATATTAGACCGTGCAGGAATGGAGTATGTGACTGATTTGGTGAGAAGATTGAAAGTGATTTTGACTTAGATACTTGTTTACAGGAAAAATGTTGCAGTGTTCAAGTGATGAGTTTGGGGTAAGCCAGAGTAGTGTAAGCAGGTTGATTGCGGAAACTCTGGCCGCCCTCAGTGACCCGTAGGTAGTCGGGAGGTTTATCCAGTCTCCCCTTGATAGGGTGGAGATCCGTGAAAAGCAAGCAGAATTTTACCAACTTGCCGGTGTTTTGGGAGTGATAGACTGCACCCATGTGAAAATAATGGCACCTAAGGAAAACGAAGTAGTTTATGTGAACAAAAAAAAAAAAAAAACTTACATAGCTTGAACATACAATTAGTGTTTGATGCCTTTGTCATTGATTAAAATGTGAAATATTTGAGTTAAGGAAAACGAAACATGGGAAAAAAAAACTTTTATTTGTAGCAGAATGGTACGCACATGCAAATGAAAAAGATGACAATGAAAATGCATTAAAATGTAATTTAAAATATGATTTATAATTATTGTTGCTTTAAAATTAGGTTAGAAAACAAATTACTCCTGCTGGTTATTCGTATTGAGATAATGGTGGTAAGAAAGCTTTTTAGTGACGTCTGCTAGTGTGAGGGAGGAGGAACGAAAGGTCGAGGTGACCACATCGCGTACATCATGACTTATGAGTGAAGTAAAACGAGGTTACTTGGTTTCTGTTTGGAAAGTTCCAAGTGGAAAAACAACTTTATTATGAATTCAGTGTATACTTTTCTGGAGTATTGAGTTTACTGAGTGAATTGGTGATCAATCTGTTGCTATTTGTGTCTTGCTTGAAGATATTCATCATTGTATTCAAAGCTATGGTATTGATGTGCAATAGTCGTCATAACAAAATACGTAGTAAATAATTATATATGTCAACCTATTTATTTTCATGAGCTCATGGTATGACCACTAAAAAACATAGCTTTTTTATCTTGGCTCCATTACAAATTCAGTATATAAATACTCATATATTAAATAAAGTAGTGGAATCCAGTTTTCAGCATCTTTTATTATTGTGCCAATATTCTAAGCACTCAGCTTTCAAACACGCTTAGGTTTATGTTGTCAGCTTGGGTCAGGCTTAGGTGAACACTTTACCAAGTGACCTAAGATTACTCAATGCTAGCAAAGCTATGGTATTAACGTGCAATGGGCATCATACCAAAATGCGTAGTAATTAATTATATATGTCAACCTATTTATTTTCATGAGATCATGGTATGACCACTGAAAAACATAGCATTTTTATCTTGGCTCCATTACAAATTCAGTATATAATTATTCATATATTCAATAAAGTAGTTCGATCCAGTTTTCAGCATCTTTTATTATTATGCCAATAGTCTAAGCACTCAGCTTGCAAACACGCTTAAGTTTATGTTGTCAGCTTGGGTCGGACTTAGGTGAACACTTTACCAAGTGACCTAAGATTACTCAATGCTACCATATAGGTATACTACATCTTTGATTGTGAGTGCATCAGAGAGCACTGGAGAGCAGGATTTTTTTTTTTTTTTTTTTTTTTTTTTTACGTTGCTGCCTATTGCGCCGGTAGGCATCTTCCCGGTGGGGCCTGATGGTCGGCCCAAGGCTTCTTCCAGGTGGGGCCTGATGGTCGGCCCAGCCCGTTCTGGCGCAGGCGAGTGTTTTATAGTGGCGCCATCTTGCATTGCCTCATGCTGCCCCCCGGAACTCGTTCTTGATTCGCTTGGACGGCTTCCTCTAGAGCCCGGGTTGATGGGTGGTCTTCAGGACAGCATGTGGGTAGTTTTAAGCCACTCGGCGGTGACCGAAAAATCCGAGGTGGTAGCGTGGGGATTCGAACCCGCGTCGTCCATCACGCAGTGAATGTGGGCCCAGTACGCTACCAGTTCGGCCACCGCCTACCCTACCCTACCCTACATGAGTCTAATTAGGTGCTAATGAATATCCTGCCTGCATCACAGACTACATAAAATGCAAATATGATCGGTGCCTAAAGGTGATATAAGCTAATGATGGTAAATATATATATATATATATATATATATATATATATATATATATATATATATATATATATATATATATATATATATATATATATATATATATAACTTTCTGCCCTAATGTCCCTCCCACTTTTGAAGTCCAAATGACGCCCCTGATTGTAACAACGTATCTTGTAACACCCACGACTGGGTGCCGGTGCAAATCTCCTCATTTAACACCGAGAAATTAATCTAGGCTCTAGGGAACTCAGAAAAATCCAAGTTAGAGAGTGCTGGCTGTGGGGACTGAACCAGTGACCTTCGACATACAAAGCCATGTCTGTCAGTCGAGCCAATAAAGGTAAAGGTAAAGTTGGGGCATACGCTGTAGCAGCGCGTGGCTTCGGTGCTCATCTCCGTAACATTAGCCCTTGAGCCTGTGGTGGGAGGGAGCCCATTACCCCGGGACACAGGGCCAGTGTGACATCCGGGTTACCACAGTTTCCCTAGGTTTCCCCAGGTAGTCATTTATCCACCAGCCCGAGAGGGAGGATGATCAGCTGGGTAAGCTGCACGCCAACTGCCCGGGCCGGCATTCGAACCCGGGACCGCGTAGAAGCCAGGCATGCTGACCACTAGACCACGGAGGCGTATTGGAGCCCAATCTCAAGTGAACCCTCTCACAATGGCACACAATTTTTTTTTCTGGTAAATTTTGTGCTCTGAGAAGTAGGTGGTGACTGTGGTGGAGCAGCTTCATTGTCATCCTTTGCAGTGGCAGGTGTCATTGGGCCAGCAGATGATGAAGCAGTGGCTGGTGTCATAGGGCCAGCAGATGTTAAAGCAGTGGCTGTTGCCGGAGCAGCTGATGGTATCTTTTCCAAAAGTAATGAACAATGTGCTGGGATGGTCTCTAGCAATACAGCAGTGGGGCTGAAAAAAAGCGTCATATATTAGTCATGATTAATGCATGTAACTTAACCCCTTAACTGCGGATTTCCTACAAGAAAACATCACCAAACTACAGAAATGGAAAAAATAGTGGCTGCTACAATTCAGTGAAGAAAATGTAGTCCTACACCTTGGGAGGGGATATCCAGCATACCAGTGCCCCGTCACCCCCAAGCCCTATGGACCACAGGTTGGTGTGGATCAGGCTGTCAAAGATTGGGTATATTTCACTAATGAAAGAAATTAAAATAAAATCTTGAATCGCTGCTTGCTGGTTAATGCAAGTGAATGATAAATATGATGTCATCTCTTTGTTGGAGCACTATAGAGATTAGGTGGATTTCCACAGAGGGACCAGATTTGGGATCAACTGGGGGTGGATATTGGATTGGCAGAACCTTGTTTATCTGGCATCCAAAACAGTGGCACGGATCTGATCTGATGTTGTTTTAAAACTTGTTTACGCCAGGGCTGCCAGGGCGGAGTTGGCAACTATGCGGCATTACCAAAGCGTTTACCCCCCAATAGACAAGATTGTTGTGCTGCCGTATAGAGACCTGCCTTTCACCTTTATTACTGGACCATTGGTCCTTTTATTCAGTAGCATCATGCCTAAGATTACCGAGAAGAGGAAATGCAAGGTGCTTACATTGAACCAGAAGTTGGAGATCTGCCAGAGACTTGAGAAACACGAGTCCTGCCATAGTCTGATGGAGGAATTCAGCTGTTCATCCTCCACTGTATATAATTTTTGTCATTTCTATAGGAGTTAGTCTCAAAATCTCAACTGGAAACTTCACATCTCCTCTCTCGCTAAATCAGCTTCCTCGAGGTTGGGCGTTCTGTATTGTCTCCGCCAGTTCTTCTCCCCCGCGCAGTTGCTATTCATATACAGGGGCCTTGTCCGCCCTCGTATGGAGTATGCATCTCACGTGTGGGGGGGCTCCACTCACACAGCTCTTCTGGACAGAGTGGAGTCTAAGGCTCTTCGTCTCATCCTACTGATATTTTTTCTGGCTCTTAAATTCCGTCGCGATGTTGCCTCTCTTTCTATCTTCTATCGATATTTCCACGCTGATTGCTCTTCTGAACTTGCTAACTGCATGCCTCCCCCCCCTCCCCCGGCCCCACTGCACACGACTTTCTACTCATGCTCATCCCTATACTGTCCAAACCCCTTATGCAAGAGTTAACCAGCATCTTCACTCTTTCATCCCTCACGCTGGTAAACTCTGGAACAATCTTCCTGCATCTGTATTTCCTCCTGCCTACGACTTGAACTCTTTCAAGAGAAGGGTGCCAGGACACCTCTCCTCCCGAAATCGACCTCTCTTTCGGCCACCTCTTATGATTCTTTTTTAGGAGCAGCGAGTAGCGGTTTTTTTTATTTATTATTGTTTCCTTTTTTAGTGCCCTTGAGCTGCCTCCTTTGTTGTAAAAAAAAAAAAAGAACAATGGCAAAATGGGTCATCCAGCACGAGCTTCCCCCTCATTCGTGCCAAATAAGGTTCTTCTGTTGTGTTTTTTTCCTGGTGTGGAGTTTATAAGTGGGCTGAAGCCTTCCTCACTCTCAGTGTCACTATGAGTCACTTCTTCACTCTTTCCTCTTTCACTTTAATTTCTTACTGTACATTCACTTTCTTCACTACTTGTGGACAGAATACCCGGCTGGTTCATGTACTCCTCCATCAGCCTTTTCAAATTTAATCGACCGTTATTTGGTTGCATCAGGGGTAAATTAAATACCGAAGTGCTTTCGTCCGCTCTGCAGGCACGAAGTGGCTGTCAAGCAGATTAAATCACCAGAGTGGGCATCCTCTTAATAGCCAATAGGCTTTCTGTTGCCTGTACTTCCATGTTTCCATGTAGTGATTAGACTCCTCCTCCCCCTGACTCCATGATGACTCCAGGCAGTGTAAAAAAACAGTTTTGATACATTATAAAATGCCTGAAAACCAATATGAAAAAATATACATTCCGATTGAATGTGTCCTTATATACCTCTATTTCACTCTCCCTGTGTATGGTAATCATTTTTGGGGCAGAAAATAAAATGTATGCACTGGAGCAAAAGCATAACACCCTTCACATGTAGATCACACTTTGGACAGAGGTCTCAGGCCAGCTGCACCTTGGAGGCAAGAGTCTGCCCCTCCAGGACCACATCAAGGTCCTGGGAGTGTCTGTGGACCAAAGCCTGCGCTTCGACCACCACGTCCGAGCTATTGCCCGCCAGGCCTCCCTGCGAGTCTCTGCCCTGCGAAGAGTAGCGGGATCTCTCGACCCACGGGGCATCCTCACCCTCTTCAAGGCACAGATACGACTGTATCTGGAGTACGGTGCCCTGTGCTGGATGTCGAGTGCTACCACCCACATACAGAGGCTCGACGCAGTGCAGTGACGAGCACTGCGTATGGTGGAGGCCAGCGAGCACCTGGAGGAGTCGTCTGCCACTGTGACGTCGCTGGAACACCGCCGTGATGCCTCAGCACTGGTGGTGTGCCACAAAACCCAGGTGCAGGGGGTTCCCCACCTCAGCAGCTGCCCAGAGGTTCACCCGGACTGCACTCGTTAGTGACCAACTTGTGGAGGTGACTCGATCCCACTCCAGGCAGCACCAGCGCACCTATACAGCCAGGACCACACGCCTGTGGAACATGTTCACGGCAGCCACTCCCCAAGTGGAGAACATGAACACGCAGCAAGTGCAGCTGGTTGCTCACAAGTGGCGTGAGGGACACCCAAGTGCGCTAGTGGTATAAAGTGACAAACGGACACTATTACAAAATTGTTTTTACATGTTTTTCTTTCTTTTTCGCATTTTGTATTTGTATGTTTGTATGTGTCAACAGTCGACAATTAATTTTGTCCCACACACAGGCTCTTAAAATAGTTATACCTAAAAAAGTGTAATTTTGAGCCTCGTTTTTGGAGAAATACTTTGTTTAAATAAAAGAGAGAGAGAGAGAGAGAGAGAGAGAGAGAGAGAGAGAGAGAGAGAGAGAGAGAGAGAGAGAGAGAGAGAGAGAGAGAGAGAGAGAGAGAGAGAGAGAGAGAGAGAGGCTCACCTCACATCAGAAGATTTTTCATCTCAAGAAAAGAAGGGGGCCAGGAGGACGGGACGGGGGGGGGGGGGGGGTAGAGAGGAGGAGGGGACGATGAATTAGTAAAAAATTGAAAAGATTAGAAAAACAGAGCCCAGCTCTGGCGTTCAGGTGACAACGGCTGTGACTGTACCATCTTAGTTGCAATCCTTTGTGTCCTTTCAAGTTTCCTTATGTCCTTTTTCCTGTGTGGTGACCAAACAACCTCTGCATACTCTAATCTTGGTCTAATCATTGTTGTTATTATTTTCTTCATCATGTCCCCATTTAAGCAGTGAAATGCCCCTCTAATATTTTGCAGCAAACTACGTATATGTTTCTCCAAATATCTTATTTATGTGCTTCTCAGGTGTCAGTGTATCTTGCATTATGATTCCTAAGTCTTTTTCTTTCTTCACTGTGTCGATAATTGTCCCTCACATCCTATACACTCCACATGCTCTGTTTTTATTTTTTTCCATTTTCATTGTAACATTTCATTGAACTTCATTTTCCATTTTCTACTCCATTCATGTATTTCACTTAAATCTTCCTGCAGCTTGATACAATCATCATCATTTTGTATTTATTTAAGCCGTTTGGCATCATCTGCAAACATACTCACATAACTCTACTTCTTCTGGCATGCCATTTGTGTACCATATATTAAAAACATTATTGGCAGTAACACTGATCCCTGTGGCACATGTGACCTTTCTCCAATCCGATTTTTCATCTTTTAACATGGTTCTCATTTCTCTGTTTGCCAGGTAATTTTTCATCCATTCTGTCATTTTTTTCCCTCATCCACCTCTATGTTCTAGTTTCCACAGCAATCTCTTATGTGGAACTTCATCAAATGTCATTTTTAGGTCCAAAAATATGCAGTCTGCCCATCCGTCTCTTTCATGTTCTATATCTATTACTCTTGAATAAAAACAAAGAATTGTGACACAAGATTTACCTTCGCTGAATCCAAAGGGAACAAGGATTGGTTTAATGCAAGATCTGCAGATGCAAAGGAAAAAAAGAGTCAAAGCATGGAAGAGATTGAAAAGAAATAAGAATCAAAGGAATAAAGAAGATTTTAAGATAGCAAGAAATGAATATGTGAAAATAAGGAGAGAAGAGAAAGGATATGAAAAGGATATTGTTGAAAAGTGCAAAGGAGAACCTAAACTGTTTTATAGATTCATAAATGGAAAAATCAAACTAAGGAAAAAAATAGAAAGAGTGAAAGATGGAAATAAGATAAATGAAGATGCTGAAGACATGACAGAACTGCTAAACAAAAGGTTCCAGCAAGTTTTTACAAAAGATTAATGTTCACATGGATGAAGTCATAGTAACTAAAGAGGAGATATATAAAATAATGGAGGAGCTGGAAGGGAGGAAAGCAATAGGACAGGATGGAATCTCAGGTTTTATATTGAAAGAATGCAGAAATTAGCTGGTTGGACCGATATATGATATAAAGTTCTCAATATCAACTGGTAAAGTACCAAAGGAGTGGCGGGAAAAAGGAAGAACCTCTGAACTACAGACCAGCATCATTGACCAGTATAATTTGTAAAATATGCGAGAGAGTGATAAAGAAACAATGGACGAAATTTCTAGAACAAAATATAATTACAGAAAAAACAGTATGGCTTTAGAAAAGGGCATTCATGTGTAACAAACTTACTGAACTTCTACTCAAGAGTGACAGACATAACACAGGAGAGGGAAGGATTGGTAGATTGTGTGTATTTGGACCTGAAGAAGGCTTTTGACAAAGTTCCACATACAAGACTACTATGAAAGCTGGAGAATAAAGGAGGATTGAAAGGGAAAATGGAGAATTGTAGTGTTATGCCGGACGTGTTACTTGGGTTCCGTGTCGCCGTCAGGAAACTCCGTGGGAGGGAGATGTGTAAACACCTTGCACAGCTTCTGTAGTCTAATATTCTTCCTTAGTAGTACAATTCACTCTGACTCTTCACTGACCACAAGCTTACTATGACTGGGACTGACTCTTCTTGCCCTCTTCTCCTATATATATATATATATATATATATATATATATATATATATATATATATATATATATATATATATATATATATATATATATATATATATATATATATATACCGAACAGTACAGTCTAGAACGTTACAGTATCTATTCGATCATACAAGAACATGTAGCAAAAATATGTGCGAGTTGGCAACACTTCCCGCCTGGCGCCTGGCCGCGGGCCGCGGGCCCCGCGGGGCGCGGGAGGGGCTTTGTTCCCCTCCCCTCTGCTCGCTCCTCCCGGAGCCTTACAGAGGCCCATAGACCCCGGGGGAAGCTTCCAGCACAACACTATTCCCCCCTCTTAATTGTCATCGTCGGGATCACACACTTAACTATATACAAACCTAAGAAAATTAATCAAAAACATAATAATCGTCGTATTGCCGTGGACGCCTGCGTTGTCTCTGTCTTCTGTCCTCTGCCTCCTGCGCGTCTGTCTCCTGGTGCGCCTCGTCGTCGTCCGCTTCTGGGAATGTCCCTGGATCATCTGCCGAAGCCGGGAGGTTACCGTATTTTACGGCTTACAAGACGCTGCATCTTGGAAGACGCACCCTAATATTGGAGAGAAATTTTGAGAAAAAAAAATTAAGTCATTCTCACACAAGGACAGTTTCACCATATCCGTGAATTTATGTAACCTTTCCTTAAAACTATCTATTGTCTCAGCACTCACCACAAGTTTGCTGGAGCACTCACCACAAATGTACACCTAGGCAATTTCAACTACCGTTGGTAAATACACACACTGAAACAGTGGGTCCCCTACATAAACTTGGCGGCATGTAGGCTATTGGTTTGTTTACATTCATCACTCGTCCGATTTTGTCCGTATGGCGATGACATACTAGTTTGTGGTTAGTAAATATACTATACATCTTTCATTGTCCAAGGGTGGTTCTATTTCCATGAAAGTGAATTAAAAAAAATTAGAAATATGTATGTAAAAATATGAAAGTCAAAGAAATTTTATTCATCGTCAAACCCCAAGAACTCATCGCTGCTGGATTCATCTGTAGAGTCATCACTACTGTCAGTCATAAACAATAAATAATCCTCACTACCATTCATGTCATTACATATACCACACTTTTTGAAAGACTTGACAACAACTTCGGTTTTAATAGCATTCCAAGATTTCAAACAACAGCTTGTGATACGTGTGACAGCCAGGTGGTAACTGATATATTTCACGACATAAGAGTGTGAGCAAACCTTATGCTTCGAGCATAGGAGACAACACATCAACACAGCAGATCCAAACGCAGCCGATCCAAAAGCTTGCTGGTCTATGGAAATAAGCCACCTGTACCATCAAGATCAAGAGCGGAATGGCTCCCACCGCTACCAGCCGCACAATAAACAACAGACGTTTGGGTCACGTTAGGGCTTGTGGCTTGGCTCCAGGAGGGTTTATGGTATTGGAAATACTTGTAACACGTAAGTACTGAGGTTAGTACATCATATAAAAGGCTGAATTAAATAGTTACTAAAGTTAACCTCATAATGTAATGACAACATACAAATCCACGTCCCTATCGGTGGAGCCAATACGGTGACCGTCCAAGCTCACTTGAGCCTGGACGTTGCTGCCACAATGCAACATTCGTCTTGGAAGACGCACAAGTATTTTTCATGGCATTTTTTTGGAAAAAAAAGTGCGTCTTGTAAGCCGAAAAATACGGTATCTCCCTCGGCTGAAAGGTCCAGAAGGCCTATGTCGTCGTCGACCTCCTCTCGGTCCTGGACATCCCTTGCGTTTTCGTCGGCTGCTGGGTGTCTGTAGCTGCTGGGTGTCAGGTGTAGTTTCCCGGACCGTGGTATCTCCACAGCCGGTTGAGGTGGACAACATTCGGCTTGGTCCTTTCCGTTCTCCGGATTCGGTAAGTCACGTCGGAGAGGCGTTCTAGCACAGTACAAGGGCCTTCCCAGGGGCTCTGTAGCTTCGGAGACTGTCCTTTCTTCCTCTGCGGGTTGTAAAGCCAGACTTGGTCTCCTTCCTTGAAATCAACGTGGCTTGCCCTCATATTGTAACCACGCTTCATGGCCTCCCCGGAGAACTTTAAGGCACCACGGACTTGATGGTGCACCTCTTCCAGCCGTTCCTCTAGCTGACGGGCAAAACTGGAGGCGTCCCTTGGAAGGCCTTCCCCAGGAGGCCTTCCTGTCAGTAGGTCCACTGGCAATCGCAGCTCATGTCCAAACATCAGCTTTGCCGGCGAATACCCCGTAGTCTCGTGGGCGGCAGACCTGTAGGCCACGAGGAGCGCAGGCAGCTTCTGATCCCATGAAGACTGGTCATTCTTGCACTGCTGGACCAACTCCTGGCCCAATTAAACCTCTCCACCATTCCATCTGACTGTGGGTGCAGAGGGGTGGTCTGGGTCTTCTTGATACCCAGAAGCTTGCAGCACTCAGCAAGGACTGTTGACTCAAAATTCCTTCCCTGTTCGGAATGGCACACCGAAGTGACAGAAGAACTCATCCACCAATACCTTAGCGATGGTAGTGGCTTCCTGGTCAGGGATGGTGTAGGCTTCCGGCCACTTGGTGAAATAATCCATTGCGACGCAGATGTACCTATTTCCGTTCGTCGTCAGAGGCAAGGGTCCTGCTATATCCACTCCCACCCGTTCCATTAGGGCTCCAACCTGGTATAGTTGCAATGGGGCACGGTGACGCTTCTTGGGGCCCTTCATTGCACAGCACACCTCACATGCGTGACACCATTCTTCCACATCCTTCCTCATGCCAACCCAGTAGAATCTTTGGCGCAGGCGACTCAGTGTCTTCTTTACCCCAAGGTGTCCGCTGGTAATGCTGTCGTGCATTTCTTTCAAGGCGCCTTCCCGGGACTTCATAGGTAGCACCGTGGACCAGTAGTGGTCAAGACCATCATGAGAAACCCAGCGTCGCTGCAACACCTCGTTGTTCATCCGTCCAGTAATTCTTGGTGGTAGGGCTTTCTCTCGAGATTACCTCCCACCCAGGTCGTGTTGACGACTGACTCAGCCACTCCATAATTGATCGCAGATCTCGGTCTTCCCGCTGCAGTTTTCCCAAGTCTTCCCATGGCACCTCCGCTGTTTGTTCCATTGTAGTGCGGCGGCACATATTCTGAACGCTTTCCCTCTGGAGGCAATGTTGACACTCAGGTAGGCAGGGGCGCCGGCTCAAGTTGTCCGCGTTACCGTGTATTAGCCCAGATCGGTGCAAAATAGTGTAGTGATGCTGCTCTAGTTTACCTATCCAGCGAGCAAGCTGGCCCTCAGGGTTTTTCAATGACTTCAGCCACTGCAATGCAGCGTGATCCGTGCGGATGGTGAAAGTTGCACCGTACAGGTAAGCAGGGAAAAAGTCAAGGCTCTTGACTACTGCCAGGAGTTCTTTCTTGGTCACGCAATAGTTTTTCTCGGCTGGTGTGAGCTTCTTGCTGAAGTAGGCCACAACCCGGTCCATGTCGGCACATGCTTTGGGACAGCACTCCACCAATCCCCTCATCACTGGCAGAGGCGGTGGCTGAATCGACAGAGTAACACCACCGCGTTCAGGAGGACGCGAGTTCAATCCCCGCCCGGTGCCACCAAGCTGGGATTTTTCAGCCGCCGCCGAGTGGCTTAAAACTACCCACATGCTGTCCAGAAGACCACCTATCAACCCGGACTCTAGATTCTAGGATTAAAGATGAGCTCCGGGAGGGCAGCATGAGCCAATGCAAGATGGCGCCACTATAAACACTCGCCTGCGCCAGAACGGGCTGGGCCGACCATCAAGACCCACCGGGAAGAAGCCTTGTGCCGACCATCAGGCCCCACCGGGAAAAAGCCTACCGGCGCTATAGGCCGCGACGTAAAAAAAAAAAAAAAAAAAAAAAAATCACAATCCAGTATAAAAGGCTTAAAGGGGTCTGGATAGGTAAGTACGGGCGAGCTGATGAGGGCCTCGCTGAGCTTCTCAAAGGCAACCTGAGTTTCTGCTGTCCACTCAAACTTGCGCCCCTTCTTCGTAAGGAGGTGCAGTTGTGCAGCCATCGTAGCGAAGCCTTTCACAAACCTGCGGTAGTATGAGCACAACCCGAGGAAGCTCCGCAGCTCCTTCACGTTGGTGGGTGTCGGCCAGTCCCTTACCGCAGCCACCTTCTCAGGATTAGTGCGTACTCCAGCCTCACTCACGATGTGTCCCAAGTATTGGACCTCCTTTTGGAACAGGCAGCATTTCTTCAGGCTGAGCATAAGGTGTACAACTCTAAACCGGGTGAAGACTTCTGATAGTCTTTCCATCTCCTGCTCGAAGGTCTGGCCAAAGACAATTACGTCGTCGAGGTAGATGAGTGCCGTCTTCCAGTGAAGTCCCTCCAGCACCTTCTCCATCAGCCGCTCGAACGTGGCCGGCGCGTTGCACAGATTAAAGGGCATGACCTTAAACTGCCACAGGCCTTGACCGTAGGAGAAGGCTGCTTTCTCTTTGTCCTGTTCCGCCATTTTGACTTGGTGATGCCCAGACTTCATATCTAGTGTTGAAAACCACTTGGAGCCCACCAGAGCGTCGAGCGTGTCGTCGATCCGTGGGAGTGGGTATGAATCCTTGATAGTGAGATCGTTGTGGGCTCGGTAGTCCACGCAGCACCTGAGGGAACCGTCCTACAGCAGACGCCTACGGGATGCTGGATCGCTCGATTAACCCCTGTTGCCGGAGGTCATCCATCATCTCATCCATCTCCTTGCGACGGGCTGGTGCCATCCTTCGAGGAGCTTGCTTTACTGGGCGGTGGCTACCTGTGTCGATGTGGTGCTCTACCAGGTCCATACACCCCAAGTCCAGGTCTTCTGTGGAAAACACATCTGCATTCCTCACGAGAAGCTCTCTGAGCTGTTCCACTTGGGGCTCCTCCAGACACTGGGAGCTCCTGGCAAACAGGTCGCGCAGGTAGTCGAGCAGCTCCTCCTGGGGCTTCGTCAGGGTTCTCCTGCAGACACAGGTTCTCGGTTTCTGGTCGATCTCTTGGCATAACCCCACCATGGTCCCTTGTTTTATTTTCTTTGGGCTGAAGGAGACATTGGCCACGACGACAGGCATTTCCGCTGCAGCAGGGTCTTCCAAAGTAATGCCTACAATCACCCCATTTTCTACTGGGCATCGACTTCCACGCTCTATCACACACAGACTAGCTGGGGGAGCACCCGTAATTTGACAGGGTAACAGCATCTCTGACCTCGGAGAAATTATGGTGGTGCGGTTGACCGTCACTGGCAGGCCCTCCTTGTTCACAGTCGTCAGTGGCACCCTCCTTCCTCCTACAATCAGCTGCTTAGAGCGGAAGTCCAGTTCGCACCTGTGGGAGACAAGATAATCCTTACCTAGGATGCAGGGGTCGTCCATATCAGCCACGTAGACAGAAAGGAACTCTTCCTTTCCTCTGAGCTCAAACTTCACATCCACTGGGCCTCTGAGCTCTGCGTAGTGTCCAGTGATTCTGCACAGTCGATGCGACGTCTTAGGAAGCCGACGATGACTCGCCACGTCAGGCCGCACCAATGTACGTTCCAAGCCTGTGTCGACGACCAGAGGCCACAACACTCCGTCAACTTTGCCCTCCACTTGACAGCTCGTCATGGTGGTTCTCCTGCACATTGATACCTTCGGGGCATGTACAGTCCAGACTGGTTGTTGCCCCCGTGAACCAGTTATCCTTCTTCCCTCGCCCAAGTGGTGAACCCTCGCCGGGGGCACATTTTTCCGACACTCATTCTTCCAGTGCCCCTTTTCTCCACAGGTCCAGCACTTGGGTCCTTCCCTGGGCTTCTTCCTAGCGCCACCTTCATATTCCTTCTTCATTTTATAGCAATCGTTCTCCTTGTGCCCAACATTCTCGCAGTACCAGCACGTTTTATGGAACCTGTCTGTGTCGCTGACAGCGCAATTCCGTGCCCTAAAGCCAGAAGTTGAGTCGTCCCTGAAGCTTGACAAGCTTTTTTTTTTCTTTTTTTTTTTTTTACAACAAAGGATAGCTCAAGGGCAAAAAAAAACAAAAAACAATAATAAAAAAAGCCCGCTAATCGCTGCTCCCATAAAAGAATCAGAAGAGGTGGCCAAAAGCAAGGCCAGATTCGGGAGGAGAGGTGTCCTGATACCCTCCTCTTAAAAGAATTACATAGAATTACATAGAAAATCAGACCACACAGACCCCATGGTCCAGACTTGGTGGTCTGTCCTTAAACCTAAGTGATTTTACATTAATCAGAAGGCTCCAAAACGTTGCATTTCTACTCTAGTTGATATTAAGTTGAAGGAAGTGACGGTCGAGCTTATTTTTGAAGGAGTCAGTCGTGTTACACTGGACCACTGATGGTGGAAGCTTATTCCGTTCTCGCACTACAACGTTGGTGAAAAAAAATTTGGTGCAGTCTGAATTTACTTGTCTACATCTGAGTTTTACGCCATTGTTCCTCGTGCGCAGAGTGTCATCGATCATAAACAATGTTGATCTGTCTACATTCGTGAAACCATTAAGTATTTTAAAACATTCGATCAGTTTTCCTCGGAGGCGACGTTTCTCAAGAGAGAACGTGTTAAGGGTAGAAAGCCTTTCTTCGTAGGATTTGTTGCGCAAGGAAGGGATCATTTTCGTTGCCCGACGCTGAACACCTTCTAATTTAGCAATATCCTTTACATAGTGGGTAGACCAAAACTGTACCGCATATTCTAAGTGGGGTCTGACTAAACTATTGTAGAGCGGGAGTATTACATCTTTATTCTTGAATAAAAAGTTTCTTTTAATGAAGCCCAACATTCTGTTCGCTTTATTTCCTGCATCGATGCATTGCTGTGAGAATTTGAGGTTTGACGCGATTTTGACCCCCAAGTCCTTGACGCATTGAACGCTTTTGAGTTTAACGCCGCGCATTTCGTAATCGAACTTCTTATTCCTCGTTCCAACTTGAAGGACCTGGCACTTGTCTACGTTAAAGGGCATCTCCCATCTATCCGACCAAGCTGAAATTTTGTGCAAATCCTCTTGGAAGCTTTGCCTGTCTTCGTCAGTGAGAACCGAGTTACCAATCTTTGTGTCGTCTGCAAATTTACTAATGCGGTTATTGAGTCCAACATCCACGTCGTTGATGTAAATAATGAAGAGCACTGGGCCAAGAACCGAGCCCTGAGGGACGCCACTAGTGACCGGCGAGTTCAAGTCGTAGGCAGGAGGAAATACAGATGAAGGAAGATTGTTCCAGAGTTTACCACCGTGAGGGATGAAAGAGTGAAGATGCTGGTTAACTCTTGCATAAGGGGTTTGGACAGTATAGGGATGAGCATGAGTAGAAATTCGTGTGCAGCGGGGCCGCGGGAGGGGGGGAGGCATGCAGTTAGCAAGTTCAGAAGAGCAGTCAGCGTGGAAATGTCGAAGATAGAAAGAGAGACAACATCGCGGCGGAATTTAAGAGGTAGAAGACTATCAGTAGGATGAGGAGAGCTGATGAGACGAAGACCCTTAGCCTCCACTCTGTCCAGAAGAGCTGTGTGGGTGGAGCCCCCCCACACGTGAGATGCATGCTCCATTCGAGGGCGGACAAGGCCCCTGTATATGGATAGCAACTGCGCGGGGGAGAAGTACTGGCGGAGACGATACAGAACGCCCAACCTCGAGGAAGCTGATTTAGCGAGAGAGGAGATATGAAGTTTCCAGTTGATATTTTGAGTTAAGGATAGACCGAGGATGTTTAGTGTTGAAGAAGGTGATAGCTGAGTGCTGTCGAAGAATAGGGGATAGGTGTTTGGAAGATTGTGTCGTGTTGATAGGTGGAGAAATTGAGTTTTTGAGGCATTGAAGGACACAAGGTTCCTTCTGCCCCAATCGGAAATGATAGCAAGGTCTGAGGTTAAGCGTTCTGCAGCCTCCAGTCTGGAGTCGTGTACTTCCTGTTGTGATGGTCTTCTATTGAAAGAAGTTGAATAATGTAGAGTGGAGTCGTCGGCGTACGAGTGGACAGGACAGTTTGTTATGGAAAGAAGTTCATTGATGAAGAACAGGAAGAGACTGGGTGATAGAACAGAGCCCTGTGTAACGCCACTATTGATAGGTTTAGGGGAAGAGCTGTGACCGTCTACCACCTAACCTAAGCTAGACCTAACAAGGGACTCAAACTCCATGGCACGTGCTAGAGCTTTCTGCATTGATGTTGGCTTAGCTTGCTTCACTTGTATCTTCAGCTGAGGGCTGATCACGCAGCAAAACCGTCAGCAGGTCAGGGCTGGCACCTGGGTATGCCTTGTGCGCCATGTTCTCAATGTCCTGAGCGAGTTCCTGAAGAGATTCGACGCGCCTCCTGTTGCGGGTCCTGAACCTAACTCTGAAAAGCTCGTTCTGGTGCTTGGTCCCATATCGTTTTCCAGCGCCTGTGCCAGCCCGCTGTAGCTGCCCTTTGTCGCATTGTCGAGCTGAGCAAGGACCTCCAGCGCCGCCCCTTTCAGGCTAGTTGCCAGCTGAACCGCGCACTCTTGGTCATCCCATCCATTCCGAGCTGCCAACAGCTCAAACTGAGCGCGGTAAGCCTCCCAGGAGACCTTGCCATCAAACTCTTGAGGCTTCTTTCTAACAGGTGACCCCACCAGACTCATGGGGCTGGCGGAACTTCTCGCGGGGGTAAACTCAGGCGTAGGAGGGCTCAAACTACCCCGGACTTGCGTAGGAGAAGCATCTTGGGTACAACTAGCCCCTGCAGGCACTGGCTGTCCGTTTCCAGACAAGCAGTCTTCAAGGGCCTTCACTCTGTCACTTACTTCTAATATTTCTTTGTGTGTCGTCTCCCTTACCACTTCCATCTCTTGTTAAAGATTTGTGTGTTCTTTCTCCACTTTTATCAGGCATTGTCCCAAGTTCGTGATCACATCAGTCATTTCTCTTCGCACTGACTCACTTCCATCTTGTACTGCTTTTAGCTGTGGCTGTAATCCTGGGAAGCGATCTTCTAGCTGTTCTTTGAGTTCCTGGAGTGTTCCTTCTTGTTGTTGCTGTGCTCTTTCTTGTTGTTGCTGTGCTCTTTCTTGTTGTTCTTTGAGTTCTTGGAGTGTTCCTTCTTGTTGCTGTGCTCTTTCTTGTTTCTCCCCCTGTAGCCTCAAAGCTTCCAAGAGTTCAGTCAACACGTCGTCCCTCTGGGCAGCTTGGGAACGAGTCTCCATGGCGAAAAAAACAAATGCCTACACTCCTGACGCCAAATGTTATGCCGGACGTGTTACTTGGGTTCCATGTTGCCGTCAGGAGACTCCGTGGGAGGGAGATGTGTAAACACCTTGCACAGCTTTTGTAGTTTAATATTCTTCCTTAGTAGTACAATTCACTCTGACTCTTCACTGACCACAAGCTTACTATGACTGGGACTGACTCCTCTCACCCTTTTCTCATATATATATATATATATATATATATATATATATATATATATATATATATATATATATATATATATATATATATATATATATATATATATATACCGAACAGTACAATCTAGAACGTTACAGTATATATTCGATCATACAAGAACATGTAGCAAAAATATGTGCGAGTTGGCAACACTTGGCGCCTGGCCGCGGGCCCCGCGAGGCGCGGGGGGGCCTTGGTCCCCGCCCCCCTGCTCGCTCCTCCCAGAGCCTTCCAGAGGCCCATAGACCCCGGGTACAACAGTAGATAGTGGAGTGCCTCAAGGATCGGTATTGGCACCAATACTTTTCCTAGTATATATAAATGATATGCCGGAGAAAGTATGCAGTTACATGGGCCTGTTTGCAGATGATGCGAAATTGCTGTGACATATAAGAAACAGTAAAGACTATGAAATTCTGCAAGAGGACCTAAATAAGATTTGGGACTGGAATATGAAATGGGAGATGGAGTTCAATGTGAAGAAGTCTCATGTAATGGAAATGGGAAAGAGTGAAGGGAGACCAAAATGAACATATAGAATGGGAGATGGAGAAATATTAAAAGTTCGAGAAAAGAGAGATCTGGGAGTGACAATACAAGATAATCAACAGTCTGAGAGTCATGTTAATAAGGTATTCGGTGAAACATATAGAATGGTATGAAATGTACGAATAGCATTCCACTACATGGGTAAGGATATGATGAAAAAATAATAACCACTATGATTAAACCAAAACTGGAATATGCTGAAACTGTGTAGTCTCCCCATAAGAAGAAACGCATAAAAAAAAAACTAGAAAGAATATAAAGGAGATGGCAACGAAGATGGTTCCAGAACTGGAGGGATTGTCATATGAAAAAAGGTTAAAGGAAATGGACAGTGGCGTACCGAGGGGGGTGGGGGGGCATGGGGCCATGCCCCCCCCCCCCGTGAGCAAAGAAAAAAAAAAATGAATAAATAAATACTACAGGAAAATAATAGGAGTATGTATATTAGTATTACGATTACGAATGTGTGTGTGTGTGTGTGTGTGTGTGTGTGTGTGTAGTTGAGAGCTCAGTGACACCGACTGACCGAGTTATTTCCCCTTTGGTTTTGTTTTGAGTTAATGGTAGAATATAAGGTGTGCTCTGAGTGACAAAAAAGGAAGGTGTTAAATGATGGCTTCATAAAATTGTGTGTAGAGTGCGATGTCAAGCTGTCAACTGAAAGCAGCGGAGGGGTGTTTGTACAAGGCCTACGAGAGGCCTTGGTTTGTAGCGGGAGCGGGGAGACAGGAAGAAGAGGAATACGAGATTGGGCTGGCTCTGGCAGAGAGAGAGAGCACGAAAGTCGTAAGTGTGCCTTCTCTCCTTCTTGCCTCTCAGATTTACTTGATTTTGTGTGTAAGTTGCTGTCAAAGTGATTGGAGGACTATATAATTATACCATTGAGGCAGCAAGCGAACTTGTCTGGTAACAGTGGTGAGTACGTAATATGATTCCGTATTATGACGGGGAGAGTGGCAGGCGATGCTGCACGCGAATGGGACCTGTGACGTCGACCTTTGCCGCTATACTATCACCTTTAATGGCCGTTTTGTGCTTGACTGTGGACAGTGTAGAGTGGCTGAGTAATTATTGTATGTTCAGCACCTGAACAATGGAGCTGCTGAGTTGAATAAGAGCAGGTGATCTATTTTGAGAAACATTCATTGACGACGTAGGCTCACATAGCCTATTCGTGTTATCCGTATAATATTTTCTGACCAAAAAATCCAAATTTTTGAAAATTATGATTGATAGACTTCACTTTCTTTTTATGTAGTACTTTTTTTTCTATAGCGTGTGTCCTTTCTTGAATTCACGCAGGCTTGGGATTTTTGCCTTTCCATTCTTTACATATTTCCTCCTTGGTCACAAAACGCCAGAAAACGCTTCACGTGCGTACTCTATTTGGTGTAAGAAAGTCACCACTGACTTGGCTGATGC
>NC_066551.1:14552208-14589708 GCF_024679095.1 Eriocheir sinensis
AGACTAGGTCGCTCATCATATGCAGGCGAACGGGAATCCCGCAAAATTGACGCACAAGGAACTGATTCTGGAAGGCGTTGGACGTGGAACCAGCAACGGAATAGAGAGGACTGGCGTCTCAAATCCAGAGGCAGGACGCCAGCATCCACGAGGAGGCTAGGTATCGGTGAAGACCGGAATGCACCAGTAGCCAAGCGGACCCCGGCGTGATGTACTGAGTCCAACACGCGTAGGTGAGCCTCCTTGGCGAAGGAGTATACCTCGCAGCCATATTCCAACTTGGAAAGGATGAGTGTTCTGTGGAGGAGGAGTAGCGTGTCCCTGTCTGCACCCCAAGAGGTATGAGCTAAAACACGAAGGAGGGACAGGGCTTTCTGACAAGCCGCCTTAACGTAACGTAAATGAGGTGCCCAGGTTAGGCGGCTATCAAATAAAAGACCGAGGTAACGAGTCGTCTCTACACAGGACAGTCGCCTATTACCAAGATATAAGTCAGGGTCCGGATGAACGCCTCGAAGACGACAGAAATGCATAGCTGCTGTCTTTGAGGATGAAAATCGAAAGCCGCGCGTATTTGCCCAATTGGCGACTCTATTAATAGACAATTGCAGTCTTCGTTCAATCAGCGACATCCTTGCCGCAGAAAACGAAATGGATAAATCGTCTACATATAAGGAGCTATGAACTCCATCAGGCAGGACACCAACGACTCCATTAATAGCCACAGCAAATAGCGTAACACTGAGAATACTTCCCTGTAGTACACCATCCTCAAGTGGACAAACCTCGGAAAGAGTACTCCCCACTCTAACCCGTAAAAGACGATGAGATAAAAACTCCTGAATAAAAACAGGGAGACGGCCACGAAGACTAAACTCAAACAGGTTAAGTAAAATTTCATGACACCAAGCGGTGTCATAGGCCTTCTCCAGATCAAAAAACACGGTCACCTGGTGGTGATTATTGGCAAACGCCTCACAAACTGAGGACTCCAAGGATAAAAGAGCATCCGAAGTGGACCGCACCTTTCGGAAACCATATTGCACCGGGGTCAATAAATTCCGGCTCTCCAAGTACCACATAAGCCTGACATTCACCATCTTCTACATCACTTTACAAATGCAGGATGTTAAAGAAATAGGACGATAGTTAGTTGCTTGGAGATGATCTTTCCCAGGCTTCAAAATGGGGAGAATTACAGCCACACTCCACAGAGATGGAAAATCACCGGTACGCCAAATGAAATTGTAAAGATCCAATAAAAATGTAAAACCACAGTCAGACATGTGGCGTAAGAAAGCATAAGGGATGTCGTCTGGACCTGGCGAGGAATCATGACACTGGGATAAAGCCGTCTTCAACTCGGAGAAAGAAAATGGGATATTATAAGATTCCCCTCCGGTGGAAGCGAAGTTAACGCCGAGTAATTCCACATCCCGGCGATGACGAGCCCCTGGTGCAGTAGGATCTTTCCTAGAGACACTGGCAAAGTGCTTGGCGAACAGTCTTAGGGTCAGCCACCGTTTCCCCTGCATGCGATAACACTGGAGTGGGAGGGGGTAAAAACTTCCCAGAGATCTTACGAACTTCTGTGAGTGTAGTTCTGGTAGTGATGGAAGAGAGATAAGCCTTCCAAGACATTCGTTGAGCCTCCTTGAAAGTGCATCGTGCTCGAGCACGCGCTCGCCGAAAAGCATCCAAACACTGGGGGTCCCCACGCTGACGACGAAGTCGAGAGAATGCAGTACGCTTCTCTTGCACAGCAGTAGTGCAAGCGGCGTTCCACCAGGGAACAGGACGTTTAGGGAACCGGCCAGACGTCCTGGGGACGGATTGAAGGGCTGCAGAATGTAAGGCATCAGTGAAATAGGATGCAGCCTCGTCAGAAGTTCCAAAGTCAGCCAACGGACGAAGAGAGGAGCTAAGTTCCGTAAATCGTTGCCAGTCTACTTTATCTAGACGCCAGCGAGAAAGGCGTGACTGTGGTACAGAATCAATGCGTTCCAATAAAATTGGAAAATGGTCACTGCCATACAAGTCCGGTAAGACCCGCCAACGAAAATCAGGAAGAGAATTAGAAGTGCAAAGTGAAAGATCTATAGAGGTAAAAGTACCAGTCTGGCTATGAAAATGTGTCACCTCCCCAGAGTTTAAAATTTCTAATCCCTGATCCTCAATAAAAGAAGCAACTAAAAGTCCGCGTGGGTTGGTAGCACCATCATCCCACAACGGATGGCGACCGTTAAAATCCCCTAATGAAAGTAAAGGCGAGGAAAGTTCCTGCACCAGGTCGTCAAGATCGTGTCTGTCAACGGGAACACCAGGAGGGAGATAAAGGCTACATAATGTATAAAATTTGCCCAAATAAACCTTAACAGCAACAGACTGCAACGTTGAGTGAAGCTGTAATGAGACACAAGGGATATCACAGCGAACGAACATGGCGGTGCCACCATGGTGGCCCTGTCCAGGATTAGGGGTACTGTAAACGGCACGATACCCAGGAGGACTAGAGTGAGTGTAGTCTCCGAGCATTGTCTCCTGTAAACAAAGGCAAGCAGGAGAAAACCGAGATGTCAATGCTCGGAGTTCCTCCCACGAGGCTCGTAGTCCTCTACAATTCCACTGGAGGAGTAGGAAGCTATCTATTTTCGAGTGCGCTCCAGGCGAGCCCCTGAAAGAGACTGCCTTTTACCTACCTGATTCGGTACGGTAATACGACGAGAAGAGGAGACTGGGACCCGAGAGAAGCCGGGTGGAGGGACCTCGAGCTTTCTCCCAACAAAGGAACCTGCGCCCCCTCCGGACGCCGCATTACTAGAGCCAGACCGCACACCACTCCCCGAAGCTACATGCTCGCGGGCAAAAAAGGTGAGAAGTATCATGTTAGCTGAACCCTTCATCTTGGACACCTTATGAACAGAACTAGGGCACATCCCAAGTATTTCCTCCTCAGAGAACTCATAGAGGTCGTGATTATATATACTGCCTTTACTATAATTGAAGGTATGGTGTGCTTTGACCGTTTCAGACATGTTGTCAGCAGGGCATGGTAGATGTTGCAGCATTTTAGCTTGAGTAATATCTTTAGCCATGACTAACACTCGCTTCCCATACTTTTTCAGATTCCCCTCAGGGATCGTGCCAATTTCTTTGGTGAGGTACCTAGCAGCATGAATGAAATTGCCACGCCCATTCCTATAATATGCAACTAACCAACGAGGGGGAGGGACCTGGCTGTCCCTGGGAGTTGGCTCTAACAAAGCGTCTTCGAAGAGGTTCGGGACATAGTCCATGTCACTGTCAGAAATATTGGAAGAGCGGAGAAGTTTCGCTTGAAATCCAGCACCTGCGATAGGCAGAGTCGCAACAGCATCACACCCCGACTGGGCTTCAGCGCTGGAAGCAAAGGACACATAGCATCTGTTTGACTTGAAGTCTCCATCATAAATGAGACGGATACGAAGGACTGTGCCAAATGGCTTGAATAAGGAGTGCAAGGCACGGTAGGAAAACGATGGATCGATATTCACCATCTGAAGTGCGTCAAGCTTGGAAGAGGGACGCACATCAAAGCTACCCCTGGAATGGGAGGCAGCCTTGTCAGACACACGTGGACTTTTGTGTCGCACGGACTTGTTTTGGTCAGCCCCTCTAGGAGGTAGGGACTTTCCAGCGGCACCACCAGGAACGGTGAAAGGCTCCAAGGTGGCGACGAGAGAGGACCGTGTAGGGGTAATCGGGGACAGGCGGACGTCAAGGAGAGAAGCAGGCCGAGGCAAGGGAAGCTTACCCATACACAGGGGAGGTGTTTCACTCCTCCACACCCCCATCCACCACGGAGCCCAACAAGGGGAAGCTGAATGTTAGGGCCAGACCGCACCCAACAGCCCCAGGGGTAATGGGGAGGTATACGCATCCATTGCCAGGTGTTTAACGGCGGCCGCGGGACCGTTGCGACCGCTCACCCGGCAATGACCACTTGACCCTAGCCATCGCATGACCAGCCGATTGATTCAGTGGGGCCACAGTGAACCACCCGTCTTACCCCAACGCTCCCACCAAAGGAGCGTGTTGCCCACCGAGGGGAACTACACCCTGCCCCGCGGTGGACTCAACCCCCAGATGAAAGGGCACGGTTAGTATACGGGACGCCACGCACGGCAAACACGTGGGGAGACAGTAGCCCTGCCCTGGGTGGTGAAAGGGCGGGGCGGGAGAAAGCAAAACCACCAGTAGGCCTCCTCTACCGGTGATGAGGGGGCAGCACTTGGTCCACGAGGCCAACGGACATCGAGCCCTATCGAGGTGGCAAGCCACCACGGTAGGTAGTGCCGCCGACCTCGCTTCAAGCCCCGTCACCACGACAAGGTGACTCCCCTTCGACGGGGTGGGTCAGCTCGATCAGCAGCCTCGTTCCCTCCCACGCCTGCATGGCTAAGCAGCCAGTTGATATGGACGTGGCGCCCAGACCCCTCCATTACCTGCAACAGGACGTGGATGCCGGTAAGGAGGTTTACATTGTCTGTCAGCGGGTCCCGATGGGGCGACTGGATAGCAAGCACAGTCGCAGTGAATGAGTGCAGGGCCTCTGCTCTACTCCACTGCATGCCGCAGAGCCTGGCTGATGGCCACTAGTTCGGCCTGGGTGGAGAAGACGCCGTCCGGCAGCCTGTACAGAGCAGTGTGCCCGGCCGTAACAAAGGCAGCTCCGACAGCCCCTATGAGGTAGCTGATAGGGCCGTCTGTATAGTATACTGCGGCGAGGGGTCGTGCCACATCTCTCTCCCTGCTCCTTGCCTCCCTCATCAGCCCCTGACCAGTCACCAGGGCCTTCCTCACTGGTAGCGGCCTGATGGTGGCGGTGAAGGTGGCCGGTGCGGGGTGTCAGGGGCCACCAGGAACCCACACGACGAGCGGTTTGTCCTGAGTTTGGCGGCAACAACCGCCGCCCATGTCCTCTTGTGGAACAGGAGTGGGGCCCGTAGGAGGGCCTGTCTGATGGCGACCCGTAGAGGCTCCAAACCCCTGTGGAGAGGTAGCGTCGCCAGGTGGTCGACGGAGAGTTGAGTGACTCTCGCGGCGATACTACTCATGCGTGCCTCCGCCCGGAGACAGATGCATTTGGTCCACAAGGGAGCCCCGATGATGACACGGAGCGCAGAGTGCTGGGCCGTCTGCAGCGGTTTGAGTGCTGCAGGGGCCGCGGTCATGAGGCATGGCGTTCCGTAGTCCACGCATGACCTCACTGCCTGGACATAGAAGCAACGCAGTACCCGGTAGCTGGCACCGGCAAAGGTCCCTGCCAGGTCCTGCTTGACGTTCGTGCGGGATTTCACGGCCCTTTGAATGGAGGAAATATATGGGGCGAACGTGAACCGCGAGTCAATCAACATGCCCAGGCATCTGTGCTCATGTGCCCAGGGTACTGGCTCACCATCGAGCTCGAAAGGCTCGGGGAGGTGTTGGTAGTGGAGCGCCATAGCTTTTGTCTTGTCCCTGTTGACGACAATGCCGAGGGAAGCGCAGGTTTGGGTAAGGCGGCGGAGGAGCACACGGGCCCTGGCCATGTGGTCAGGTCCCGAAACCACCATGGCTATATCGTCAGCATAACCCAGGACTTTGGCGTACGGACCCGTTGGGAGTGTGGCGAGTTTCTCCACCGGGACATTAAAGAAGACGGGACTAACGATCCCACCCTGAGGCGTTCCATTTTCAAAGTCTTTTGTGGTCGAAGTGCAGCCTTGGAACTTGACAGCAGCTCTGCGACCATGGAGATACTAGCCGATCCATCCCAGCAGGCGTCCCCGGACGCCTTTCTCAGCCAGGATGGAAAGAACGGCGGGCGCCGAAGCGAGCTCAAAGGCCTTCTCCAAGCCGAGGAAAACAGCCACAGCCTGTCTGCTCAGGACACCAGAGAGGAGGGTGGAGACGCAGTCTCTGGTGCTCATGCCCCGCCGGAAGGCAAACAGGTGGTGGTGGTGGAGGGGACTCATTGCCCACTGTGGGCGGGAGAAGAGAATCCTTTCCATCGTCTTCCCCAAGCAGCTCAGCAGCGAGATGGGGCGAAACTGCGAGCCGTCTCCACCCTTGGGGATAGGGACGATGATGGCGGTTTTCTAGCAGCCCGGGATGGCCCCAAGCATGTATGATCTGTTGTAGAGGTTAAGGACCTCAGCCTGCATCTTGGGGCCTGCATTCCTGAGGAAGGTGTAAGGAATCCTGTCCTCCCAGGGGCGGTGTCCTTCCCGGGGATGGCCCTTTCCAGTTCGTGTAGCTCTATAGCGACATCGGAGGCAAGCCCTTCCAGACAGGTCTCCCTGAAGGCCTCGATCCTGGCAGGGTTCGCCTCCGTTTGAAGCTCCCGGGTGCCTGGTGGAAGTCGATCAGTGGCAGCGCAGGAGGCAAAAGCGTCGATCAGCCTCTCTGCCTCTCCCTGAGGCCGCGGGTGTAACATCGGCCGGGCCACTGCATCTCTCGCCACGGCTCTGAGTTTCAGCCAGAGGACGGCCGTGGTGACCCTGGCATCAAGGGACTCACACCACGACAGCAAGTACTTCTCGGACCCTGTCGGAAGTCGCCCTGGCGAGGTGGATGGCTGCTCTCAGCAAGTTTCTCGTCGCTTCGGTGTTGCTTCTGAGGTTGAGTTTGCGGGCCTGGGCCCGGATCCAAAGAGAAGGCTGCTTACCGACATCGGTATCGTTACCGAACGTTTGCCCGGACGACTTCGCTAAATTCAGATCCAAAGAGGAGACTTAACGATATTGCTCGGGTTTGGCTACTGCAGAAAGCCAACCGATTGGGTAAGCGCCACGATGATGTCATCAGACTCGACAACCAATTACAGCAAGTCTTTGAAATTTTTTCAGCCAATCATACAGTTGCATTCCTCAGCTGTGGCGGCCAACGTTGCCAGATTGTCGTACTCAGCCGCTTATATTTCCAACTTCCTACCCCAAAACGGTCTTCTGGGCTGCAATAACGAAACTCATTTATAATCATCGTTAAAAGAGTTAGATCCTGATGTTTCTTGGCAATAGTTAGGCAACTTAGGCATTAGAAACCGGTAAATACTATGCTCTGAGTACGATAACCCTCACCTTAAACACGGCAGGAAAGTACTTTTACCCAGAAAAAGGTTGAACCACTGAGGAAAATGCGGCGGCCGAGGTTCAGTGAGTCTGAGCTGCTGACAATGATTGAGGAGGTGGAGAAGAGAGGCAGTCATCATGGGGAAACATGACTACGAGGTATAACGGGAGAAGAAGCAGCCTATAGCTGACAGCAAGTCGTCCACAGCCTTTTATGGTTGCCGATTTTCGACACAAAAACTCTCTTCTGGGCCCCGATAACTGGATTCATATATTGTTATAGTCATAATGATTGATTATTAGTGCTTCTGGGCAATAGTTAAGGGTCAGAAACTGGTAAATACGATGCTTTGAGTACGACTATCTGGCAATGGTGCTCAGAGATGCCAGATTTTCTTATGACAGTGACACTCTTTACCGGGGAGGGGGCCGGGGCACAGGCCGGGGCGGAGGGAAGCAGCAGCGAGGCAGCGCTTGTTGATATAAAAGTCGTGTGCAGTGTGTACAGATCATCCTTTTATAATTAAATTTGCTCTGTGTACTCTAAAACCTATATCTAATGCTAAAGAATCATAAATAAGTTTATCATGATGAACTTCGCTACGTTTACGAAGGAGCTGGGGCTCTCGTTAAGTTAACCACGCTGTGACGTCATAGTTTAGCTTCTTGGATGCCATTAACGAATGTTTACATCGGTATCTCAGTCAGCGAGATCGCTAATGCTTCTTGGATCTAGGCCCTGATTGACTCTGTGGTTGGCCTCTTTCACCGCAGCACAGTAATACCACCGCTCTCTGTGTATCTGTGCTGCAGGTTGAGAGCAGAGGATGGCCTCATCCGCCGCCTGGCGGAAGGCACCGATCAGGCGTGCTTCCGCTTCATCTTGGTCGTTCGGACGGACGGTGTCAACCAGGTGACGGGCGACGACCCTTCGAAACTTAGGCCAGTCAACCCTGGGGAGATTCCACCGCACTGGTCGAGGCGGTAGCATAGGCGGTGCCACAGGAAGGTGGACCACGATGGCGAGGTGGTCCCTGGGTAGGTGGTCATGGAGGGCCCACGCCGTTCCGATGTCAAGAGTGCGAGACAAAGGAGAGGTCGAGCACACATCCCGCGACGTATGTTGGCTCCCCCGTGTTTAGGAGGGCGACCCGAGGCACGTCGGCCGAGGCACGTCGTAGGTAACTAGACATCGAACAGCAGAGTTACCTTGACGTAAATGTTCAGCAAACAACGAAATAATTGAATTCGTAGATTACGATTTAGTACAGTTTGCCTTAAAAGGAGGAAAAATGGGAAAAGAGAATGGGTTTCTTGAACCAGCAGCTGGAGGGGGCTCCCCAGAATTGGCTGACGGTTCTGTAAACGTGCCTGCGATTCGCTGCAAGTCCAATGACGTCATCAAACAATCAGCGGTCTCGCTGACTTTGCGCGCCTCTAACTACCATCTAAAGTTTGCTTCGTGAATCTGACGCTAACGTCGGTCGCAAAATTAACAGTGTGTAGTTATGTTAGTTCGTAGTTAGTGAGTATGTTTGTGGATTCCGCACCTGATCAAGATGCCACACCCACGCGCCTCTCCGGCAACGGCAGGGAGAAGGCCCTGTAGCCCTTGAACGAAACCGACTGGTCTTCCCGAAGGAAGGTCTCCTGCAGGAGGATGACATCGTAAGCGTCGGTGCCGATCGCTGGTCGCAGGAGGTGGACCTTGCCGCGCACGCCACACATGTTCTACTTCAGTACTCTCAGTGGCCGATCCCCGACGATGCCTCTGGGGCGGTTGCGGGGGCTGTTGACCGCGTGTCTGACGGGCCCCGTCGCTTCGGCAGCGCCTTGCGCTGAGGCAGTGGGAGGCGGGAGCGTGTCGGAGCCGCACGCACCGGGATGTGGGTCTGGGTCTTGGACTCTTGGTGAGGTTGAGTGCTCGCTTCTCCTACTCCACGGCCGCCGTGGCGAGTATTAGGCCTGGCGGTAGAAGTTGCACGGGCGAGTCCGTCTCCATGTCGGCCGCCTCGAGGGTAGGGAGGGGAGCTTCGGGCGTGGGGGTCCCGGCAGGGAGGGGAGCGGGGCTGTGTGGCTCCGGAGCAGGAGCTAGTGAAGCGGGTGGGCTGGAGATCGTGGGGAATTGCTCCTTCACCGTGGCCTTTGCGATGACCTGTCCTGCGTCAGGTGAAGGAGGCCGGTCAGTGCCAGGGCAAAGCTGGTGAGGATCCCCTCAAGCGCGTCTTTGTTGACGAGCACGTAGCCAGGAGGTGGACCCTGTGGGCGCGAGGGAGGCTGTGGGTGGTGGTGGCGATAGCGATGCTTGCGTTATGGCAGGGGAAGGGGAGGAGAACGGGACTACGGTTGTGGGGAGCTGCCCGAGGTGGTGGGTGGGTGAGGAGGCGGGGTGGGTGCTTGGTTGGGAGGAGGGCGGACGCCCTGAGAGACCCTTGGTGGAGGGAGGCGGGGGAAATGGTCGTCCGAGGCAAGTGTTGACTGAGCGGGGGGAGTGGCCAGCTGACGGGAGCGTGAGCGAGACCGTCTGGTCCACGCTGGGCGAGAGGGGTTGTGCGTCGCCCTCCACTCCTGCCGGTTGATGCCCTGGGCCCGGATCCACAAAGGCTTAGTGCGTAGTTTTGGGCCCTTAGTTCGTAGTTTTGAGAACATCGAGATTCACAAAGCTCGCGCGCCAATAACTACCAACTGATCGATGACGTCACGGGTTAGCGCGCGGATCTACAAACGACACTAAATTTGTTGTTAAATAACTACTGCCTCGGAGCTGACGGTAACGCTAACAATATTATCAGATTTACGTATAAATGCTTATAAATCGCGTTTTTCAACTTGAAATATAACTTTGCGAGTAGAGGAGGCCCATTTCTTTATAAAATGATGAGATATGCACCCTTTGAGAGGTATATGATAAGTTTGGGCGGTATGGCAACACCCGGCCGGGGCCGGGATTGCCAGACCTCCCACCTCTGCCTGCTGCTGGAGGATGGCTTGGCGACGAGGAAAAGTTGCCGAACTTTTTGTAATTTCTGATTTACTAGGGAGAATTTTGCGTTTTCCTTCTATATGTAGATACAGAAAGCGTATCTTACAATATATAATAGCGAAGAAATCTGAGGCATATAGATGCCCAGGCTCAATTCTGCCCGAGGCTCAATTTTGTCGATGACAGGGGCCTATATTTTTCCTTCCCCTGTCATTATTAATGAATCTCAGGTGTCGCAACTTGGTGTGAACATGTCCTAAGTATTCACCTGTAGAAATATATTAATGTATATGTGATTGGTATCTTATTTTCTGAGAAAAATGAATGTGCGATCATGGGTGTCGGAGCGCTGCTCTGGAGGATGGCTTGGCAACGAGGAAAAGCTGCCGAACTTTATGTACTTTCTTATTTAATGAGGCAAATTTTGACATAGTCTTTGTCATCATAATAAAGAATGATGATCATGCTAGTTCTAGACACCATATCAGTCGAAAAGAACCCCACATACACGAGCTTGAGCTAAAATAACAGAGGCATGTGGATGTCCGGGCTCAATTTTGCCCGTGACACCGCCCCCATCCGTGGAGGGACCATGGATCTTTGTCGGGTGACAGCTATCCCATGAGTTGGGCCGCAGATATGGCAAGACAGTCTTAATTTTCTCTATTCCTTCCTTCCGTCCTTCGTTCTGTCTGCCTCGGTATGTCCCATATTTCTATTTGCTTTCTTCCTGCCTCAGTCTCCTCCGTATCTTCTTTTTCTTCATCTTAAGCATGTTCGAAGGTAAAAAGACATCGAACAGCAGAGTTACTTTGACGTAAATGTGCAGCAAACAACGAAATAATTGAATTCGTAGATTACGATTTAGTACAGTTTGCCTTGAAAGGAAGAAAAATGGGAAAAGAGAATGGGTTTCTTGAGCCATGCAGCTGGAGGGGGCTACGTAGGATTGGCTGACGGTTCTGTAAACGTGCTTGCGATTCGCTGCAAGTCCAATGACGTCATCAACCAATCAGCGGCCTCGCTGACTTAGCGCGCCTTTAACTACAATCGAAGGTTTGCTTCGTGAATCTGACACTAACGTCGGTAGCTAAATCAATAGTGCGTAGTTATGTTAGTTCGTAGTTATTGAGTCTGTTTGTGGATTCGGGCCCTGGTCGACTAACGTCAGCCGCGACGGGCAACGGCGACTCCAGGCGTTGTGATGCTCCTTGCATTTCGGGCAGAGCGCCCCGGCTTTGTATTTCGCCAGACAGCCCTCCGTCTGTCCCGGACGATTTGCAGCTCAGTTCTTCCAGCTGAGTAAAACTTGCCGCCTCTGCGTTCAAAGATTACTACTTCAGAAGGCTGTGACTGAATGGAAAGTCAAATATAATGATGTTGAAAAGAAACTCGAAGCCCTTCAAGAATTTGTTTCAAATAATGTGGCAGTGACTCCACCATCGATGGTAGAGAGGCCCTCCACCGAGACTGTGCCCTCTCCTCACGAATCTCCTGCTTCACGAGAGGACGTGTTACCTGCCTCACAGGTTGACTCCCAGCCTGCCTCACAGGCTAACCACCACCCTGCCTCACAGGCTAACCCCCAGCCTGCCTCAAAGGACAACCGCCAGCCTGCCTCACAGGCTAACCCCCAGCCTGCCTCACAGGCTAACCCCCAGCCTGCCTCACAGGCTAACCCCCAGCCTGCCTCACAGGCTAACCCCCAGCCTGCCTCACAGGCTAACCCCCAGCCTGCCTCACAGGCTAACCCCCAGCCTGCCTCACAGGCTAACCCCCAGCCTGCCTCACAGGACAACCGCCAGCCTGCCTCACAGGCTGTCCCCCAGCCTGCTTCACAGGCTAACCCCCAGCCTGCTTCACAGGCTAACTCCCAGCCTGCCTCACAGGACAACTTCCAGCCTGCCCCACTAAACGCTTCTCTTCCTGCTTCACAGGATGTCGGGTTCCAACCTGTAAGGAATGGAGCCAAACCGAAGCAGGCAACCAAGGATTTACTGACCCCCACTACCTTCAATAGGTTCCAGGTGCTGGCAGACACCATGGAGGATGAGTTTGAGACTCGCCTAGTTGGGGACTCCATGGTGCGTGGCCAGCTGGTCGAGTTCTGTGGTCGTTCATCAAACGGCCGCAGAAAACGTTACTGCTATCCAGGTGCCAGACTGGACGACATCACCGCAGCGTGCGATGATGTCACGAGAAATGCCGACCGAAACACCCTCTTTGTCATTCACGCGGGGACGAATGACGTAAAGACAACCCGTTCTAAGGAACTGCTTGAGAAATACCGCCGCATGATCAACCAGTATAAACGTAAAACGAATGCTAGTAACATCATAATCTCAGAAATCCTCCCGAGGGTCGGTGCCGAATCTAGCTTTTACAGTAAGGCCTTCAGCACAAACAACAGACTTCAGTCCCTTTGCTCACAAGAAAACGTCCAGTTCGCTAACTTGTGGAACAATTTTTACTACGATTCAGACTTGTTCCTTCCTGATGGCATCCACTTAAACCCTATTGGAGCAGCCCGTTTCGGGAGGCTGCTCTGTGACCAAGTGGCTCTTCGAAAGCCAAAAAACGCGGAGGCGAGAACACCAGCAGCTCCACCGTAAGGGAGCACTCAACCGGCGAAACCCCCGACTCGAATCACATTAAAGCTTGCTATGTAAAGGCTCGCATCCTACGTAACAAATTTGAAGACTTAGAAGTCCTCGCAGCTACAAATCATTATCACATCATCGAAGTCACAGAATCTTGGATAGACACTTCAAATAGAGATTTCATTGCGGAATATAGATTACCGGGTTATACCATCTTTAGTCATGAAAGAGAGAACAGACAGGGTGTAGGCGTTATCTTTTATATCCACAACTCTCTCCGTGAAAACAGATATTATAACCAATGTAGACACGGTCTTTATTGAAATTAAAAATAAATCTCGTAAAATAGTAATTAGACTTATCTACAGACCGCCAAGGCAGACTCTTGATATCGACCACGCATTAAGTGAATTATTATTAGAAACAAGTAGCAGTTGCGAGGCAGTAATTGTTGGGGACTTTAACTTGCCAGTGAAAAGATGAGGTGAACCGTTGAACTGTCATACAGGGCTCGACCTGTACACAAATTTACTAGAAAGTGATTTACATCAACACGTTCAAGAACCGACTCGGGAAAATAATATACTTGACCTTATCTTTTCAACGACAGCTGATCTAATTAACGAAGTAAATGTTGGTCCAATTTTTTGTTCTAGCGATCACCGAACAATCACATTCAGCATCAATATGAAAGAAAGTAAAGTAACTCCTAGCAAAGAAAAGGTGCCTTATTATCAGAGAGCGAATTTCGTAAGACTCCGATCAATTCTAAATAATTCTGACTGGACTGAAATCTCGGCGGAAACAGATATTGATAAATCTTGGGGGGCCTTCACCACAATATTGAACAATGCCATAAGCATATGCGTACCCTATCGTAACAGACGTTCAGCTTTTAAGAAGAAACCCAAATGGTGGAATAACGAAATTCAAAATTGCCTATCTCTTAAAAAACGCGTATACAGTAGATACATATCAACTCAGAGTGAGGCTGACAAACTAGAGTTGGACAGAATTCGCCGCGAAACCAAGAAATTAATAAAACGAAGCAAGAAAAATCTTGAAGAATATATAGCGGAAACGAGTACATCTAATCCTAAAGAATTTTTTAGCTATGTAAATAATAAAAAGTCACTCACTTGTGGTATCGGACCGCTTGCTAATGATAATGGTAACCACACGAACGATGAAAATGAAATGGTTACAATCCTAAATAACTTTTTCGCATCCGTATTTACCGACGAAGATTGTTTATCACCTCAACCGCCGGAGGTTAGAAGGACCGAAAAGATGTTAGGTGGCGTGCTCATCGTAGAAAGTGACATTTTACGCACAACTGAAAAGATTAAAGAGAGCAAAGCTCCTGGTCCAGACAAAATTACCCCTAGGGTCTTAAAAGAAATCAAAAATCAAATTTGTAAACCGCTCTCCATCATATTCAATAAATCTTTAACAGCTGGAAAAGTTCCGTCAGATTGGAAACTTGCAAATGTCACACCAATTTTCAAAAAGGGGGACAAGTCTCATCCAGGAAACTATCGACCAATTAGCCTGACATCGATTGTTTGTAAGTTAATGGAGACTATCATTCACGACAATATGGTGAAATTTTTCGAAGAAAATAATATGATAAATAATTCGCAACATGGCTTCCGTAGTAAACGTTCGTGTTTAACTAACTTACTTGATTTTTTTCATTATATTTTTGAAGTGTTCGATGAAAGCAGATCAGTAGATATCATACATCTGGATTTTCAAAAGGCATTTGATAAGGTCTCCCACCAACGATTACTCAGCAAACTATTGGCGCACGGTATCTCGGGTAACATTTACAATTGGCTTGCGGACTGGCTCTGAGCGGAAACAGAGAGTAGTTATAAACGGTGTTACATCTAACTGGCTCGACGTCAGAAGCGGCGTACCTCAAGGATCAGTGCTTGGCCCCATGCTCTTCTTAATTTATGTTAATGATATCGATAATGGGCTCACTTGCAAAATATCAAAATTTGCTGATGAAACAAAAATTGCTAGTAAAGTAACTGCGACACTCGACGAAGTAGCTTTACCATCAGATCTAGATCGACTTGCACGTTGGGCCAGTCAGTGGCAAATGAAATTTAACGTTGACAAATGTAAAGTGTTGCACATCGGAAAAAATGACAATCGCGTTCGGTACGTAATGAATGGCCAACAACTTTCTGCAGTAAGTAAAGAAAAGGATCTTGGAATCACTATATCAAGCGATTTAAAGCCCAGTCAGCATTGTTCAGAGGTAGTTAAAACTGCAAACAAATTGGTTGGCTTCATCGGACGAGTCTTTAATAATAAATCGGAAAAAGTAATATTAAAACTGTATAATTCATTGGTTCGACCCCGTCTAGAGTACTGTGTACAGCTTTGGCCTCCCTACTACATAAAAGACATAGAAAAGTTGGAACGGGTTCAACGAAGAGTAACAAAGACGATTCCTAGGTTGAGAAATTTATCATATGAACAAAGGCTTAAAGAAGTAAATTTATCCAGTCTATCAAAACGAAGAATGCGAGGCGATCTAATAGAAGATTCAGTGATATTAATGCAGAAGTTTACTTCACAATTGATCGATCAAATAGAACAAGAAGAAATCACAATTTGAAGATAAGTGGTAAAAGATTCTTGTCGCACGAAGCTAAACACTTCTTCTTCAATCGAGTTGTTAATGTTTGGAACTCTCTACCCTGTGATGTCGTTGATTGTACAACAGTTACGGCCTTCAATAATAGATTAGACAAGTATTTTGAATCCAACCAGCAATTAAGATATTACTCATTGTCGTAATAACGTTAAGTTCTTTCGAATACTGGTGTCCTTGTCCGCTTTTATCGCCCGGTTAGTGGTAGCAGTAATGGTAGTTCTTTCCTCTTTCCTACAAATTCCCATGCAGTTTTTCCATGCATGGTTCTTTTTCCTTTCCTGCCAACTTTGGCTGGAGGGATGGGGGAGTGGGGAGGAGCCTTCGCCTTTGCTGTCCTTTATCTTCCACCTTTGATTAGATAGTTAGTGTAGCTTGTCACAAACAGCCTCGTAAGGACCAGCAGGTCTGATGTTGTTTGTTCTTCCTTTGTGTTTCTTTGTGTCATGTGGGGCCCGGAGCACTTGCCGCATACAGCTGGGCGGTTGCAGCGGGAGAGGTGGTGGCCGTATTGCTGGCAGCGATAGCAACGCAGCGGCTCCTTAGTGAAGGGGCGGGTGTAGAAAATGCCCCAGCTCCCCAGGTCGAGCGTGCCCGGGAGGTGGCCCTTCAGAGTAATGACGACCTGACGAGTGGCTAACCCGTCGCGCGACTGGCACCTGTCGGCAGAGAGGACGTCTGGGTGGCGGAGGAGTGCCTTGAGGGGCATGGCCACCGAGTAGGACATCACCACGCCCTTGGTGGTGGCGTCGCCCGTCTGCCGAAGGAGCACCGGCTTGCCGTTGACCGACGTCGTATCTAGTAGCACGCGGAGGACTTCCTCGGAGTGCGGGGTGATTAACACGCTGCCCGATTCCAGAAAGCGCAGCTGTAGGCGTGTCCCAAACTTTTCCTCGAGGGTCTCCGCAAGGTCGAGAGCGGTTTTGAACTCCTCCATCTGAGGCACGATGACCTGGAGGTGGAGCAGGCATGGGTGGGGCCTTTGGGCGATGCGGTGGTGTGGAGGAGGTGGGGGGTTCGGAGCGGCGTGGCGTGGAGCGGCGGACTCGGGGAGAGAAGCAGCGTTTGGCAGGGGGTTGGTGACAGCAGCAGCGGCGGAGGAGGAAGCAGTGGGGGCTAGACGTTGAGCAGAGGCGGCGCTGGAGGGTGCCGGGGTCTGGTGCGACGTCTGCGTCTATTCTCCACAACCTCCCATTCATCGTCAGACGACACGGGGAGCGGGAGGTGGGCTGGGTCATCGCCCTCGCTCTCTGATATTTGGTGCAGGAGCTTGTCGGTGGGTGCCTCTGAATCATCAGAGTCCCCAGCCTCCGGAGCAGCACGGAGACGCTTCTGTGAAATCGTTCCACCATGCCGTTATCTTTCGGGTTGTAGGCTGTAGTGTGGTAGACTGCTGTGCCCAACAGCTGTCCCAAGGACGTCCATAACTGCGACGTGAAGGTGGTGCCGCAGTCGGACGTGGTGTGCTCTGGAATGCCGAATCTGGAGATCCATCCGGAGAGCAGGGCTGCGGTGCAGGAGGCTGAAGTGGCGTCGGGCATTGGGACGGCTTCAGGCCATCTGATAAGAGTGTTCTACGATGGTGAAAAGGTAACGGTGTCCTGCTTACGAAGGAAGGGGACCCACTACGTCCACGTGGATGTGGGCAAACCGTCTCTGAGGTTGGTGAAATGATCCGGGGCCCGTCTCGGTGTGTCGGTGGACTTTGGATTTCTGGCAGGAAGAGCAGGACCGAACCCAGTTCGCCGCGTCGCAGGAGATTCCGTGCCACACGAACTTTTGTGTTTGCAGTCGTTTTGTTGCTCGTCGTGAAGGATGTGACAGGTCGTGGACGAGGTCGAAAACGTGACGACGAAGGGATGCTGGTATCCATGGACGTGGTCGCCAGGTGCTGACGTCGCAGAGGATGGTGGTGCCGGAATTGCTCAGGGGAACGTCCTTCCACTGTAGGGCTGTGAGCGATGTTCTCGCTGCTGTCGTCTCTGGGTCCCATTCCTGCTACTTGGCAAGGAGGTTTTAGTCGAATCCCAGTTGAATTGCGTCTATCTCGGCTCTGGAGAGGGCGTCGGTGTCGGCCTGGCAGGTGCAGTTAAACTCGGGGATGGCTGAGAGGTGTCGGCGCTGACGTGGGGACCAGGCGTCCGTCTGTCTAGTAAAGGCGTCATCCAAGGGCATGTGGTCGGTCTGGATGGTGAAGGTTGCACCCTCCAAGAAATGGCGGAAATGGCGGACGGCCTGGTGAACGGCGAGAAATTCTCTGTCGAAGGCGGAGTAGTTCCTTTCAGCCTTAAGGAGTTTGCGGCTGAAGAAACTCAAAGGGCGTGGCTGTCCGTGAGTGATTTGTTCCAAAACAGCGCCAATGGCGATGTTGCTGGCGTCCGTGGTGACGATGAGAGGCTTCCCAGAAACTAGAAAAGCAAGGAGGGCTGCCGCGGCGAGGGCGTCTTTCGCTTTCTGGAAAGCATCTGCTTGAGAGGAGCTCCAAGTCAGGTCCTAGGGTTTGCCCGGTAGTACTGCGTATAGTGGTGAAAGCGATCATGGGCAGGAAGCGGTGGTAATAGTTGACCATTCCAACGAATTCCTGGAGGGCCTTCACTGTGGTGGGCGTGGGGAATCATTGGAAGGGGGTCACCTTGTCTGGTAGGGGTGAAACGCCTGCAGGAGTGAGGTGGTGCCCTAAGAAGTCCACCTCTTTGGCGCCGAACAAATACTTGTCGAAGCGTACCACCAAGACGTTCTGCTGAAGACACCCCAGTACTTCGGGGAGATGTCGCAGGTGTTCTTCCTTTGATGATGAAAATATGAGGCTGTCGTCGATGTAGTAGGCGCAGAGGGGTACGTCACCGAGGATTCCGTCCATCATCCGTTGAAAGGTGGCGCCAGAAATTTGCAGGCAAAAACAGCTGTAATTAAATGAGAAGGTGCCGAAGGGCGTGGTGATGACGGTCTTTGGAATGTCCTTCGTGTGCATGGGGACCTGGTAGTAGCCCTTTAGTAAGTCCAATTTTGAGAAGATTTTGGCGCCATGGAGGAAGCTGGTGATGTCGGCAATGTGGGGCAGTGGGTAGGGGTCTTGCTCTGATCTAGTGCTGAGGCGCCTATAGTCCCCACAGGGACGGAGGGAGATGCCCTTCTTCGTCACGATGTGAAGTGGTGACGGCCAGGGACTTGGCGCCTTCTGGCAGATGCCCAGACGCTCGTGCTCGGTGAAGGTATGTTTTGCTGCCGCGAGCTTGTCAGGGGGCAGGCGACGAAATTTGGAGAACACCGGTGAGCCTGATGTCTTTATTTGGTGATAGATTCGATGTTTTGCCGTTTTTCCTTTCGTTTTTTGCTGTTGTCGGAGTTCTAGCTTGAAGACATCGGGGTAGGTGTTGCGGATGTGAGCGAAGCCTGTAGGGCAAACTCGGTGGGCGATGGGGGTGGTTTTGAGGGAGGCTGCGTCCACCAACGGGCATCTGACAACGTCCACGAGGAGCTGGTAGTGGGCTAGAGAATCTGCCCCAAGTAGGGGAAGGGTGACGTCTGCCACTATGAAACTCCATCCGAATGTGCGGCCGCCGAAGCTAAGGTTGAGGTGCTGACGGCCGTACGTTGGTATAGGTGTGCTGTTGGCCGCGGCGAGTTGGACGTTGGATGCTGGTTGATGGGGCATCTTCCATTGTGCGGCTGGCAGGAGGGAACGGGCAGCGCCAGTGTCGACCGGGAAACGCAACCCTGTTGTAGGGGCCGCCACGATGCACAGCGGCCACCCTATTCGTTTTTTGGCCACGAGCATCCTGGTTGGCAGGTTCTTGCCTTGGGGCCGAATTTGGCGTGGTAGTAGCAGAGCTGCTCCGTGAACTTCCTCATGGCCCCTTGCTGGTTTGGTACTGGTGCGCCGGTGCTTGTCGGGCTCGCTGTGGTAGGCAGTCTGTTGCTGCGATGCCGACCTCGTCATCGTGGAATGATGGTGAGGTGTCGGAAGGCACGGCATTGATGCGGCGGTTTGAAGCCCTGAGTGCGTCGACTAGGTGATCTGCTTGTTGTTGCAGGTCATCATTGATGGATTCGGGGAGGCGGAGGAGCCACAGTGCCCGAAGCAGGTCTAGATGTCAAGCCGTCCCGTCGGTGGCTGCAGGGAGTCTTGCCAGTACCCTCATCTCGAGGAGGGCGTCGGAAGGTTTCTGGTGGCCAAGGGGTTGTTGTGAGAGCCGGAGGAGCTGTGACACTCGCGCTGCTGGCGAAGGCGTAAAACGCTGAAGTAGGTAGGTTTTCAGGTCGTCGTATTCGATGGCGGCTTCCCCCTTGGCTTCCAACCATTCTGAGATGCGTGGAAAATTTTTGCCTGGGAGAGCTGAGAAGACGTGAGGTTGGGCTGCTTATTGTTTTGAGGCATAATTGCACCTCTGCTTGACGGAAATAGATATGTGCGTCGATCGTAGAGAAGGTCGGGAGCTTGACCTGTGCGGCTGCGGATGGGTGGGCGTATGTGGGAATGGTGGACGCAGAGTTGATACAGGCCGTGTCCATTGTGTCGAGAGGCGAGAGAGCAGCTTACGTCACTCCGGGTGTCACCAATGTAGCGGGTGCTTCTTCAGGCAATCTGATTTCTTACTACATGGAAGGAAGAATGAAAGACTGTGGTGATCTGACAGCAACTGATTTATTAGCGAGAGACACGGCTATTTAAAGGGCGCTACTGCATCAAGCACCAGTTCAACAGCATATCAGCTACCAGCGAGGCTGCCACTCCGCGCCTCGTGAGTTTATTATTGTGCTGGAAGCTTCCCCCGGCGTCTATGGGCTTCTAGAAGGCTCCGGGAGGAGCGAGCAGGGGAGCGGGGAGCAAAGCCTCGTCCGCGCCCCGCGGGGCGCGGCCAGGCGCCAGGCGGGAAGTGTTGCCAACTGGCCCATATTTTTGCTACATGTTCTTGTATGATCTAAAATATACTGTAACATTCTAGACTGTACTGTTCTGGATATATATAGGAGAAGAGGGCGAGAGGAGACAGTCCCAGTCATAGTAAGCTAGTGGTCAGTGAAGAGTCAGAGTGAAGTGTACTACTAAGGAAGAATATTAAACTACAGAAGCTGTGCAAGGTGTTTATATATCTCCCTCCCACGGAGTCTCCTAACGGCGACACGGAACCCAAGTAACACGTCCGGCATAACATTGGCGTCAGGAGTGTAGGCATTTGTTTTTTTTCCCCATGGAGACTCGTTCCCAAGCTGCCCAGAGGGACGACGTGTTGACTGAACTCTTGGAAGCTTTGAGACTACAGGGGGAGAAACAAGAAAGAGCACAGCAACAACAAGAAAGAGCACAGCAACAAAAAGAAAGAACACTCCAAGAACTCAAAGAACAACAAGAAAGAGCACACCGAGAACTCAAAGAACAACAAGAAAGAGCACAGCAACAACAAGAAGGAACACTCCAAGAACTCAAAGAACAACAACAAAGAGCACAGCAACAACAAGAAGGAACACTCCAGGAACTCAAAGAACAGCTAGAAGATCGCTTCACAGGATTACAGCTACAGCTAAAAGCAGTACAAGATGGAAGTGAGTCAGTGCGAAGAGAAATGACTGATGTGATGACGAACTTGGGACAACGCCTGATAGAAGTGGAGAAAGAACACACAAATCTTCAACAAGAGATGGAGGTGGTACGGGAGACGACACACAAAGAAATATTAAAAGTAAGTGACAGAGTGAAGTCCCTTAAAGACTGCTTGGCTGGAAACGGACAGCCAGTGCCTGCAGGGGCTAGTTGTACCCAAGATGATTCTCCTACGCAAGTCCGGGGTAGTTTGAGCCCTGTTTCGCCTGAGTTTATCCCCGCAAGAAGTTCCGCCAGCCCCATGAGTCTGCTGGGTTCGCCTGTTAGAAAGAAGCCTCAGGAGTTTGATGGCAAGGTCTCCTAGGAGGCTTACCGCGCTCAGTTTGAGCTGTTGGTAGCTCGGAACGGATGGGATGACCAAGAGTGCGCGGTACAGCTGGCCACTAGCCTGAAAGGGGGGGCGCTGGAGGTCCTTGCTCAGCTTGACAATGCGACAAAGGGCAGCTACAGCGGGCTGGCACAGGAGCTGGAGCAACGATATGGGACCAAGCACCAGAACGAGCTCTTCAGGGTTAGGTTCAGAACTCGCAACAGGAGGCGCGGCGAGTCTCTTCAGGAACTCGCTCAGGACCTTGAGAGCATGGCGCACAAGGCATACCCAGGTGCCAGCCCTGACCTGCTGACGGTTTTGCTGCGTGATCAATTCATCGATGCCCTGGACAGCCCTCAGCTGAAGATACAAGTGAAACAAGCTAAGCCAACATCAATGCAGGAAGCTCTGGCACGTGCCATGGAGTTTGAGTCCTTTGTTAGGTCTAGCTTGTCAAGCTTCAGGGATGACTCGACTTCTGGCTTTAGGGCACGAAAGGGCGCTGTCAGCGACAGAGACAGGTTCCAAGGAACGTGCTGGTACTGCGAAAAGGTTGGGCACAAGGAGAACGAATCCTAAAAGAGGAAGAAGGAATATGAAGGTGGCGATAAGAAGAAGCCCAGGGAAGGACCCAAGTGCTGGACCTGTGGAGAAAAGGGGCACTGGAAGAATGAGTGTCGGAAAAATGTGCCCCCAACGAGGGACCACCACTCGGGAAACTAAGAAGGACTGGTTCACGGGGGCAACGACCAGTCTGTCCTGTACATGCCCCGAAGATATCAGTGTGCAGGAGAACCACCATGACAAGCTGCCAAGTGGAGGGCAAGGTTGACGGAGTGTTGTGGCCTGTGGTCGTCGACACAGGCTCGGAACGCACATTGGTGCGGCCTGACGTGGTGAGTCATCGTCGGCTTCCTAAGACGCCGCATCGACTGTGCGGAGTTATAGGACACTACGCAGAGCTCAGAGGTCCAGTAGACGTGAAGTTTGAGCTCGGAGGAAAGGAGGAGTTCCTCTCTGTCTACGTGGCTGACATGGACGGCCCCTGCATCCTAGGTATGGATTATCTTGTCTCCCACAGGTGCGAGCTGGACTTCCGCGCTAAGCAGCTGACTGTAGGAGGAAGGAGGGTGCCACTGACCACTGTCAACAAGGAAGACCTGCCAGTGACGGTCAAGCGCACCACCATTATTCCTCCGAGGTCGGAGATGCTGTTACCCTGTCAAATTACGGGTGGCCCCCCGGCTAGCCTGTGTGTGGTAGCGAGTGGAAGTCGATGCCCGGTAGAAAACGTCGTCGAAAACGATTGTAGGCAGTACTTTGGTAGACCCTGCTGCAGCGGAAGTGCCTGTCGTCGTGGCCAATGTCTCCTTCAGCCCAAAGAAAACAGAACAAGGGACCATGGTGGGGTTCTGCCAAGAGATCGACCAGAAACCGAGAACCTGTGTCTGCAGGAGAACCCTGACGAACCCCCAGGAGGAGCTGCCCGACTACCTGCGCGACCTGTTTGACAGGAGCTGCAAGTGTCTGGAGGAGCCCCAAGTGGAACCGCTCAGGGAGCTTCTCGTGAGGAATGCAGATGTGTTTTCCACAGGAGATTTGGACTTGGGGTGTACGGACCTGGTAGAGCACCACATCGACACAGGTAGCCACCGCCCAGTGAAGCAAGCTCCTCGAAGGATGGCACCAGCCCGTCGCAAAGAGATGGATGAGGTAATGGATGATCTCCGGCAACAAGGGTTAATCGAGCGGTCCAGCAGCCCGTGGGCATCTGCTGTAGTGCTCGTCAGGAAAAAGGACGGCTCCCTCAGGTGCTGCGTGGACTACCGAGCCCTCAACGATCTCACCATCAAGGATTCATACCCACTCCCACGGATCGACGACACGCTCGACGCTTTGGTGGGCTGCAAGTGGTTTTCAACACTAGATATGAAGTCTGGGTATCACCAAGTCAAAATGGCGGAGCAGGACAAAGAGAAAACAGCCTTCTCCTACGGTCAAGGCCTGTGGCAGTTTAAGGTTATGCCCTTTGGCCTCTGCAACGCGCCTGCCACGTTCGAGCGGCTGATGGAGAGGGTGCTGGAGGGACTTCACTGGAAGACGGCACTCATCTACCTCGACGACGTGATTGTTTTTGGCCAGACCTTCGAGCAGGAGATGGAAAGGCTATCAGAGGTTTTCGCCCGGTTTAGAGATGCATACCTTAAGCTCAGCCCGAAAAAATGCTGCCTATTCCAAAGGGAGGTCCAATACTTGGGACACATCGTGAGCGAGGCTGGAGTACGCACTGATCCTGAGAAGGTGGCTGCGTTAAGGGACTGGCCGACACCCACCAATGTGAAGGAGCTGCGGAGCTTCCTCGGGTTGTGCTCATACTACCGCAGGTTTGTAAAAGGCTTCGCTACGATTGCTGCACCACTGCACCTCCTGACGTAGAAGTGGCGCAATTTTGAGTGGACAGCGGAAACTCAGGTTGCCTTTGAGAAGCCCAAGGAGGCTCTCATCAGCTCGCCCGTACTCACCTACCCAGACCCCTCTAAGCCTTTTATATTGGATTGTGATGCCAGTGATGAGGGGATTGGTGGAGTGCTGTCCCAGGCATGTGCCGACATGGAACGGGTTGTGGCCTACTTCAGCAAGAAGCTCACCCCAGCCGAGAAAAACTATTGCGTGACCCGGAAAGAACTCCTGGCAGTAGTCAAGAGCCTTGACTTTTTCCATGCTTACCTGTACGGTGCAACTTTCACCATCCGCACGGATCACGCTGCATTGCGGTGGTTGAAGTCAATAAAACCATGAGGGCCAGCTTGCTCTCTGGATAGGTAAACTAGAGCAGCATCACTACACTATTGTGCACCGATCTGGGCTAACACACGGTAACGCGGACAGCTTGAGCCGGCGCCCCTGCCTACCTGAGTGTCAACATTGCCTCCAGAAGGAAAGCGTCCAGAATATGTGCCCCCGCACTACAGTGGAACAGACAGCGGAGGTGCCAAGGGAAGACTTGGGAAAACTGCAGCAGGAGGACAGAAATCTGAGATCAATTATGGAGTGGCTGAGTCACTCGTCAACGCGACCTGGGTGGGAAGTAATCTCGAGAGAAAGCCCTACCACCAAGAATTACTGGACTCAGTGGGACACTCTTCGGATGGACAACGGGGTGTTGCAGCGACGCTGGGTCCCTCATGATGGTCTTGACCACTACTGGTCCACGGTGCTATGAAGTCCCGGGAGGGCGTCTTGAAAGAAATGCACGACAGCATCACCAGCGGACACCTTGGGGTAAAGAAGACCCTGAGTCACCTGCGCCAAAGATTCTACTGGGTTGGCATGAGGAAGGATGTGGAAGAATGGTGTCACGCGTGTGAGGTGTGCTGTGCAAAGAAGGACCCCAAGAAGCGTCACCGTGCCCCATTGCAACTATACCAGGTTGGAGCCCCCATGGAACGGGTTGCCTCTGACGACGAATGGAAATAGGTACATCTGCGTCACAATGGATTACTTCACCAAGTGGCCGGAAGCCTACGCCATCCCTGACCAGGAAGCCACTACCATCGCTAAGGTATTGGTGGAGGAGTTCTTCTGTCGCTTCGGTGTGCCTAACGAGCTCCATTCCGACCAGGGAAGGAATTTTGAGTCAACAGTCCTTGCCGAGTGCTGCAAGCTCCTGGGTATCAAGAAGACCCGGACCACCCCTCTGCACCCACAGTCAGATGGAATGATGGAGAAGTTTAATTGGACGTTGGGCCAGGAGTTGGCCAAGCAGTGCAACAATGATCAGTCTTCATGGGATCAGAAGCTGCCTGCGCTCCTCATGGCCTACAGGTCTGCCGCCCACGTGACTACGGGGTATTCACCGGCAAAGCTGATGTTTGGACGTGAGCTGCGATTGCCGGTGGACCTACTGACAGGAAGACCTCCTGGGGAAAGCCTTCCAAGGGACGCCTCCAGTTTTGCCCGTCAACTAGAGGAACGGCTGGAAGAGGTGCACCATCAAGTCCGTGGTGCCTTGATGTTCTCCGGAGAGGCCATGAATCGCGGTTACAATATGAGGGCAAGCCACATTGACTTCAAGGAAGGAGACCAAGTCTGGCTTTACAACCCGCAGAGGAAGAAAGGACAGTCTCCGAAGTTACAGAGCCCCTGGGAAGGCCCTTATACTGTGCTAGAACGCCTCTCCGACGTGACTTACCGAATCCGGAGAATGGAAAGGACCAAGCCGAAAGTTGTCCACGTCAACCGGCTATGGAGGTACCACGGTTCGGGAAACTACACCTGGAACAACTACAAACACCCAGCAGCCGACGAAAACGCAAGGGATGTCCAGGACCGAGAGGAGGTCGACGACGACATGGACATTTCAGCCGAGGGAGATAACCTCCCGGCTTCGGCAGATATTCCAGGGACACCCCAAGATGCGGACGACGACGAGGCGCACCAGGACACAGACGCGCAGGAAGCACCAAACAGAAGACAGAGACAACGCAGGCGTCCACAGCGATACGACGATTATTATGTTTTTGATTAATTATCTAATGTTTGTATATAGTTAAGTGTGTGATCGGGACGATCACAATTAAGAGGGGGGGGATAGTGTTGTGCTGGAAGCTTTCCCCGGCGTCTATGGGCCTCTAGAAGGCTCCGGGAGGAGCGAGCAGGGGGGCGGGGAGCAAAGCCTCGTCCACGGCCCGCGGGGCGCGGCCAGGCGCCAGGCGGGAAGTGTTGCCAACTCGCACATATTTTTGCTACATGTTCTTGTATGATCTAAAATATACTGTAACATTCTAGACTGTACTGTTCTGGATATATATAGGAGAAGAGGGCGAGAGGAGACAGTCCCAGTCATAGTAAGCTAGTGGTCAGTGAAGAGTCAGAGTGAAGTGTACTACTAAGGAAGAATATTAAACTCCAGAAGCTGTGCAAGGTGTTTACATAATTATCTCCCTCCCACGGAGTCTACTGACGGCGACACAGAACCCAAGTAACACGTCCGGCATAAAAATATATTCGCTGTCGGACGCCTTGGACCTTAAACCTTAGACCAACAACCAATCATCTGTCAGCGCGACTCCCGTCCCGCGCTATGTGATTGTGTTTGTGGTGAAGGCCGCCACAATACTCTCGTCTTGAGAGAGTTCAAGTCGTAGGCAGCAGGAAATACAGACAGAGGAAGGCTGTTCTAGATTTTACCAGCGGAAGGGATAAATTAATGAAAATGCTGGTTAAGTCTTGCATATGGAGTTTGAATATTATAGGGATGAGCAAGAGAGGAAAGTCGTGTACTGTGGGGCTGCGTGAGAGGGGGAGGCATGCAGTTAGCAAGTTAAAAAGGGCAGTCAGCATGAAAATATCGATAGAAAACAGAAACATACGCAACATCATATAATGATGGATTGGAATGAATAGGTCCTAGTCCTCTTCTTAAGTTTATTACAGGAGTTACAGGAGGCTGGCAAGGGTGGAGTGGTACACCCTCCCAGTTTGAATGTTTGTCTTCCACTCAGGTGGGACGCTGAGGAGGCGGGTCGCGGGAAGGAATAATACCGCCAAAAGCATGGGGCACCACGCAGGGCGCTACTTTCAAATATTCATACATAATTACATACAATCCTATACTGCAATATCGCTTTGCCACAACCGGCATGTGTCCTCACATGATCCATTACACAACCTTAGGTGAGGAACCTTTAACCAAAAAAAAGGTACATTAACAAAAATACCATGCTATCTGTGGTAGCTACACAACAAAAAGAAAAAAAACGACAATGAGAAAAAAACAAAATTAAGAAAGATGTAGCAGACCTCAACTTCTGTCTGCAGGAAGAGGAGCTAGTGTCATGTGGGGAAGGAATGTAAGGTTCATTGGTAGAGGTGGAAGTACGTAGGAGGCTGAATGTTAGGCGGAAGGGGCACACCCACATGCTTGAGCCTATCAGCGTGAACTACCTTTGAACTATGTCTGACCGGGTCAAGAATCTTGAACTTACTATCATGCATCTTTTCTGTAATAAGATAAAGGCCTGAAAAGTTAGGGAGCAATTTGCAAGATCGGTCAGGTATATGCTTCATCTCAGTCTCCAACACTGAAGGTGATGGGACTTGCTTGAAGGTGTTGTTTACGTAGCATCTCCTCATGGGAAGCTCGTGGGAGCTGCATCTGAGAGTAGTCGTCAAAGGAATAGAGGAGGAATAGAGGCCAAAGAGGATTTAGTGAGGCGCTTTGTTTGTGGAAGATTTGACAGAGTTGTTAATATAAACAGCAACATGGGGTAGCCAATCTTCCTAAGATTCCTGTAAACAACTGCATAATGACGGAAAATTTATAAAATCTTCCTGTTGGTCCTTTCGATGATGCCGTTAGACGCCGGATGATGTGCAGTAATGAATGTTTGTTTAATTTTAAACTGTTGGCAAATGTCACGAAGAACTTGATTCTTAAATTATGTCCCATTATCACAGAAATACACGAGGAGACGTGTAGGGACAAATCAGATTAGAGACAAGCGCATGAGAGATTGTTGTAGCAGACTTGCTACGTAATGGCGCTAAGACCACAAAACGGCTGAGGTGATCAACGCAGACAAGGACGTATGAGGAGCCTTGATGACTGCAAGGGAGCTGTAAAAGATCAATGCCAACAACATCAAAGGGTCCGTCAGGTAGCGGATATTCGAAAATTGGTCACCCCGGAAGGGGTGACCAGCATGCGGATAGTCATGGAGAAGCTGCAGGACAGACTTGACCAGAACGGTAGGGATGACAACCTGAGTAACGCTGGTACGCTCTAGCAAGAGTCAGAAAATATCTGAATAGTCTTGTTATACAAAAAAAAAGATCAAATTTTGTACAGGTACTGGTAAAACTGAATCATCAAAATACTGTACTGGAGGTTTATAGCAACAGAATGTATATTCAAAATAATTAAAGTAAAAATATTATTAATTGCAGCAATAAAATAACTCTTAAATAAGTATTCTTCTTCCGGGACATTCATATGCATTATCTGACTTAAGACATTATTCATATATACATCTTTGTTGATTTAGGCGGTGGCTAAGTGGTCGGCTTGCGGACGCGGCGTCCAGGAAAACCTGGGATCACGTCCCGCCCACCGCAACAAGCTGACAATTTTCAGTCATCGTTACGTGGGAAACTACCCACATGATGTCCTCAAGACCACCTACCAACCGTGACCGTGATCTCTAAAGGAGGATCAAAGATGAGCTCCATGGAACAGCTGAAGTCAAGCAAGATGGCGCCTCTATAAATACGTGCTTGCTTCATAACAGGCCCCACCCCTACCAAGAAAATCTACTGGCATCATAATCGGAACGCGTCATCTAATATAGAGAAAGGATCAATGTTGCTTGGGTAAATTTGAGGCTTTTGTTGATTCGCTTATAGTTGAATCGAGTGAAGCGATTCTAATGATCATTTGATCAGTTACGATGCCCAAAGCAGCTCAAAAGGTTCGTTCATTCGAGTTCAAAAGCATTTCAAGCGAACTTGGAATAAAAGCTGATTCCCTTTCATATATCTTATAAAGACCTCATTTATTAATCAATTTCACGTAAAATCTTTAGATATTTGTTGGTTTGATTTTTGAAATTTTGAACTGGAGAAACAGAGTTAACAGCAGAAGAGAGTGACCTGGAATGTGTTGCCTGTCCAAGTGTGTGTGTGGTGGGGGAGGGGGGGAGAGGGAGTTATCTGTGCTTTAAGTCAAAAATCTCAATCAACAGTGGCTCCACTTGTGTTGGGTTCACCTCCAAAAACAGGCGCAGATGGTCTTCACTCAGATGGTGGAGGTGGGCCAGGCGGTGAAGGAGCTGCTTATATGTGGCGCGGCCTGCACAGGTGCCGTACCGAGCTTCGAGGTAGCGGCGAGTCAGGTACAAGTATGAGCCCTGTTGGAGACGAAAGTAATGTTAAATATAAACACACTTAAGCTACTTATTCGGTCGGTGCTCATCTTAATCTCATCGTCCCCTCAGCCTGTGGTCTGCGAGAAGCCATTAGCCTAAAGGACAGTGCACGTGTTTCATCACAGTTACTACAATTTACCTACACAAAGTATCCCCAGGTACCCATTTGCTGACCAGCATGAATGGAAGAACAAATGGATAGATAGATACTGATCGCTTCATAATCTTGCTGTAACCCACGGTTTCGTAGATTGAACTACGAATTACAGCACCATGGTAGTATATGATTGAATTACTAGTTATTAGTTGCTATATTACTAAAATTATTATTATTATTATTATTATTATTATTATTATTATTATTATTATTATTATTATCATTATTATTATTATTATTATTATTTGTATTATTATTATTATTGTTATTACCTCCGTCAACGAAGTTGGAGGGGGTTCTATTTTCGGTCCGGTCAGTATGTTTATTTATTTATTTGTTTGTACATTAACAGTCTCCTGAGCACAATTTTGCGGATATCTCAACCAATTTTTCAGGGAAGCCTCGTGTCCATCCAAAACAGAACCCATTATTTTTTTATATCAAAGGTCAAAGGTCAAGGTCAAGGTCGCACAAAACGTCAGATTGGCCATAACTTCGGTTCTCGTCATCGAAGAGACTTCAGACTTGGTTCATATTCTAGCTCATGGAAAGACACACCTTGCATGCCCTTGACCTTGAACTTTGACCTTGACTTCGAAAAGTTCGTCCAAGGTAAATGTTTCCAAACAATAGAATTTCATCAAATTTCCGTACAAATGCTTCCATATGATGCGTGTCCATCCAGAATAGAACCCATTAAATTTTGTATGTCAAAGGTCAAAGGTCAAGGTCAAGGTCGCACAAAACGTCAGATTGCCATAACTTCGGTTCTCGTCATCGTAGAGACTTCAGACTTGGTTTATATTTGAGCTCATGGAAAGACGCACCTTGCATGGCAATCACACTGACCTTTGACCTTGACCTCGAAAAGTTTGCCAAGGTCAAAATTTCCAAAAAAATAGAATTTCATCAAATTTCAAAACAAATGCTTCCACATGGTGCCCCTTGCATGACCTTGACCTTTAACCTTGACCTCGAAAAGTTCGCCCAAGGTCAAAGTTTCCAAAAAAAAAAATCATAAAATTTCGAAACAAATGTTTTCATATGATTCGCCGTGCATGGCCTTGACCTTGACCTTGACCTCGAAAAGTTCGCCCAAGGTCAAAGTTTCCAGAAAAAATACATTTAATTAAATTTCGAAACAAATGCTTCCTTATGATGCATAGGATCACAGTTGATGCCCATACCAATTTTCAGGACGATCTTTGGCGGAGGTGTGCACTTTCCGAGTGCTATGCGTCTAGTTTATTCATTTGTTTGTTCGTTAACAGTCTTCTGTGCACAATTTTGCGGATATCTCAACCAAGTTTTCAGGGAAGCTTCATGTTCATCCAAAACAGAACCCATTATATTTTTTATGTCAGAGATCAAAGGTCAAGAGAAAAGTCACACAAAACGTCAGATTGGCCATAACTTCGGTTTTCGTCATCCTAGAGATTTCAGACTTGGTTCATATTTTAGCTCATAGAAATATGCATGTTGCATGGCCTTGACCTTGACCTTGACCTTTGACCTTGACCTCGAAAAGTTCGCCCAAGGTCAAATTAAAAAAACAAAAGAATTTCATCAAATTTCGAAACAAATGCTTCCATGTGATGCGTGTCTATCAAGAATCGAACTCATTGAATTTTTTATGTCAAAGGTCAAAGGTCTAGGTCAAGATTGCACAAAACGTCAGATTGGCCATAACTTCGTTTCTCTTCATTGTAGAGACTTCAGACTTGGTTCATATCTTAGCTCATGGAAAGACGTACCATGCATGGTCTTGACTTTGACCTTGACTTTGAAAAGTTCACCCAAGGTCAGAGTTTCCAAAAAAATAAAATTTCATCAAATTTCGAAACAAATGCTTCCATATGATGCACCTTGCATGGCCTTGACCTTTACCTTTGACCTTGACCTCGAAAAGTTCGCCCAAGGTCAAAGTTTAAAAAAAATAGAATTTCACCAAATTTCGAAACAAATGCTTCCATATGATGCATAAGATCACAGTTGACTCCCACACCAATTTTCAAGACTATCTTTGGCGTAGGTGTTCACTCTCCGAGTGATATGCGTCTAGTTATTATTATTTTCGTTATAATTAATAATAATAATAATTACAATAATAATAATAATAATAATAATAATAATAATAATAATAATAATAATAATAATATTATTATTATTATTATTATTATTATCATTATCATTACTATTTTATTACTCTTATTAACATTATAATTATTATTATTATCATTTTCATTATTAGTATCATTATCATTGATATTATTATTATTATTATTATTATTATTATTATTATTATTATTATTATTATTATTATTATCATTATTATCATTAATATTATTATTATCATTGTTATTATTATTATTTTTATTATTATTATTATTATTATTATTATTATTATTATTATTATTATTATTATTATTATTATTATTATTATTATTATTATTATTATTATTATTATCATTATTATTATTATTATTATTATTATTATTATTATTATTATTATTATTATTATCATTATTATTATTATTATTATTATTATTATTATTATTATTATTATTATTATTATTATTATTATCATTATTATTCGTCACATGAATAATAATAATAATAATAATAATAATAATAATAATAATAATAATAATAGAGATAATGGTTGTGTGGGTGTATGAGTGAAAGAGCATCTGCCGACTGACTGAAGGTCTTCAGGGCCTAAACCAAGGTTCATTTGGAGCCTTGCTGAATGACACAGTTTACTTTGTCCATGCATGTGGTGGCGATGAAATTTATATAATAATAATAATAATAATAATAATAATAATAATAATAATAATAATAATAAGATGATAATGATGATCATACTACTACTACTACTACTAATAATAATAATAGTAATAATAATAATGATAATAATAATAATCTATCTATCTATCTGGCTGAGTTTCATAAGCTGCTAGGGGTAAAACCCATCTTCACCACCCCTTACCATCCTAGTGGTAACGGTCGAGTTGAACGTCTACATGGACCCCTGAAAACCTCGCTATGGAAGCTTTGTGAGGACAAACCCCGTGAGTGGCACCGTTACCTCATACCAACTTTATTCGCCCTCAGGGAGATACCAAGTGACAGAACCGGGTTTTCAGCCTTCAACCTGCTGTATGGCCGCTCTGTACGGGGACCTTTAACAGTATTACGGGACCTCTGGGAAGACCGCAGCATTGAGGACCAAGAGCGTGACACCTTCTAGTATATCATCGAGCTGCAAGACGAACTGGATGAGTGTGCGAAGAATGCTGCCCGGAATGCCGACGTGAGTACCACCCGATACAAGGCCCACTTTGATGTTAGGTTCCAGGATCGCTAGTTTAAGCCCGGAGACGAAGTGCTGGTGTTACTGCCAAGCGACAAGAAGCGGCTACTTCTCTCCTGGAACGGCCCTTATCAGGTAATAGAAAGGCGCAACAAGGTAGACTATGTCATAGCCGAACCCAAGGGACCCAAACTGTATCATGTGAACCTCCTAAACCCTACTACCGCGGCGCACAGGTAGGGCTGGCTTCTGTACTTGACGAAATTTCTCCTCTAGCCGACCAGGAGACGGTATCTGCTGTCCTCCAAAACGACTGCCATCCTGACGTGGATCAAGCAGTAACTCTGCCCGTGACTCCTGATGGCCTAACCGACGATCCCCCGACTAGCCGCCATCCTGGGATAGGTCCGGTCCTGTCAACACTTCAACAAGGTGAGTTTAAGGACCTTCTAACAGAGTTTGGCGACGTTTTCTCCGATATACCAGGCTGCACAAGTACCATCGAAAATGACATAAAGTTAACAACCACCGATTGAGTACAGACACAGCCAGTTCACCTTAAAGCCTTCTTTGAAAAGGTAGTAGAAACCCTCATGCAGCAGGGCATTATTCAACGTTCCTTCTCTTAGCACTGTTCTCTTGTCGTTATGGTGAAGAAGGCGGATGGAATGTATCGGATGGCAGTTGACTTTCGACAATTGAATTCCATCACCCGCTTCCGTGCCGAGCCTACCTGCAACATGGAAGAAGACCTGCACAAGTTTTCAGGAGCCCGGTATTTCTCGGAACTGGATCTGTCCAAGGCTTAATACCAGGTACCCCTCTCTTCCCAGGCTCAGCCCTTAACAACCTTTCCTAACCATATGGGCTTAATGGAGTTTTGTCGGATGCCATTCAGGCTCGTCACTGCCTGCGCCACTTACATCAGCCTGGTGAGGATGGTATTAGCAGGATTGTCAAATGTGTACTTTTACTTTGACAATATCTTTGTTTACTCTCAGGAGAAAGTTCCGGTCAGACCCTCCCTCTCAGATGAGCGCTATCCGAACAGCTGATGGCTGCCTTGTGTCGGAAATGGATGGGCAGAGGGCTCGTTGGGCTGAGTACTATGAGCATACGGTGGACCCTCCGACTGGGCAGTTTCCAGTTGATGGGTTGCAGGTGGCGGATGCTGCTCCACCCACCGAAGAAAGTGCACCCTTTCTTGAAAAGGCCAGAGAGGCTGTGGCAAAGTTAAAAGATGGAAATGCCCCTGGTATCGTAACATCAGTGCGGAGCTGCTCAGAGCTGGAGGTGGGGCCATGATCCGTAGGTTGCCAGTCTTGACTGCCTTATGGCAACGCCAGGGGCGATCAGAGGTGAGGGTGACATAATTTTTTTTTCTATGGTGAACTTGTGTATAAGTACTATTTCGAATTGAGAAGATATATAGGGAAGCTAATTAGCTCTCATAACTTTTAAGATAACACTGAACCATATCCTGCTACATGTGCACCATATTCTGTTGTGTGAAACGAGAGACTAGACCTTTGGTAACAGCTTTTCTAAGAGTGTTTTCATCAGTCTCTCATCTTTTATTTATTATGAATTTTTTCCTTTCAAATACTGATAGAATCCTGTAAAATTGTTTAATTAAGGAAAACCTTAATTAATCAATAATATATTCCTTTTTTTATTGTATACACAATTAAATACTCATTTATACATTCAAAAGTCAAAAGGAATTACTTAAATACATAAAATAACAACTGAGATAAGCTGCATTAATGTAGAAAACCTTCATTTTTCAGGAGAGCGACTTTTAAAACTAAAAGGAATGCGTGCGCCATACTTAAAAGCCCCCGGCCTCATAGTCACACATAGCATGTTTGCCAGGTATCTGTTTTCTCTTCCTCTATTCCCTCTCACGTTTTATGTCTCTTAGTTGGAGTGATGACTGCTGCAGTCGTGTGAAGGGTTCTCCTCGCAACGGAAGAACAAATCCTCACTTGTACCCAGCGTTGTAATCCAGGACAGCTTGTGCGACGTTTCATTTTGTCGTGGGAGGGTAGCGGCATGTTGTTTGCACCTGCTCTTTGATAGGAGCAGCAGCTGTCACTTGTTTTGGGGCATAAGTGGTGTTGGGGCTTCACATCCGAGGAAAAACAGTGCAGGAAGGATGACTAGATGTCATTCCTCAGTCCTTCCACACGTCGAATCGTGGTGGCATAATACTTTTGCAGTTAAGCTATTACTACATCAGTTTGTTTTTCCTTACCTCCCATCTCCTTTATTCTGTGCACTTTTCCTGTCTTTGTTTTCCTTTGTTACCACTTGTTCTCTCTCTCTCTCTCTCTCTCTCTCTCTCTCTCTCTCTCTCTCTCTCTCTCTCTCTCTCTCTCTCTCTTTTCTGAGTGATGTGCCTAATGTTTTTGCGACATGGTTTATACACTCGCCTTTTTCAACTTTCACGTCACCATATGGCCCCTCACCATTATTTATGTCACATACAGCATTATATGCAGAGCTGTCGCCATCCGATATAAGCAAAGTGTACCTCATATTCTTATCTAAACTTTTACTGAATAGTTTCACAGCTATTCCTGCTTCCATGCCACCGGAAGATCCTTCATAATTTTTCATGTACTTATCCTTGTGTGCTGTCATCTTTCAAACTACTCATTGCTCACTTTCCCTGGTTTCTTGGTATTTACCTTCTTTGTAAATACTTCATAAAATTTACACATTATCTCGTAATCTAATACCAACCCTGTGTCCGCATCTATGACAGCACCAACAGCTAGGTTATTTGTGTGGCCTCTTTTCTGCCAAGAACCATAAAAAATCACTCTCATATCATAAATGCCATCTTCTGCAGAATAATGACTCTTTCCAGCCTCAATACTGATGTTCAATATTCCGTTACTTTTTCTTTTGTAGCATCAAGAATCACTGATTAAACATGGTTATACTTATCATAAAGTGGCTTCATGCTCATGTGTCCAGTAAAGTAATGTAATCCTTCATAGCCTACTCCTACATTCGTAGTACTGTACACCATTGCCTTAGTAATAGGAGTGGCCTTCACCTCAGGGACCATGACTTTAGTGGCACAGTCTTCACATTCTAGATCAAGTTTGTGGTCCAAAAAATTATTGGCAAAATTTGTTTTCAGTTGTCCATAACACTGACCACATGAGACTTTAGAAATAATTTCTTTGAGGTAGCTTTTATTTAATACTATAATGTTCATCTTCTGATACTGGTTTACTCATTGATTATGCAACACTTTCCAGTTCGGATTTTCTCATCTTAGCAGAGGTAGGGGTGAGGGAGGAGGGTGGAGTGTGGCTTGTTGCCTGACTCGTATCTGGCTGGTGCATGACTGACGCGATGGATGGAGTCTGTGTTTCCTCTTGCTTCATTTTCTTACTTTCACGCGCCTTTTTCGCATTCTTCCTACTATTTTGGATGTTTATTTACCCCACCCATGGTTGCTGCAGGACTGAGAGGAATACACGGATTTGTAAGCGAATTCTGTAGGCAATGAGGGAGAAGTCATGAAGCGCACCCTCACGTTCTCAAAAATGGGGATGTACTGAGGTGAGCTTCGAATAGTATCATGGGCATTTCCTTGTTGACAGCAGTAGCCAAAAGGATTCAGGAGCGTGCTTTTATGGCAAGAAAAAAATGCAGTAAATATATTTTGGTTATTACAAGATACAGTAGGTTATGTGTGCATATGAGGGTTGCCAGAGGTTGCCAGTATTTTCTTTATTTTATAAAAAAAAGTAGATATTTAAAAAAAGAGATACAGGCATAAGACTTTAAGATTTTGCCACCATCACAGGAATAGAATTGAAATAATTCACAGATTTTCGTCCACGAGTCAGAAATATGGGTATCAAGTGGCCTAGGATTTCCAGAATTATGGCAATCTGGTACCATTCTTCCTGACTGAAAGAGAGGGTTGGTCGTCCCTATCTCGAAAGGAAAAGGGGATCGTCAGGATTGCAATAACTATCGAGGTATTACACTGCTTAGTGTGCCATCAAGGTGCTTGCCCACTGTAAGGGCCGCCGGCAACCTTCACATAACTTTGTATGTGTGTGTGTGAGTGTGTGTGTTTCCGTGTGCGTAGGATCATCACGCCACCGTAACTACCACTTGTCCACGTGTGATGCTTCACGTGACTTGCCGATGCACGCTTCGAACCCGCGAGGAGAATTGGTGGTGTTGACTGATCTTAGTCTTGTTAATATCCGCAGTGACCTCCAGCCTTCTGCCGGCAACATACATCCACACCACTCTGCTGAGGTCCTCATTTAGAAGACTTCAATTTTCGTGGGCTGAAGTGATTCTCTCTCTGCCTGTTCAAGCCGCTGTATAGAGAGGGGACGGAATTCTTATCTTGCCGCCTCTGGTCTCGTCTTGAGCTGTGCTACGTTACATCTGTGCTACTGTCACGACCCCACACCAGGTGATCTTTAACCGCGTTCTATTTAAATTCCCCACAGTGTTGGCCTAAAGGCTGTGTTGTTGCTATACTTGAGCTACTATGGTGAGGTTTAATAGACGGTTATATCACTTTTACGTGTTTGGGGGAGTTCATTATTGATGTTTGTTGCACCTTTGTGGTGATTGGGTGCACAGTGTTTCCTCGGTTGTCCTGATTGATTTCCGTGTATACGACTCCGCACCAGGTAAGTCTAACCTCCTCTATCATTCCTCTCCCGTGATTATTCGTGCTCTTTCTTAGCTGCCTGTAATGTGATTACTATTTAGGTAGTATCATTTGTGTGGAGAGGATGCTAGACGGTTAGATTATTGTACGTGTTGGGGGAGTTTTGTCAGTGTTATTAACTT
>NC_066551.1:14594708-14639708 GCF_024679095.1 Eriocheir sinensis
AACTTGAAGAACCTGGCACTTATGTACATTAAAGGGCATCTCCCATCTATCTGACCAAGCTGAAATTTTATGCAAATCTTCTTGGGGGCTTTGTCTGTCTTCGTCAGTGAGAACCGAGTTACCAATCTTTGTGTCGTCTGCAAATTTACTAATGAGGTTATTGATTCCAACGTCCACATCGTTGATGTATATAATAAAGAGCACTGGGCAAAGAACCGAGCCCTGAGGGACGCCACCAGTGACAGGCGACCACTCTTAGTTAAATCCGTCAATCACCACTCTTTGTTGTTAATTAGCGATCCACTGGTGTACTTGGCCGTCAATATCTAGTTGCTTTGATTTGTACAGTAATTCATGGTGTGGAACTTTATCAAACGCTTTCTTGAAATCAAGATAGACAACGTCCAATGATTTGGTTACGTCATAAACTGAGAAGAGGTCGTTATGAAAGGTTAGTAGGTTTGATAGACAGGATCTATTGTTACGGAGAGAGAGAGAGAGAGAGAGAGAGAATTACCTGTTCATGGCGTATAGCTTCGGCGTGTATGATGTGTTGTCTCTGGGGGTTGAAAAGCGTGATGGCACATAACAGGAAAATAATATGTGGGTCTTGTTTCCACTTTGGCTCGAAGGCAAGCACAAAGCGCTTGTGTTCCTCGTATACGTTCCCTGGGGCAGCCTTCAGCACCTTGAGCTTGATATCCTTGGTACAGGAGTGGTCCTGCTGGATCTGTGACAAGTAAAACTTGTGTAAGTTCTATGTACGATTGCAAACTTCATTTGATATTCCTTGTAACCTTCGTCTTTCTAGTAAACTATAAATTCAATTTATTTGTCATATTTTTGTAGAGCAATGTTCACAACATGAAAATAATTTTTAGTCATTCATCTCTGTACAGATTTTCTAAATTCTGAATTAACTGCTTTTTATTCAATATTTTTTTTGATAAATGGTCGACAAAATTTGGTTGATCTTGGCAAGAGGTAATAAAATTAGGCATCGTTTAAAATGAGAAAAAATGTCCACGGGCAACATATAGAACAGTTCAACAAGTAACCCGCAACTTGCGCCACCAGTGGTACGACATGCACCCCCAATTATCGCGTGTTGCGTTACTTGTGATACACATGCTTTAAAAAAATTACTGTATAGCCGTTCTTATATATTTTTTTCATGTCACAGAGTATATTGCTTGATTGATTTTCCTAATCTTCAATGCAAAGAGTGACAACCAAAAAGTAAATATAACATTATTTGTAAGAACATAAATTTTCATTTGAAAAATTTCCATGATTTTTTAGTTAAGTAGAGCTCAATTTGTATTGGTACGCTACATATACATATACACATATAGGATAGGGTAGGCGGTGGCTGAGTGGTTAGCGTGCGGGCCCTGCATTCACCACGTGCTGGACGACGCGGGTTCGAATCCCCAAGCTACCACCTGGGATTTTTCAGTAACCGCCGAGTGCCCTAAGACTACCCACATGCTGTCTTGTAGACCACCCATCAACCCAAACTCTAGGAAAAACCGTCCAAGTGAATCAAGAATGAGTTCCGGGGAGCAGCCAAGAATAAATGGCGTCACTATAAATAAATTGCCTGTGCCATGACGGGCTTGGGCCGACCACCAGACCTCTGAAGAAAGCCTACCGGCGCAATAGGCGAACACGTAATATATATATATATATATATATATATATATATATATATATATATATATATATATATATATATATATATATATATATATATATATATATATATCCGAGAAGCTCCTCAAACGAAGGTTTACTGATACGGAAGAAACTGAAAAAAATCTGCTCGTCGATACATAAATCACTGTAAAGTGCAAAGCACTGTTCATCCTTGATAATTGAATATATCAAGGACGTACATTCTTCTTTTATGGCGCCTCTTGTTTTTCTTGGCCAGTAAAACAAAGAGCAGCTCCTCATTTAACGCCCTTCTTGCGACTGACAGTCATGTGAGGGACTTTCACGAGTCGATGGTGGCTTGCAGTTACCCGGCCCTTTCACTTACGGGTTACCAGTGACGGCCACCGGTGGCCTCGTGTGAAAGAGCTAGGCCTTAATTCCTGACAGATGTTGTCTTATCACCTCATACGTAGTTGCCTATTACGAAAAAAAAAAGCATCTCGTTAATTTAACATCTGACCTCCATTCCCCGTCGAAGGGGAGTCACCTTGTCGTGGTGACGGGGCTTGAAGCGAGGTCGGCGACACCACCTACCGTGGTGGCTTCCCCACCTCGATAGGGCTCGATGTCCGTTGGCCTCGTGGACCAAGTGCTCCCCCCTCATCACCGGTAGAGGAGGCCTACTGGTGGTGTTGCCTCTGCCCTTTTACCACCCAGGGCCCGAATTCACAAACAGACTCAGTAACTACGAACTAACATAACTACGCACTATTGATTTAGCTACCGACGTTAGCGTCAGATTCACGAAGCAAACCTTAGATTGTAGTTAGAGGCGCGCTAAGTCAGCGAGGCCGCTGATTGGTTGATGACGTCATTGGCCTTGCAGCGAATCGCAAGCACGTTTACAGAACCGTCAGCCAATCCTAGGGAACCCCTCCAGCTGCTGTTCAAGAAACCCATTCTCTTTTCCCATTTTTCTTCCTTTCAAGGCAAACTGTACTAAATCGTAATCTACGAATTCAATTATTTCGTTGTTTGCTGCACATTTACGTCAAAGTAGCTCTGCTGTTCGATGTCTTGTTACCTACGAACAGGCTTAAGATGAAGAAAAAGAAGATACGGAGGAGATTAAGGCAGGAAGAAAGCAAATAGAAATATGGGACAGATATCGAGGCAGACAGAACGAAGGACGGAAGGAAGGAATAGGGAAAATTAAGACTTGTCTTGCCATATCTGCAGCCCAACTCATGGGATAGCTGTCACTCGACAAAGGTCCATGGTCCCTCCACGGATGGGGGCGGTGTCACGGGCAAAATTAAGCCCGGACATCCACATGCCTCTGTTATCTTAGCTCAAGCTCGTGTATGTGGGGTTCTTTTCGACTGATATGGCGTCTAGAACTAGCATGATCATCATTCTTTATTATGATGACAAAGACCATGTCAAAATTTGCCTCATTAAATAAGAAAGTACATAAAGTTCGGCAGCTTTTCCTCGTCGCCAAGCCATCCTCCAGATCAGCACTCCGACACCCATGATCGCACATTCATTTTTCTCAGAAAATAGGATACCAATCACATATACATCAATATATTTCCACAGGTGAATACTTAGGGCATGTTCACACCAAGTTGCGACACCTGAGATTCATTAATAATGACAGGGGAAGGAAAAATATAGGCCCCTGTCATCGATAAAATTGAGTCTCGGGCAGAATTGAGTCTGGGCATCTATATGCCTCGGATTTCTTCGCTATTATATATTGTAAGATCGTTCTGTTGACATGTATGGGTAAATGAACGCTTTCTATATCTACATATAGAAGGAAAACGCAAAATTCTCCCTAGTAAATCAGAAATTACATAAAGTTCGGCAACTTTTCCTCGTCGCCAAGCCATCCTCCACGGCAGGCAGAGGTGGGAGGTCTGGCAATCCCCCGGCCGGGTGTTGCCATGCCGCCCACACTTATCATATACCTCTCAAAGGGTGCATATCTCAGCATTTTATAAAGAAATGGGCCTCCTCTACTCACAAAGTTATATTTGAAGTTGAAAAACGCGATTTATAAGCATTTATACGTAAATCTGATTATATTGTTAGCGTTACCGTCAGCTCCGAGGCAGTAGTTATTTAACAACAAATTTAACGTCACACAGAGCGCGGTAAACGTTTGTAGATCCGCGCGCTAACCCGTGACGTCATCGATTAGTTGGTAGTTAGTTTTGTGAATCTCTATCTTCTCAAAACTACGCACTAAGGGCCCAAAACTACGAACTAAGCCTTTGTGGATCCGGGCCCAGGGCAGGGCTACTGTCTCCCCACGTGTTTGCCGTGCGTGGCGTCCCGTAATACTCCCCGTGCCCTTTCATCTGGGGGTTGAGTCCACCGCGGGGCAGGGTGTAGTTCCCCTCGGTGGGCAACACGCTCCTTTTGTGGGAGGGTTGGGGTAAGACGGGTGGTTCAGTGTGGCCCCACTGAATCAATCGGCTGGTCATGCGATGGCTAGGGTCAAGTGGTCATTGCCGGGTGGGCGGTCGCAACGGTCCCGCGGCCGCCGTTAAACACCTGGCAGTGGATGCGTATACTTCCCCATTACCCCTGGGGCTGTTGGGTGCGGTCTGGTCCCAACATGCAGCTTCCCCTTGTTGGGCTCCGTGGTGGGTGGGAGTGTGGGGAAGTGAAACACCGCCCCTGTGTATGGGTAAGTTTCACTTGCCTCGGCCTGCCTCTCTCCCTGACGTCCGCCAGTCCCCGATTACCCCTACACGGTCCTCTCTCGTCGCCACCTTGGAGCCTTTCACCGTTCCTGGTGGTGCCGCTGGAAAGTCCCTACCTCCTAGAGGGGCTGACCAAAACAAGTCCGTGCGACACAAAAGTCCACGTGTGTCTGACAAGGCTGCCTCCCATTTCGGGGGTAGCTCTAATGTGCGTCCCTCTTCCAAGCTGGACGCACTTCAGATGGTGAATATCGATCCATCGTTTTCCTACCGTGCCTTGCGCTCCTTACTCAAGCCATTTGGCAGTCCTTCGTATCCGTCTCATTTATGATGGAGACTTCAAGGCAAACAGATGCTATGTGACCTTTGATTCCAGCGCTGAAGCCCAGTCGGCGTGTGATGCTGTTGCGACTCTGCCTATCGCAGGTGCTGGATTTCAAGCGAAACTTCTCCGCTCTTCCAATATTTCTGACAGTGACATGGACTATGTCCCGAACCTCTTCGAAGACGCTTTGTTAGAGCCAACTCCCAGGGACAGCCAGGTCCCTCCCCCTCGTTGGTTTGTTACATACTATAGGAATGGGCGTGGCAACTTCATTCATGCTGCTAGGTACCTCGCCAAAGAAATTGGCACGATCCCTGAGGGGAATCTGAAAAAGTGTGGGAAGGAAGTGTTAGTCATGGCTAAAGATATTACTCAAGCTAAAATGCTGCAACATCTACCATGCCCTGCTGACAACATGTTTGAAACGGTCAAAGCACACCATACCTTCAATTATAGTAAAGGCAGTATATATAATCATGACCTCTATGAGTTCTCTGAGGAGGAAATACTTGGGATGTGCCCTAGTTATGTTCATAAGGTGTCCAAGATGAAGGGTTCAGCTGACATGATACTTCTCACCTTTTTTGGTTCTACCCTCCCTGACCGTGTCAGTGTTGGCCCCCTCCATCTTCGGGTAAAGCCTTTTGTTGATCGCCCTCTACAGTGTTTTTTATGTTACGGGTATGGTCATGGTAAGAAATACTGCACTGAGCCTTCTCGGTGTGGTAATTGTTCTGCATTAGGCTCACACTCCACGGCGGAATGTGAGTCAGGTGCTTATTGCTTCTATTGCCAGGATGCTCACCAGTTGTCTTCCAGACAGTGCCCACGATATCGTCTGGAACAGGATATTTTGCAACTTGCAAATAGTCAGTTTATCAACCTTGGTAGTGCGCGCCGTGAACTCCTCTACCACCAGAAGGCCGGTACTAGAGCAAAGACGTACACCTCATCGCTAGGCACTCGCTCTTCTGCCCAGCCCGCTGCTCAGGTGTCCTCTACGGTTTCCTCCCTTCCCTTCGAAGCTACTGTTATTACGTCCCATAATAGATTTTCCCCTTTGTCCTGTGATTCTGTCGAGTCACCTCCAGGTTCTGATGGGGCTTCTCCGGCCTCGTCCCAGGTGATGCATGTTGATGTACATGCACCTCACATTGCTTCGCCGAAGTCCGCCAGAGGTATGAAGAAGCGACATCGCGGTTCTACAGATTCAGTTGAATATGTTCCGCCAACTAAGATTACTGTAGGTATACATGATTCTGGGGTCTCTCAGGATAGGCCTATGGAGGAAGATGCGGAGGCTCATATTGAGCCTGCTGAGACCCCCTCTGTTCCAGTTCCTGTTGCTTCTAGTGGTTTTCCTGATCGGGATATGGAAACTGAGGAATCCCTTGGATATAGTGTTGGGAATCCTCCCCGCGAGCATGTAGCTTCGGGGAGTGGTGTGCGATCTGGCTCTAGTAGTGCGGCGTCCGGAGGGGGCGCAGGTTCCTTTGTTGGGAGAAAGCTCGAGGTCCCTCGACCCGGCTCCTCTCGGGTCCCAGTCTCCTCTTCTCGTCGTATTACCGTACCGAATCAGGTGGGTAAAAGGCAGTCTCTTTCAGGGGCTCGCCTGGAGCGCACTCGAAAATAGACATCTTCCTACTCCTCCAGTGGAATTGTAGAGGCCTACGAGCCTCGTGGGAGGAACTCCGATCATTGATATCTCGGTTTTCTCCTGCTTGCCTTTGTTTACAGGAGACAATGCTCGGAGACTACACTCAATCTAGTCCTCCTGGGTATCGTGCCGTTTACACTACCCCTAATCCTGGACAGGGCCACCATGGTGGCACCGCCATATTCGTTCGCTGTGATATTCCTTATGTCCCATTACAGCTTCACACAACGTTGCAGTCTGTTGCTGTTAAGGTGTATTTGGGCAAATTTTATACATTATGTAGCCTTTATCTCCCTCCTGGTGTTCCCGTTGACAGACACGATCTTGACGACCTGGTGCAGGAACTTTCCTCGCCTTTACTTTCATTAGGGGATTTTAACGGTCGCCATCCGTTGTGGGATGATGGTGCTACCAACCCACGTGGACTTTTACTTGCTTCTTTTATTGAGGATCAGGGATTAGAAATTTTAAACTCTGGGGAGGTGACACATTTTCATAGCCAGACTGGTACTTTTACCTCTATAGATCTTTCACTTTGCACTTCTAATTCTCTTCCTGATTTTCGTTGGCGGGTCTTACCGGACTTGTATGGCAGTGACCACTTTCCAATTTTATTGGAACGCACTGATTCTGTACCACAGTCACGCCTTTCTCGCTGGCGTCTAGATATAGCAGACTGGCAGCGATTTACGGAACTTAGCTCCTCTCTTCGTCCGTTGGCTGACTTTGGAACTGACGAGGCTGCATCCTATTTCACTGATGCCCTACATTCTGCAGCCCTTCAATCCGTCCCCAGGACGTCTGGCCGGTACCCTAAACGTCCTGTTCCCTGGTGGAACGCCGCTTGCACTACTGCTGTGCAAGAGAAGCGTGCTGCATTCTCTCGACTTCGTCGTCACCGCGGGGACCCCCAGTGTTTGGATGCTTTTCGGCGAGCGCGTGCTCGAGCACGACGCACTTTCAAGGAGGCTCAGCGAATTTCTTGGAAGGCTTATCTCTCTTCCATCACTACCAGAACTACACTCACAGAAGTCTTTAACAGAGTTCGTAAGATCTCTGGGAAGTTTCCCCCCCTCCCCCTCCAGTGTTATCGCATGCAGGGGAAACGGTGGCGGACCCTAAGACTGTTGCTGACCTATTCGCCAAGCACTTTGCCAGTGTCTCTAGGAAAGATCCTACTGCACCAGGGGCTCGTCATCGCCGGGATTTGGAATCACTCGGCGTTAACTTCGCTTCCACCGGAGGGGAATCTTATAATATCCCATTTTCTCTCTCCGATTTGAAGACAGCTTTATCCCAGTGTCATGATTCCTCGCCAGGTCCAGACGACATCCCTTATGCTTTCTTACGCCACATGTCTGACTGTGGTTTTACATTTTTATTGGATCTTGACAATTTCATTTGGCGTACCGGTGATTTTCCATCTCTGTGAAGTGTAGCTGTAATTCTCCACATTTTGAAGCCTGGGAAAGATCATCTCCAAGCAACTAACTATCGTCCTATTTCTTTAACAGCCTGCATTTGTAAAGTGATGTAGAAGATGGTAAATGTCAGGCTTATGTGGTACTTGGAGAGCCGGAATTTATTGACCCCGGTGCAATATGGTTTCCGAAAGGTGCGCTCCACTTCGGATGCTCTTTTATCCTTGGAGTCCTCAGTTTGTGAGGCGTTTGCCAATAATCACCACCAGGTGACCGTGTTTTTTGATCTGGAGAAGGCCTATGACACCGCTTGGTGTCATGGAATTTTACTTAACCTATTTGCGTTTGGTCTTCGTGGCCGTCTCCCTGTTTTTATTCAGGAGTTTTTATCTGATCGTCTTTTACGGGTTAGAGTGGGGAGTACTCTTTCCGAGGTTTGTCCACTTGAGGATGGTGTACCACAGGGAAGTATTCTCAGTGTTACGCTATTTGCTGTGGCTATTAATGGAGTCGTTGGTGTCCTGCCTGATGGAGTTCATAGCTCCTTATATGTAGACGATTTATCCATTTCGTTTTCTGCGGCAAGGATGTCGTTGACTGAACGAAAACTGCAATTGACTATTAATAGAGTCGCCAATTGGGCAAATACGCGCGGCGTTCATCCGGACCCTGACTTATATCTTGGTGATAGGCGACTGTCCTGTGTAGAGACGACTCGTTACCTCGGTCTTTTAATTAATAGCCACCTAACCTGGGTGCCTCATTTACGTTACGTTAAGGCGGCTTGTCAGAAAGCCCTGTCCCTCCTTCGTGTTTTAGCTCATACCTCTTGGGGTGCAGACAGGGACACGCTACTCCTCCTCCACAGAACTCTCATCCTTTCCAAGTTGGAATATGGCTGCGAGGTATACTCCTCCGCCAAGGAGGCTCACCTACGCGTGTTGGACTCAGTACATCACGCCGGGTGCATTCCGGTCTTCACCGATACCTAGCCTCCTCGTGGATGCTGGCGTCATGCCTCTGGATTTGAGACGCCAGTCCTCTCTATTCCGTTGCTGGTTCCGCGTCCAACACCTTCCAGAATCAGTTCCTTGTGTGTCAGTTTTACGGGATTCCCGTTCGCCTGCACATGATGAGCGACCTAGTCTCCCTAAACCTTTTGGGTTTCGGGTAGCGTCTGCCATGACACCGTTGCCTTTCCATCCCATTCCTATCTGCCCTTATCGAGTACTTAGGGTTGGATACTGGCAGTTGCCCGGTGTATCCGTGTGTTCTCCCACTATAGATAGTAAGAGGGATTTACCGCCATATGCGTCCCGAGCCTTATTTTTAGAGCATTTTACTGAACACTCGGACTCCATCCCTGTCTCTACTGATGGCTCTAAATTGGATGCTGGAGTTGGCTTTGGTGTTGTGTTCCCCTCCATCTGTCGGGGAGGTAGTCTTTCTTCTGTTGCTTCTGTATTTACTGCAGAGCTGTTTGCAATAGTCCTCTCTTTACAGATTATTTTTACCCTTCCTGTGGACTCTTTTATGATTTTTAGTGATTCTCGTAGCGTTCTTTCTGCGCTGGATTCCTTTACTCCCTCTGTTAATCCCCTAGTTTTATCTGCTCTCGAGTGGCTGTATTTGCTCAGCAACAGGGGATATCGCGTTGGGTTTTGTTGGGTTCCAGGACACGTTGGCGTACACGGAAACGAACGAGCTGGTGGACTTGCAAGGGAGGCAGCAGCTAGAGCTGCCCCTCCTAGTGCTGTCCCATGTACAGATATGTTTCCCGAGATTCGCAAGGCAATTCTTGCCAGTTGGCAGGAGAGGTGGAATGCTCGGGGTGCGACTTCCAAAATGGGAGAGATTACCAGGACTGTGTCTCGTCTTTGGTCATACGAAAGTGTCCGTGACCGTCGGTCGCAGACAGCCTTGACCCGTCTTCGGACGGGTCATACGCGTCTAACACATGGTTACCTCATGTCCCGGGGAGTGCAGCCTTATTGTGATGACTGCTTGGTTCCCCTGACCGTGCGGCACTTGCTGGTCGAGTGCCCCAGTTTGGGGGACCTGCTAGTGTGATACCTGTCGCAGTGTCGGGGAGAAGACGGATCATTCCGTCTCACTGATGCTGGGAGGGAGATGCCTTTCCCCGGGACGTGAGGTACTTCTCTTTTTGGAGAAGGCTGGCCTTCTCCATGAGTTATGACCGTTTTCTGTGTGATTTGTTTCGTCTCGTTTTGTTTGGCTTTGCTCTTAGTTTACTTTTTTAGGTTCCTTTTATAGCCCTCTTAGTTTATCTTTTTTTTCTTTTTTAGTTTTTAACTCATTGAATGCGGCGCCATATGACCCTGGCTGGCTAATTTAAATCAATCAATCAATCAATCAATCTGACCTCCATTCGAAATGATACCTTATTTCCTTACGGTCGCTGTTATCTAGTTCCCGTCCGATATTATCAGCAATTGTTTTATTATAATTATAGAACTGTCTTAAGATATTATTGCATTGCGATGCCCCCTTATCATTTGTTTTAGATAGTTATCTATGAATGCCTCAGTGAAACGTTTTGATGGTAGGGCACCAACAAAATTATCCAAGTAAATCTTACTCTGAACGAAGTCAACCACAATTCATATAATGCCGTATCAGGAGGACCTGTTTATTTCCTGAAATAAGATGAAAGTGACATTCTTTGCGAAGAAAAAAGGCGATAATCGACTCTTATTATCAGCCTGTCTTTTGATTTCACAATTTCCACCCAAATTGATTCAACATTTCCGTGTTTTTATCGGCTAATTAATAGCACAGTCAATAATGTCTTTTACATACAAAGCGACTCCTAACCCTCGATTCCTTTTTTTGTCTACAGTAAATAAGTTAATTAGAGTTCATTTGAAGAATGCGTACCCCCAAAGTCCATCCAGGGCTCACTGATTGCGATCTGATATTTTCCGTGCAAACTAAACACCGCAGCAAAGCCAAAATCCATGTTATACTCTTACACTTAGTGAAACAGTGTTTTAGACTTTCAGTAATATCACTCCACTTCTTTTTTTTTCCCTAAAAAGCAGCGGGGATCATGTTTCTTATTTGTCCCTCTAAGCGAGAAAAATGAGAAAAAATCATTACTCACACAAACCATTTCATAATATATATCAAAGCATTTGTGATCAGTTTATGCATCATCTATTTTGGGGGGTTTATATCATGGCACAAATTTGGCCCGTCGCTGCTACACGGTAAAACCACAGATTTGGTCCGTCGCTGCTACCGGGTTATTTTTACCATACGACTCACGAATAAAAATACGAATAGAAAACCTTTTGGTAATTTTAAGCATTTTTTGAGATGAAACTCGCTTTATATGGCGAATTAGGCACATTTTCTATTTCTTTTAAGTAGATAATTTTAAAATAATTAACCCCTTGCCTGCGGATTTCCTACAAGAAGGCATCACCAAGCTAGAGGAATGGAATAAAAAATGACTGCTACAATTCAATGAAGAAAAATGTAAAGTCCTGCACCTTGGGAGGGGATATCCAGCATACCGATACCATATGGGAAACACTCCACTATCCACCACAGAGGCAGATAAAGACCTGGGAGTGTATGTGACCAGACTACCATTGAAAGCCAAATCCATGCCAATCGCAACAGACGGGTTAAAAAAAATCCAGAAATATATGCATCTCACCTTCCAAGAGTCCTTGTCTGGGTCGTATGCGCAAACAGAGTGCAGGAGCATCATCTCCGTGCAACCTCCTTTAAGCAAGGCAATTTGGTCCTCTTGACAAAGGCTCTTGAATGCATTGATCTTTTTGGCCATCTTGATGAGGCGTCTTATGACAATCTCGGTGAGGTTGATGATGTTGATCAGAGACGGGTTAGTTAGATCCTGGAAAAGAGGAAAGACCAGTAATAACTACGTATTTGTTATATACAGAGCTTTGGAATTTCATATATATATATATATATATATATATATATATATATATATATATATATATATATATATATATATATATATATATATATATATATATATATATATCACAATGTGGAGATTTATTCGAAAAGGAATCTTAAAATTGCATTCTCAAACTTGCATTCGAAGTGGTACTATAGAGGGGTGAGCATGCGAACATGGTGCTCCCCAAAGATGGGGGCAAGTTATGTCAATTTTACTCCATCGTCGAGTAGCGGATTGTTACCTGCATGTTTCTCATTTCTTCAATCAATCCTAATTTCTGGGAAGGGCATATATTAATCAAGCAGAAATTATATAACAGCCACTCAAAATTGAACTTGCCTGCAACTCAAAATAACATAATAATAACAAAATCAATAAAATAACAAAAAAACAACTCTCAAGAGAGCCAACTTAAACGATAGCCGATTCAGGGCATATTCCTCCCACTCATCCCCGCTCTGACCCCACTATGCCTGGTATTAAAATTCTTAAAAAGGGATGGAGTAAATGCAAGAGTTGTGTACTCGAATACGAATGCGTATACTTCAAATTCCAACTAATGCGAATCCGACGAATCCGAATACACTGAAATGGTGTTAATTTGAATACATATACGAAAAACTTCTTGAAAATATTCGTCAATACTTCTTGAATACTTTTCGTTAAAAAATGCCATCTTAGACTAACTGCGTAAAGCACTACTCTAAAGTTATGCAACAGTAAAATGAGCTCATGAACAATGATATGCCTGGTGCCATTATTCAATACAGGGATACCACACTTACCTTAAATACAAGAGAAATGTTGTTGTTATTTCTGATAATAAATTTTGAAGTATTTGTCAGATTATTAGCAGAATCGAAACACCTTTCCCTTGTATTCGAATATGAATAAGACTACTTTGATTTCATTAAAATAAGTATTCGAATACGAATACACCCAAACACGGTATTCGAATGTATTCGAATATGAACACCGAATTCGAATACTCCATCCCAGTTCTTAAGAGCGATGTTTTCAATGTCCTCTCTGGCCTCAACCCTCAGACGGTTTATGGACCCTCTTATTGTCCTTAAAAACTGTGCTTCCCTGCTGATACTCTGCCTGGTCGAATTCTACCTTCTTTGCCTTTCGATATCTACCTTTTCCTTCCTGTTGAAAGTACGTCTACATACAATCTATTCCTAAGAAATGTGACCTTTTCAATTCCTCAAACTGCCACCTCTTAGCTTAACTTTCCTGCCTTTCTAAAGCTTTTGAATAAATCCTTAACCGGAAAATTATCAAGCATCTATCAATTTCTGACCCTTCTGACGGAGATCAGAAGGGTTCCGTAAGAGGCGTTCTACTAGTGCTCTTGCCTTCCTGCCTCTCTTAGCCGTTTCGGTGAAACAAATCTTTGGTTTCCGAACTACCCTCCTACGATTTCTATCCTTCTCTCTGTACTTTCATCCCCAGTTTCCTCTCCGGTGTGGCGTCCTTGTGGCTCCTCCGTCCCTATAGTTCTAATGTCAATATGGCGCGTGCGCGGCCAACCCACCAGTCCCGCCAACATAAGCACGTGGATCGACTAACAACAAACGCACACACGTACGCACACGCCAGGTTTCCATAGCAGATGTTTCTGCCAAACAGAAATGATTTCACCATTCCCTAGTGTGTATGAAATTAGTTGGTGAGTGATTCATACAAATAAAACATACCTATTGGAGAGAAGAGCAGTGTTCAAGATGGTGTGTGTGTGTGTGTGTGTGTGTGTGTGTGTGTGTGTGTGTGTTGTTAGCCTATCTACGTGCTTATGTGGGCAGAGTCATGACTAGTAGGTTGGCCGCGCACGCGCCGTATTGACATGTGAACTGTAGGGACGGAGCTTGGAGGAAGAAAACAAGGAGGCGCCATGACGTAACAAAGGTGCAGCCAGCTTGGCTCCGCCCCCTTCCCGCCGCGGCCTTCAATTCCACCCAAAACATTGCTCGACTGGCTGAACGCGCAACACCCACACACTTCAGCATTTTGTCTCCATGCCGGCTTGCTCTACCTTTGGTCGCACCCACAGAGGCAGGGATGGCATCATAACATTTCCTCGGTAAGATACAATGATTTTTGTAGCAAAACATTACTTAAAAGAGCGATACAAAAGAATGCGAATGATTGCCTAGTAGTAATTTCAAGGAAATCATATGTAATTCCTTTTCCATGGCTTTTACATATAAACATAAAATTACTGGAATGTAGAGGTCTTTGGGTGCTATCAGAAATGCTATGAGCACAAAGTTATTTTCCAAAACATGTGAAATAAGTGCAATTGGTAGGACCAAGTCGCCTTCAATCACATTCTCTCTCTCTCTCTCTCTCTCTCTCTCTCTCTCTCTCTCTCTCTCTCTCTCTCTCTCTCTCTCTCTCTCTCTCTCTCTCTCTCTCTCTCATTCTTTCTGTCTCTAACATTCTCTCCTTCTTACATTCTTTCTGTCATATTCTCTTATATCTCATTTTTTTCATGCTCATTCTCTCTCTCATTCTCATTCTCAGTCTGTCTCTCTCATTCTCATTCTCTCTCTCTCATTTTCATTCTCATTACCTCTCTTATTCTCATTCTCCTTCACTCATTATCATTATCATTCTCCCTTATCTCATTCTCTCTCATTCTCATTCTTATCTTCTCTCATTCACATTCATTCTTATTTTCTCTCATTCTCATTTTCTCTCAGTCTGATTCTTATTTCCTCGATCTTATTTTATCTTTCTCTTCCCCTCTTTCATTCCCATTCTCTCTTCTTTTTACACACTCTCTCTCTCTCTCTCTCTCTCTCTCTCTCTCTCTCTCTCTCTCTCTCTCTCTCTCTCTCTCTCTCTCTCTCTCTCTCTCTCTCTCTCATTCTTATTCTCTAATTCTCATTCTCTTTCTCATTCGATCTCTCATTCTTAGTCGTATTCTCATTATCATTCTCCTTTATTTTCATTCTCACTCATTCTCTCTCTCTCTCTCTCTCTCTCTCTCTCTCTCTCTCTCTCTCTCTCTCTCTCTCTCTCTCTCTCTCTCTCTCTCTCTCTCTCTCTTACAGGAGTTATCTTCTATTATCTATTCCAATTTTGTAAGCCTTTTTTTTATCTGGTGATCAAGCTATCTCCACAGCTCCACAACCATTTATCTCCCTAAAAACATGTAACCAACCCTTCTCACTAACTGGTTCCTAACCTGTATGTTGCATTTTCTCCATTTACTGGTTAATATACCTCTAACAATGACATGCATGATTGTGTAACACGGTTGATTGACGTCGAGTCATATATAGACTATTATTTGCTCATGTGTAAGTTTTCTCCTTCCTGCCCCAATACTACCTTCAGTTTACGTGCAGTGAGTTTTGATAAAATTTGAGACGCTCTACACAGAAGGCTGTACATGCTTCTACATTAAAAGTAAGAGAGACAGATAGATAGACATATATAGATAGAATAGATACATACATACATACATACATACATATAGGTAGGATAGGTAAATAGGTAACCATATGTCCATGGTCAATATATAATGAACATTATACAGAGGAAGTGTGAGAGATCAAGGCGGGTGTGGAACATTTCTTCTCAGCTTCTAGGGAATAAAGACAAGGAAATGCTGGTGTTTTTCTATTAAAACCTGTACATACATCCTTAGTGCATATACTGCAGCAGTCAAATAACTAAAAACATATGATATGTGGAAGAAATAAGATATACAAGCTCATTTACGCCCATGATCTATGAGCAAGAAATGCAATTGTTTCACCTCACAGTGAAGAGCGACCCCGCTGAGGACCACTTCATGTATTATTCCCCCAAGAAACGGAGGAATCACAGGGAAGCCACACCGGCCGATCTATTTCTGCTTTGGCAGACGTTCACTCCTCATTCCCTAGACCTATCAAAAGTGATGTCCCTAAGGACTCTGTTGTATCGTCCCGACGGAAGTGTTCATGAAATTAACCAGTTAGTATGAGCATTTCAATAGACTACTGTGGCAGTGTGGATCAAAACTGACCACTTTTGCGTGTGCTGCGCGAACAACTTAGCATGAAGGAACGCTGAAGGGAATTATGGCGCATCCGGTGATTTTTAGTTCTTTTTTTCACTTGATATATGTATTTTTTCGTGGATGTGACATACATTTATTAGATATTCTAAATTAAAACATATTGTTAAAGGCAAATCATTGGATTTTTCTGTAAACCTATTGTTGTCTGTTTTTTTGTGACTTTTCGTGATGGGTAATAAAATGACCACTACCACCATGCCCCACGTATTATAAAGCTTTAAATTTTTGCAATGAGAATAATTATTCTAGGTCTGACTTACGTTCTGATTTATAAAGCTAAAGTAGTTTGCATATCCATGATAAAGGAACAATACCATATAAACAATACAATACCAATATAAAGCAGCATAATGTAAATTATTATTGAAATTATTATTTTCTATTTTTGCATTTTTTTTTCTCTTCCACCTTAAATTTGCTCTTTTTCTACTATTTGAAAATAACATCCAGAAGTATAGCCATTGCTTTGTTTTGTACAGAAACATTGGCATCTCTTCTGTGAAAAGCCTAGTACTATTTTTCCAACTTTCATTGTTATTTTCTTTTGGATATCATGGATTTTCATATACTACTACCTAGTGAAAGAAGTCTAATTTACTGTTTCCATGACAAAAGGAAACTACCGTATTTATGTTAAATAATCAAGTATACCGGAGTATGTTGTCACGTTTTAAAATGTGTAGTAGTCTAGTACATTTAGAGAGATAAAGAGAGAGAGAGAGAGAGAGAGAGAGAGAGAGAGACAAACATACATATAGGTAGGATAGATAGATATGTAAGGATTGATTGATTGATTGATTTAGTGTGTAGTTGTATATTGTATTTACATTTTTTTTCTTCAGAAATATACCTCGAGGAACAGACTAATAGATGATGATATTAAGACGATACACAACGAAGATATTGTTATAGTCAATCGATTTTAACTTGACCCTAGGGCGCGACTCAGGGATTCCCCACGAGACCGCGCTGATGCTACATCGCTCCATTACTCTCCTCAGAGATGGTCGCTACCTCTCTCTCTCTCTCTCTCTCTCTCTCTCTCTCTCTCTTGCATGACTGTGCAGGGCGCGAGAGTGAAATCTACTAGAGTTATCCATTGTGGCGTAACGCTGAATGGTGCGGCCTGGCGCCTGTTGCCAAGGTCCGTCAGGCGGTAACGTCGCATGAGCCACGTTGCTAAGAGATATGGAAGGTTTACTGAGTCGTTGTCTTTCCCTCTAATCCCATGCCATTTATAACAACATGCAGTCGTATTATGAATGTATATATATACCATAAATATATAACGTACAGACTAACAGTGAGACAAATCGCCATGCGCAGGTCATCGCTAGATCTGTAAACAATGGGGGTTTCCCCGGGCCAAGCCACAGGGTTCAAGTTAGAGTCGATGGACTATAGTGATTTCCATGAAGATTCAGATGACGAGGAATAGATTGTAGAGAACGGGAAAGATCCAGAAACAAACGTGCCCAATCAAGACAGTCATGAACCATCCACCTATGATGATGCTGATAATAATTCTGATGGGGACACTGAAGATGTCAGTGCCTCTACCATCCCACATGATTTTATCCTCAAAATGGAGAAATAAACTATATGATATACAACATTTTCCTATATTCACAGTGTATGGCAATCTAGTATGTTTCCTGAAGATGAGCTTAGCCCAGTCAAAATATTCAACGTAGATTTTAGTGATGGACTTTATGAACATATTGCCTATCAGACAAATCTCTACGCGACACAAAATCATGCTACCAAAGCCGGTATTTCACGGGGATGCTTTTGGTGTAGCATGCCCACTCCGTGAACAAAAGTTCACGGAGTGGACTCGTGCTCATGAACCAGAGGGGGTACTAGAACGGGTAGGCTGGAGCTATTTTCTGCTGCACAGGTAGCCCGCCGCGCGTTTCACTCAACCCTGATTGGCCGGCTGGTTCAACTGCTCCTCCCACCTCAATGACGTCGCTCTCGCCTCGCCACTCCTCTCCTTTCCTCTCTCCATCTCTCTCTCTCTCTCTCTCTCTCTCTCTCTCTCTCTCTCTCTCTCTCTCTCAACTTTATTTTACTACTTTGAATTTTTATATGTAGCTTCATAGATTGTTTATTTATAGTAGTTTATAGATACCTCTCGCTCGATCTCGCTTTTTCTCCCCTCTCTCTCTCTCTCTCTCTCTCTCTCTCTCTCTCTCTCTCTCTCTCTCTCTCTCTCTCTCTCTCTCTCTCTCTCTCTCTCTACTTATACTACTTTGAGTAGTTATAGGTAGGGGGGACCTTGCATATATCGTATTTATCCCTAGTTAGTTCCGATAAGTCTTTTGCAATCCAATGTTGTCGCTCCACAATACTACTCGTGAGCACTTGTGATTCATTCACCTTCTGCTTTCTCTGTCTTTAAAACTGTTAACTATTACATTTAAATCTCCAGCCGTATTTGTATCAACTGAGCAATTCTCAAATTCATCTCATTCATCTTAGTGAGGTGAGGGAGGAAGGGTGAGGTGTGAATTTAATGTAAATGCATTTTTGTTTTCGGTGTACGAATTACTATACTAAAACATAATATGACTGACAGAAATTAATCAACATTTATTTCTACTTGAAAGTAGGTATACGGTAAAGTCAAGGTCAAGTCAAGATTGCCCAATGCCCATCAAACGTAGCATCCTCGTGTGATTAGTGCATTTCATGTTCGCACAGCAGCTGCGCGAAAGTCACCGCCCGAAGGTCTGGGTCCCGAGCAAAATCGTTCCTAACAAATGTTGATGAGCTGAAGATAGTTTTTTACCATAAATATTCTCATGAGCTAAAAAAGAAAAAGCCATCATACAAAGACTATTAGTCGTCAGATCCAGCCCTTAGAGACTCATACATTATAAATATGATGGGGCTGATGCGTTTCTCTTGTCTCTTTTCAAATATGCACCTCAGTGACAACGACAAAATTCCAAAAAAAGGTTGATGTCAATTTTGAGAAGTTGTATAAAGCCAGGCTTTTCTTGAATGCACTGAACGAACAGTTTGATAAGTGTTACCATCCATCACAAAATCAATCAGAAGATGAAAACATGATCAAATTCAAAGGCAGGTGCTCATTCAAGCAATATATGCCAAAGAAATCAACAAAGAGGGGTTACAAAGTGTGGATTAGAGCAGATATCAAGGGCTATATTTCTCAGTTTCAGATTTACACTGGTAAGAAAAATAAGAACGCAAAGCCTTCCCAAAATTTGGGTCCCTCTGTTGTAAAGGAATTAACTTCAAAACTAGAAAGAAAACACTACAAAATTTATGCTGACAATTTCCTCTCATCTGTTGCTCTTGCAAAGCATTTGTCTGAGAAATGTATTGGGTATTGTGGAACCATAAGGACTAACAGAAAATACATCCCAGATTCCTCTGATAATAAGGCAAGCAGCAAGGATATTTTAACTGGAGGATGGAACCTACAGGTATTTCAATAACTAAATGGATTGACAACAAAGCTGTATATTTCATATCTAATATGCACAATCCATCACATGAACGACAGTAAAATAGGCGTCAAAAAGATAGAACACTACTTTTCGTAGGTGGAACAGAAGTTAACACTGACTATAATAAGAATATGGGTTTTGTAGATAAATCTGATATGCTGAGAGCATTATATCAATGTGATAGGAAAAGTAAAAAGTGGTGGCATCGGATCTTCTGTTTCCTAGATGTTGCAGTGGTAAATTCCTTTGACGTATTTTCTAGTTTACATAATGATAAATTCATATTGAAAATGCTCAAAATCAGTGTCATTCATGGTCTAGCAGGCGTAGCTGGTATGAAGTCAAAACCTCCAAAGGAACCTTCAGGTGAACCTTCCCACATGGAGAGTGAGAATGCTAAAAAATACAAAACTACCACAAGAGGTAAGGCTTGATAAATCTGACCATCTTCCTAGTAGGCTTGTTAGCCACAGACGCTGTAATTTCTGCAGCACGAAAAAGGACCCCCATCGCACTCTTCGGGAATGCACTGTTTGTCAAGCTCCTCTATGCAACATTAAGAGAGAATGTTTTACCAAATTTTACGCAGTTGGTAAATAAACCGTTTAGTCTGCCAGTCTATAAACCAAATTTTATATAACTGTGGAAAGATAAAGTGAATTCATGGATTGATTTTTTGCAATTCATGAAAAAATATAGTAGTAAGCTAAAAACAGAATTGCTTTTATATGCAATGAATTTTAATGTATATGTCTCAACGAAATTCCTCTTTTTTTCACGTACCATTGGGAAAAAAATCATAAAAGAATGGATCTTCAGATTGTTTTGAATAATAAACGTCATATGAAATTTTTTGTCATTTTTTTCTAAGAACAGAAGTATCTCACTTACAATGTTACCCTGTACTTTATGTGGTAGTGGTCATTTAAAAGACCACCCTGTAATTTATATAAAATAATTTTTCAAAGAAAAAATTGGTCGTGGGGTTTCTTTTTTTTTTATTACATCAAAGAACACGGCTCAAGGGCAACAAAAAGAGTACAAAAAAAAAGCCCGCTACTCGCCGCTCCCATAAAAGATCAAAGTAAAGAGTAGCCAAAAGGGAGGGCAATTTCGGGTGGAGAGGTGTCTTGATACACTTCTTGAAAGAGGTCAGGTCATAGGCAGGAGGAAATACAGAGGAAGGTAGGCTGTTCGAGTTTACCAGTGAAGGGTATGAATGGACCGAATAGGGATGAGCATGAGTAGAAAGTCGTGTGCAGCGTAACCGCGGGAGGGGAGGAGGCATGTAGTTAGCAAGTTCAGAAGAGCAATCAGCATGAAAATATCGAGAGAAGATAGAAAGAGAGGCAATATGGCGGCGGAATTTAATAGGTAGAAGGTTGTCAGTAGGAGGAGGAGAGCTGATGAGACGAAAAGCCTTAGGCCGCGTCCACACAAGGAGCGAGAAAGCGGGCGAGAGCGAGAGAGAGAAACTTTAATACATACTAATCAGTGGAGGTGGCCACACTGGCAGCGAGCAGGTAATGGCGAGAAAGCGTGTTCATAAGAGAGAAAGAGAGGAGAGTTGACGATAACTTTTCTCGCGCGAGATTGCACGGTCAGAATGTGTGACATCACAGACATGCTTCCATATTATTTGCCGTAACTCAACTCATACGTTAGATAGGACATTTTGGTTAACACCGTTAGACGCAGCAGTGATTGGAGAACTCGAATATGTTTGTGAAAACTCAATAAAACAGGAACTAAATAAATAGTGACGAGTTGAAGTTAAATAATCACTCTGTAATGTTTATAACACATTTTACATATAGCTACCATTTGCAGCGGCAATTAAATGAGTACTAAAATAAACAATTCCAAATTATAGAGAAAAGCCAAATAAATAAAGCACGGAACTATTTATAAAAACATTTCACCTTATCCCTCGTTTGCGCCGACGAGCCGACAGGGGTGGGTTTTAGGCTATACTAGTTGATACTGGTGTGCGGGCTTCGTTGCCATGACAACCCTCGCCTCGCCTCGCTTTTCGTGAAGCCACACAAACTCCCCATGCCGCTCTCGCTCTCGTTATCTTTCTCGCTTTCTGTGTGGCCGCTGCATTAACCCCCAAATACACTACCGAATTTTTGCCACGAGCTTGTCGCCGAATCAGTTCGTGAAAAAATTCGGCGACCAGTTCGCCGACATGACCAGGATTCTTACAGTTCGTGACCATTCGGCGACATGTCGGCGAATGCTCAAGACAATTCGGAGACATGTCGCCAACTATTCGGCGTCCATGTCGCCGACCTCAAAATCTGAAATTTTAACTTTTTTTGCCGTGAAATAATTGGCGACATGTCTTCGAATTGTCTTCGTATGTCCCCGAAGTGTCGGCGACATGTCGGGGACAATTCTCCGACAGTGCCAAGATTTCTGACAGCTGATCATCTAATGTATATGTGGCATATAAAAGCACGAGAATCCGGGGTGCAACACACTTCTTCACCGGTAGCTGAAGAGCCCACCTCCTCTCTCGCAACTTGTTCCTGGGGAATGGCAAGAGGGCGATCAAATCGTCCCAATCGACCCTCTGCGGAACCCAAGAGCTATCGTAGACCCCAAGAATATCCGCTCCTACCTCATGGACTACTACAACACCCGGGGAGCAGTGGCCTGGCAGGACATAACTGTGGGCGAGTAAATACCGTGTGTGATAATATGTGTGGAAATATGTATGATAGTATGTGTAATAAAATGTATAAATGTGACTTGTTTTTGTTTTGCCCTCCTACAAATATTTTAGAATGAATAAATGTTTACGTAATATTAATAAACAAACCAGTAACTAAAATAAGAAAGAAATTTAAATAACATAACAACATAACGTAACAACACTAGCCGCTATGGAGGAAGCACTTCTTGGATTCGCTCTGTCCACAATTACTCTTGCCACTTGTTTTGTAGCCAGTGAGGACTTAAAGAAGAAAAGAAAAGTGAAACGAAAGTGGATAAGACCATGGCTGGCAAGTGTGTTCGCTCTTGCTCTTGCTGTATAGGTGACCCGTTTGAAAGTCACTGAGGTCAAATGAGAACTGAATATTATATTTCCATTAAAGAAAAAAAATACATTTGGATATTTTCTTGTATTGTCGTCTAGCTTTTTATTACGCATTTAAAGTCCCTCCCCAAGAAAGAAATGGAATATTTTTTTGATCGCATGTATGCTGAATAAACGAGTTTCTTATTACCTTCCATTCGGCTACCGCTATCGCTAGCAGTACGGCCAGTGCAAACGGTCCGTATCTATAGCTCAAAGCAGCCGGTATCAATCGCTTGTGCAGCGCAAATGGCTAGCCGATCAAGCCGTACCGCTGGATCCAGCGATATCAGTAGCTAGTGTGACTGCACCTTAAGAGAGCAAGAAGATGGCCAGTAGAACGTCCCTTGAGGAACCCATACTGGCGATCAGATAGAAGGTCAGAAGTGGAAAGATGCTTTTGTATCTTCCGGTTAAGGAATGATTCAAAAGCTTTATATAGACAGGACAGGAAAGCTATAGGGCGGTAGTTTGAAGGATTGGAGCGGTCACCCTTCTTAGGCACAGACTGTATGAAGGCGTACTTCCAGCAGGAAGGAAAGGTAGATGTTGATAGGCAGAGACGAATGAGTTTGACCAGGCAAGGTGTCAGCACGGAGGCACAGTTTTTAAGGACAATAGCAGGCACTCCATCAGGTCCATAAGCCTTCTAAGAGTTGAGGCCAGAATAATCGTTCTTAAGAATCTTAATAACGGCATACAGGAGACACAGGAGGGGATGAGTAGGAGGAATATACCCAGAATCGTCCAGAGTTGAGTTTTTACAGAAAGTTTGAGAAAAGAGTTCAACCTTAGAGATAGATGAGACAGCGGTGCTGCCGTCAGGGTTAAGGAGAGGACGGAAAGGTGAAGAAGTAAAATTGGATGAGATATTTTTTGGCTAGATGCCAGAAGTCACGGGAAAAATTTGAAAAAGCAACTTTTTGACATTTTCTATTTATAAGAGTTTTTGGCAAGTCGAAGAATAGATTTGGCACGATTCCGGACAGATATATAAAAATTATGGTTAGCAGGAGTACGAAGGCCTTGGTACCTTTTGTGAGCTGCCTCTCTATCTTTGACAGCACGAGAACAAGCGTGATTAAACCAAGGCTTTTTAGCATGAGACGTAGAGAAAGTACGTGGAACGTTCATTATGTGTTGCGCTGGGCACACACAGAGGGGTCTCTTTCCTGGAAGCAATATTCATTCCATCTTCATCCTCAGGTCATCCCACCGAGCAGAAGCAAAATGCCAGAAACATCGCCTCTTCGGTGGGTCCAGAGGGTGTACAGGAGCGATAGGACAGGATACAGAAACAAGGATGTGATAGGAGGAGCCCAACGGAGAGAACAGTTTGACCGAGTAAGTAGAAGGGTTAGAGGTAAGGAAGATGTCTAGTATGTTGGGCCGGTCTCCAAAACGGTCGGGAATACGTGTAGGGTGCTGAACCAACTGCTCTAGATCGTTGAAGAGAGCAAAGTTGTAGGCTTGTTCACCAGCCTGGTCAGTGAAAGAGGATGAAAGACAAAGCTGGTGGTGAAAATTGAAATCTCCTAGGATGGAGATTTCTGCGAAGGGAGAGTGGGTCAAGATATGCTCCATTTTAGAGTTCAAGTAGTCAAAGAATATTACATAGTTAGTAGAGTTAGGTGAGAGATAAACAGCACAGCTGTATTTAGTAATAAAATGACAATGAAGTCTCAGCCAGATGGTGGAAAATTCTGAAGAGTCCAGGTCGTGGGCACGAGAGCAAGTGATGTCGTTGCGCACGTAGGCGCAACATCCAGCTTTGGATTGAAATTTAGGATAGAGATAGCAGGAGGAAACAGAGTAGAGATTGCTCTCAGTAGCCTCAGAAACCTGTGTTTCGGTGAGGAAGAGAAGGTGAAGTTTAGAGGAGGAGAGATGGTGTTCCACAGAATGAAAATTAAAACGAAGACCGCGTATGTTGCAGAAATTGATAAGAAAAAGGTTCGAGGAGTTATCAAGACACTTCTCAAGTCGGCAGCCAGAAGAAGAGTCGTCCCTGGGGGAATTTGTAGTCCCCCCTCCCGGGCGGGGACTCCGAGGCATTGATAAAGTATTCCATTTTGAATTTTGAATTTTGGGAAAAGGTGTGTATGTTGTGTGAATGTAGTGTGGTGTGGAAAGAGAGAGAACCTGTCTTTAGAGAGCATGCTGAACTACTCTCTGGTGTTGATGAGACAATAGGGAAACGGATAGTAAGGACATGGGAAGGGTCTTTGGAAGGCTTCAGCACCCTCATCGCTTCCCATATATACCTCACCGGGAGTAGTTTGCGCCCGTTTCGGTAGGTGTCTTCCTACCTATTCCTACTCCTCCTTACATACATCACACTGAATAAGATTTCAATGAATTTGGATGCAGGAGAAAAGTTGGATACTCCGACCTGGATGCAGTAATCATTCCACAGGAAATTGAAAAGTACATCTTCAAGTCATCCTACCGAGAGAAAGCATAGTGCCAGAAGCACCGCTTCCTCGACGAATCCAGAGGTTGTACAGGAGCGATAGGAAAGAATGCAAAAGTAAGGGTTTGAGCGGAGGAGCCCAACGGAGAGAACTCATTGTCAGAATAAGCTGCAGGATTAGAGAGTAGAAATTAAGAGGTCTAGAGTGTTGGGATTGTCTAACTGGCGATCATTGCTTCGTGTAGGATCTTTTTTAAAACAAACTGTCCTATCCATTGGTACGCTCTGTCTTACTCGACATCTTTTAACACATTATCCTCCTAATCATCTCCCCCATTCCCGTACTCCACTATAAGGTAAAAGTTAAAGTTTGGAGCATACGCTATAGCTGCTCGTGGCCTCGGTGGTCATTTCCGTCACAATGGCCCTTGAACTTGTCGTGGGAAGCATTATCCAGGAATATAGGGCCAATGTGACAGCGGGGTTAGCACATTTTACCTCCCCTAGAGTTTCTCAGGTACCCGTTTATCGAGGAGCACGAAAGAGACGACGAACCGCTGAGTAAGCTGCACGCCGACTGACCGGGCCGGGATTCGAACCCAGGTCCGCGGATTTGTAGCTAAACAAGCTAACCGCTGCTCAAGAGTTCGGAAAGATAAAGAAGTAGGTGGTGGGAATTTCATTTCCTTACATACATCACACTGAATAAGATTTGAATGAATTTGGATGTAGGAGAAAAGTTGGCTACTCCGACCTGGAAGCAGTAATCATTCCACAGGAAATCGAAAAGTACATATTCAAGTCATCCTACCGAGAGGAAGTATAGTGCCAGAAGCACCGCTTCCTCGGCGAATCCAGAGGTTGTACAAGAGCGATAGGAAAGAATGCAAAAGTAAGGCTATGATCGGAGGAGCACAACGGAGAGAACTTGACAGAATAAGCTGCAGGATTAGAGATTAGGAAGAGGTATAGAGTGTTGGGAGTCTCTAACCGGCGATCATGGATTCGTGTAGGATAATGAACCAACTGCTCTAAATCATTGATGAGAGCAAAATTATAGGCTTGCTCACCAGACAGGTCAGTGAAAGAGGCTGAAAGCCAAAGTTGGTGGGAAACAGTAGTGGGGGGATACCTACAACTGAGGATACCTACTACTGATCAGGCCAGACCGATGGTACCCGTAGGTATAGCCATTTCTAGCCAACTGCAGTCCTGTCTTGTTGAGGTTACTTCGATTCATGAGCGTGTGATACTTGTCAGGTTGAAGTATACATTTTGCTTCACATCTCGTTTTTTTATTTTTTTTTTTTACGTCGCGGCCTATTGCGCCGGTAGGCTTCTTCCCGGTGGGGCCTGGTGGTTTGCCCAGCCCGTTCTGGCGCAGGGGAATGTTTATAGTGGAGCCATCTTATGTTGGCTCATGCTGCCCCCCGGAACTCATCTTTGAGCCTCTCTTTGGAGAGGTTATCTAGAGACCGGGTTGATGGGTGGTCTTCAGGGTAGCATGTGAGTAGTCTTAGGCCACTCGGCGGTGACTGAAAAACCTCAGCTGTGCGGCGGCCAGGATTTGAACCCGCGTCCCTCCTGGAGCTCCTGAACGCGGGGCCGTCACGCTAACCATTCAGCCACCGCCTCCCCTTAATTGCAGCACACGCCCATACTGATACATAAGAATGTGGAGAGGAAGAGATGCTCTATGCCAAGTTTGACTATATAGTCGACCAGTGTCCCCCACGTGACACACTCATTGCCTTGGGGGACTTTACTAAGGTTAGTGGTACATACAGAATTGGATGCAAGTGTGCGTTGTTTCCCAATGCTCTGGCACCAGTAACGTAAACAGTTATTTCCCTCTGGACTTTACAAAGTCCAGATGGCTGAGGATTGAGGATTGATGGTTCATGGTTCCTGAGACGCGAGCCTCGCCGCTGGACATGGTATAGCAATTATGGTGGTGTGGCAAAGGAGATCGATTACATCCTCGTTAGTATACGTTGGAAGTTCCTTCAGAACTGTATGGTTTTCCGGATTTTTTTGCGACCGACCACAGACTTTTTTTGATGGGGATACTTATCGGGTTCAAGAAATTAGCATTAGGCAGCCCTTCGGAGTTCTGTCTTGAGAAAGTGAATGTCTAGGCGTATGCCCAGGAGTTTGCAGTGGCAGTCGGTAATGGGTTTGATGTGCTTGGTGCTCTTGATGACCCTCGGGAGTTGTGAGATACCTTTAAACGTGAAACTCCCAAAGCTGCCGGGTAGTGCATTGGAGGTCATTCAAAATCTCGATGGAGAATATAGAGAGCATATAGAGAGTCTTGCTGCCAGGCTGGCTAGGGAATCGGAGCGATTTAGGACTGTCACGAAGGACTACAGCCCATCAGAGGAGGGATAAGGAGAGGTATATCAGGGGTCTCGAGGAGGATGTCGAGGGTTGTCTTAATGCAAACGCCCTTAAACCTTCCTTCTGAGCTCTGAAGAAACTCTTCTCCAAGTCCACATCATAGACGAGTACTAATTAAACGGTTGGAGGTCAAATAGCATCATACACGGATGCGTACCGGGATCGTTGGGCAGAGCACTTTAAGCAGCTGTACACAAGAGAGCCCTCAAGTGGGCACCTCTCTTTGGCTGGTTTGCAAATGGCGGCTGCTGCTCCACCAATAGACGCAACTCCACCATCTCTTAGGGAGGTGAGAGGTCGTGAGGAAGATTGAGGGTGTAAAGGCAGCTGGGGTCTGTAAAGGCATCGCAAAGATGCTGAAAGTCGGCGGTAGCGCCATGATACATGAGATGCATGCAGTGATATTTGTCGTGTGGTAGTCCGGTGCCATTCCTCCTGACTAGAAAAGGGGGTTAGTTGTCCCTATCTGGAAAAGGAAAGCGGAGAGACAGGACTGCAACAATCCCGTAGTATTACACTTCTTAGTACGACGGGTAGAATGCACGCTCATCTCCTACTGATGCCAGTTCAACCCCATCTACTAAAGTTCTAGTGGCCTGAGGGTTATGAGTTCTCGCCCCTTATCAGCAATTGATTGGATGGCGCCCTCATGGAATGTCGACTTGAGTCTCGATAGGAGTTACTCACAGCCTATGTCGAACTCAAGAAGGCATTTGGTTCAGTACATCGTGATTCACTATAGGATAATTTGTGGATCCATGGCTGTCCTGCACGAATTATTGCTTTGATGACTGGCCTTTCTCTGGGGCTGAAAGTGCTGTAAAGTGAGGGCGAGGTGTCTCACGCCTTTTTCCCAGTTAAGTCAGAAATGAGGCAAGGCTGCGTCCTTCCTTCATCACTTTTTAACACTTAGATGGACTGGGTATTAGGAGAATTGCTGATGATGATGTACGTTTCGCGGACTCACTGAAGTCCATGATATTGGCTCTCGAAATGCTGCATGAGGAGGCGAAGCTCTAGGACTGTAGGTCTTATTATCCAAAACCAAGGTCCAGTCGTTTAGTGACTTACTTGATGACACAGCTGAGTCTGCTGCATGTGGTGAGGAGTTTCACACACCTTTGTAGCGTAGTGCATAACAATGGTGGGTCTCACCAGGAAGATACTTGACGGATTGGCCTGGCTCACGGTGTTATGGACACGCTCAACACGAGTATATAGCGTTATTGAGAGAGAGAGAGAGAGAGAGAGGCGGACAAAGATTCGAATCTTTAAGACACTTGTGCTCCGTGTCTTTTTTTTTTTAACAGCAGATGAAACAACTCAAGGGCAACAAAAGGAAAGTGTAGAATAAAAAGAGAGGTCAAGGAGAGGAGTCTTTATACACTCCTCTCGAAAGAGGTCAGGTCATAGGCATGAGGAAATACAGACGAAGGAAGGCTGTTCCAGAGTTTACTAGTGAAAGGGATGAAAGAATGGAAATGCTGGTTAACGCTTGCATAAGGGGTTTGGACAATGTAGGGATGAGCTAGAGTAGAACGTCGAGTGCAGTGGGGCCACGGGAAGATAGAAAGCATGCAGTTAGCAAGTGCAGAAGAGCACTCAGCATGAAATTATCGATAGATAATAGAAAGAGATGCAACATTGCGGCGGAATTTAAGAGGTAGAAGACTGTCAGTAAGAGGAGGGGAGCTGATGGGACGAAGAGCCTTAGACTCCAATCTGTCCAAAAGAATCGAGTGAGTGGAGCCCCACCCCCCCACCCCCAACACGTGAGATGCATACTCCATACGAGGGCGGACAAGGCCCTAATAAATGGAGAGCATCTGTGAAGGGAAAAAGAACTAGCGGAGACGATACAGAATGCCCAACCTCGAGGAAGCTGATTTAGTGAGAGAGGAGATGTGAAGTTTCAAGTTTTCTTTTTTTCTTTTTACGTGCCAGCCTATAGCGCTGGTAGGCTTTCTTGAGGGGCCCGAATGGTAGTTGACCCCTAGCCCGTCGTGGGGCAGGCAAGTGTTTTTTTTTTTATAGTGGCGCTATCACTTTTTTTTTGTAGAAGAAACTGAGACCTGAGTGTTCTCGAAGAAGAGGGGATAGGTGTTTGAAAGATTATATCGAGTTGATAGGTGGAGAAATTGGATTTTTGAGGCGTTGAAGGACACAAGGTTCCTCTAACCCCAATCGGAAATAAGGACAAGATCTGAGGTTAAGCGTTCTGCAGCCTCCAGTCTAGAGTCTTGCAATTCTTGTTGTGAGGGTCTTCTGTTAAAAGAAGTTGAATAATGCAGAGTAGAGTCATAAGCGTAAGAGTGGATAGGACAGTTTGTTATGGAAAGATCATTGATGAACAACAGGAAGAGAGTGGGTTATTGGACAGAGCCCTGTGGGACACCTCTGTTGATAGGTTTAGAGGAAGAATAGTGACCGTCTACCAGAACAGAGATAGGACGGCCGGGAAGGAAACTGGAGATAAAGGAGCAGAGAGAAGGATAGAATCCGTAGGAGGGCAGTTTAGAAAAAAAGTAAAGCGTTGTGCCAGACTCTATCGAAAGCTTTCGATATATCTAGCGCAACTGAGACAGTTTCACCGAAACGGCTAAGAGAGGATGACCAGGAGTCAGGTAAGAAAGCAAGAAGATCGCTAGTAGAACGCCCAATGCAGAACCCATACTGGCGATCAGATAGAAGATCAGAAGAGGATAGGTGCTTTTGAATCTTCCGGTTAAGGATTGATTGAAAAGCTTTAGATAGACAGAAAAGTATAGCTATAGAACGGTAGTTTGAGGGATTAGAACGGTCACCCTTCTTAGGCACAGGCTGTATGGAGGCGTACTTCCAGCAGGAAGGAAAGGTAGATGTTGACAGGCAGAGACGAAAGAGTTTGACCAGCCAGGGTGTCAGCACGGAAGGACAATAGGAGGCACTCCATCAGGCCCTTCTAAGGGTTGAGGCCAGAGAGAGCATAAAAAAACCTGACGGCACTGCTGCCGTCAGGACTAAGAAGAGGAGGAAAAGATGAAGAAGTGAAATTGGAGGAGATATTTTTGGCTAGGTGCCAAAAGTCTCGGGAAGAATAAGAAAAATCAAGGTTGCGGCATTTTCTATTAATGAAAGAGTTTTTGGTAAGTCGGAGGATAAATTTGGAACGATTCCGGGCGGAAACGTAAAATAAGTACGTGAAATGTGTACCTCCATTCCAGAGACAATCACCTCTGTGATGCGCTGGACATACACAGAGGGTTCTTTCTCCTGGAACCAGTAATCATTCCACGGGAAATCGGAAAAGTACATCCTCAGGTCGTCCCACAAAGCAGAAGCAAAATATTAGAAGCATCGCCTCTTCGATGGATCCAGAGGCTGCACAGCAGCGATAGGGCAGAATGCTGAAATAAGATTATGATCCGATCGAGGAGCCCAGCGGAGATTACAGTTTGATAGATTAAGCTGAAGGATTAGAGGATAGGAAGAGGTCCAGAATGTTGGGCGTATCTCCAAGGCGGTCGGGAATATGTGTTGGGGGTTGAACCAACTGCTCTTTATAGTTGAGGATAGCAAAGTTGTAGGCTTCTTCACCAGGCTGGTCAGTGAAAGAGGATGAAAGCCAAAGCTGGGGGTGAACATAGAAATCTCCTAGAATGGGTCTGTGAGACATGAACACTGAATAGAGACTTGGAGAGGCGTGTCGATGCCTTTGGCACTAAGTGCCTTCGTAGGGTCATATGGTATCACTGGAATGACCAGCGATTAATTCATGAAACTGAAAAAAATGCTGTTACCAGCTTAGCATCCTATACGTTGATCTGCTTATAGTTTTGTTTGTGTACGAGACAAATGAGAGTGAGGGAGACCCAGGGGACGTCCGCGTAACTCGTGCCGAGCACATAAATCGATCCTTGAAGGGGGCAACTGCGATGAGCCTTACCAGGGTTGACCGACTGGGTTGGAGTCCACGGGTGAGTGAAGCGACGCTCCTCCAGGCGTATGTTTTCCATTAGTAGTCAGTTACACTTCCCTCAAGCAAGTACTGCATGTTGGCACCAGTCATGATTCATTACTCGTGAAGTCAATTTAAACGCTATTAGAGTGACATACTGAGTTATGGCTGTATGTTATTTTAACTGATCTAATACGGTATATAATACTCGATACTCTCATGACGTGTTTTAAGTAAATGATATATATTTATATTCGTATTCATATCCATATACTTTAATATTCGAAGGATTTGTATTCGCATTAGAATAGTACACTACTGTATTAACTCCATCCCTGATTTTTGTCTGAGTATATTTGTGTCGAAATTATAAGAAAAATAACAACTCATGAGGATATCGTGTTGCAATAATATGATTTTTAAGGAAGTGCTGGAACACTCTCACATTATCCAAAGTTTGGTTTTGTAGCGGATTTCGAAGTAAGAAAAACGAGAAACTCGAGTAAATCAGTCCGGGAAAAGACTCAATATACATACCCAGATGATATGTTTGTGTTTAAGGATTTTCTTGCTTTTTACCTTGTTGAGAACTAAACTTTTTTATTTCCATTATAATTATGGACAAAATAATGTATTTACTGCGCAATAATCACTTTACACGCCCTCATAAGGAACGCAGTTATCTACCTAATCCAAGTACCTATATAAATACTGACCTTAAAGTTGTAATCCTCGCAAAGTGGCGCCAATATGCCCTTGTTGGCTTCACTCAGCTCGTCCAGTTTTGCATGCTCGACCTCGGTCAAGGCCTGGGGGTCGACCGGCGTTGTTCTACACACTAATGGGGACGAAAATTCTGCACTGATGGCCGTGTCCAGCAGGGCATCCAGCACCGAAGCGGCTGTCGTGCTGCTGCTGTTGGAACAGTGATACGATAATACTGAGCCTGATAATAACATTGCTGACACTACCGCTACTACTACTTCTGCTATTACTAATTTCTTCTTCTACTACTACTACTACTACTACTTTTTTTTCTATAATATAAATGATACCTCCACCCATGTTTATTTTCCCGACACATAATCATGGAGGGCTCCATAGCTTGGAGGTCATTAGCCCCAACTCTGTTCGCTAATGACTGTGGCATCCAACCATATCACTAATACTACCTAGCACTAAATCACCTATCATCTATTACGTCCAGATCCCCCTTTCCTTCCCTACTCAAGTCACTCCAGACCCATCCTAATGTCACTCTCCACCACTGTGGCTTCATCATAGTCCATATTGGAGATGTTGGTGGCTTTTGGGCCAGAGTGTCTGGTGCCCCTGAGACATAGGATGGCCGACCTGAGCAGGGAGAACGAGAGGCGACACCTCATCCAGGCGACAACGTGGCTCCTTGGCTGATGCTTCTTTTCTGAGATTAGTTCCGCGAGGCGTGCGTAGAAGCATTGGGCCCTGGGACCCATCCCGCCGGATGTGGTGAAGACGAGGGGGGTGAAGCTGCCCTGATCTACATGTTGGATTCTTTCATCGTATGCCCTTGTCTTCTGCTCGTTCCTGTGGTGGGCGGCTTGCAGGGGCAGCTCACGGTGACAGGCAGCCATCGGGTCGAATATGCGGATGTCCATGAACGCCCGCTGTCCGCGCACCCAGAATCCGCTGGCACTTAATCAACCCGTGCCTCCTTTGAGGTATTGGCCGTCCTGTACCGAAGGTGTTCGCCGTCCAGGGGAAGCAGTGCTGGCTCGGTAGTGACGTCTTGGCATACCTCCCCGAGCATGATGGCTGTCAGATCCCTCACTTCATCGTGTCGAATACAGACGAAGCCTCCCTTTTTACATGTCATGGTGTGGGTGACATCATTTGGTGATCCACATGCACAGAGATCAGGCAGTCCCTCAATCGGCCAGCCATATCTCAGAGCAACGGCGTCGACAAATTCTTGTTTGTTGAGGCTGAAGCCCTTTGCTCTGATTGGTAATGACGTTAGCCAGTTAGAGGCGCCTGCCTCCTGTGCCGTTTGTATTTTTCTACCCATTTCTGTGGACAGGTGGTGTGTAAGACGGTCCAGCACGTCTTTTTGGGCCTGTTGCCTTTCTTCTGAGATTTTTCTTTTAATTTCTCTTATATCTGTTTGGTCTATCTCGCCCTCTGCCTCCTGAGCGATGATCCTGTTGATGAGTGACCTGGTAAGGCTGATGGAGTTTTGGTTCTCCTTATCAGCCAGCTTCTCAGGGTTGGTGCTCCCCATCCCACCCAGTCTTGGGGGAAGTGCTAGCATATCCCTCTCCTCCACCCCCAAAGCATGAGATTTCACTAGCGCCGGCAAGAATACATTCTTGACGGCACTTTCCAGTGGTCGGAGGAGTGGACTGATGCCGGGGATGGTGGGCATCAGGAACGTCCACCGATGTTGGATGCCGTGGGTGTACGCTGAATAGGCAGCGTGTGGCTCACTCCGGTTTCGTGGATGATGTCAAAGTCACATATATCAAGTCAAGTCATACACAGCTTTGTGGGAGGAGACACGGCAGAGGCGTGGCTTATGCGTGACGTTGCTTGGTGCCAAACTAGAGAATGTAGAAACGGGGAGTAAACGAAGAAAGGCGGACTAATCTAAGACTTTCTCTGTTGCGCTAGACATATCGAAAGCCTTCGATAGAGTCTGGCACAAGTCTTTGCTTTCTAAACTGCCCTCTTTCGGATTCTATCCTTCTCTCTCTTCCTTTATCTCCAGTTTCCTTTCCGGCCGTTCTATCTCTGCGGTGGTAGACGGTCACTGTTCTTCCCCTAAACCTATCAACAGTGGTGTTCCACAGGGCTCTTTCCTATCACCCACTCTCTTCCTGTTATTCATCAATGATCTTCTTTCCATAACAAACTGTGCTGTCCACTCATACGCCGACGACTCCACTCTGCATTATTCAACTTCTTTCAATAGAAGACCCTCTCAACAGGAAGAACACGACTCCAGACTGGAGGCTGCAGAAAGCTTAACCTCAGACCTTGCTATCATTTCCGATTGGGTTAGGAGGAACCTTGTGTCCTTCAATGCCTCAAAAACTCAATTTATCCACCTATCAACTCGACACAATCTTCCAAACACCTATCCCCTATTCTTTGACAACACTCAGCTATCACCATCTTCAACACTAAACATCCTCGGTCTATCTTTAACTCAAAATCTCAACTGGAAACTTCAACACTCAGCTATCACCATCTTCAACACTAAACATCATCGGTCTATCTTTAACTCAAAATCTCAACTGGAAACTTCACATCTCCTCTCTCGCTAAATCAGCTTCCTCGAGGTTGGGCTTTCTGTATCGCCTCCGCCAGTTCTTCTCCCCCGCGCAGTTGCTATCCATATACAGGGGCCTTGTCCGCCCTCGTATGGAGTATGCATCTCACGTGTGGGGGGGCTCCACTCACACAGCTCTTCTGGACAGAGTGGAGTCTAAGGCTCTTCGTCTCATCAGCTCTCCTCCTACTGATAAGTCTTCTACCTCTTAAATTCCGTCGCGATGTTGCCTCTCTTTCTATCTTCTATCGATATTTCCACGCTGACTGCTCTTCTGAACTTGCTAACTGCATGCCTCCCCCCCTCCCGCGGCCCCGCTGCACACGACTTTCTACTCATGCTCATCCATATACTGTCCAAACCCCTGATGCAAGAGTTAACCAGCATCTTCACTCTTTCATCTCTCACGCTGGTAAGCTCTGGAACAATCTTCCTTCATCTGTATTTCCTCCTGCCTACGACTTGAACTCTTTCAAGAGAAGGGTGTCAGACACCTCTCCTCCCGAAATTGACCTCTCTTTCGGCCACCTCTTATGATTCTTTTTTAGGAGCAGCGAGTAGCGGGCTTTTTTATTATTGTTTCCTTTTTTTGTGCCCTTGAGCTGCCTCCTTTGTTGTAAAAAAAAAAAAAAAAAAATCATTTCAACAGGCACCCCCCTCCCCCCTCACACTCCACACCGCCGTTTGTAGGCATTGGAATTACAGTTACGCATAGCACAATAAAAAGGCATATTTTTTCATCAATGGCTTGCTGAACGCGCGGTGGAAGAAGACGAGCATGCCCATCCAAAGTGCACACCCGGCCGCAATTTTAGTCACCCGTGAACTGGCGGATATTTGGTGTCAAGTGACGTCATGCTGCTGCTCCGCCCCAAACCGCCCCTGTGCGTACTGGTAGCAGTTTTGTAGGTAGAGTGACTTGACTTGTTGTAAGTGACTTTGGATAATGTATAATAGTAAACAGTCATCAGTGTTAATAATATGCAGGCAGCAATAGCAAATACCGTCATTTATATTGATTTTGACTTTACAAAATTAGTAATGTCGCAAACAGCTGATTTTTTATGCAAAACCTGCTAATTTTCTCGGTGGTGGACAGCTCCAAGGCTGTTTAATAATTATAAATCAGTGATCTTGTAAAATAACAAAACAGCTGTTTGCAACATCACTAATATTTTTAAAGTCGATATCGCATATAATTAACGGTATTTGTTATTGCTGCCTGCATATTATTGACATTGCGACTGTTTAATATGCGTAGGCTATCCTATACTATCCCCGAAATCTGACACACCGTAAGACAGCAGGTTGCCAGCGCACGATAATGCACACTTCAGACTTCGATGAACCGACTTTTTTTTATACTTCTACTACTATTGCTACTACTACTACTACTACTACTAATAATAATAATAATAATAATAATAATAATAATAATAATAATAATTATAATAATACTAATAAAAAATATAATAATAATAATAATAATAATAATAATAATAATAATAATAATAATAATAATAATAATTCTAATAACAATAATAAAAATTATAATAATAATAATAATAATAATAATAATAATAATAATAGCAATAATAATAAAAAATTCAATACTAATCCCACTACCACCGCATGGTGAGATAATAGGCGCACCTAACAATACCATAGCCGATCCAGGACTCAGGACGTCTCCTAAGTAAAAGAAGGTAATGTTATACTTGTATTTCGTAAAGAATCCTTATAACCAAAAACTAACTAAATTATGAGTATTCTTTTTCTTGAACACAACATTCAATAAACAACAGAACAATAATATGAAAATACGTATAGCCACCGTTGCCAGATTATCGTACTCAGAGCATAGTATTTAACGGTTTCTGACGCCTAACTATTGCCAAGAAACATCAGGATCTTACTCTTTTAACGATAACTATAAATTAGTTTCTTTTTTTTAGCCCAGAATATAGTTTTGGGGCAGGAAGTCGGGAAATATAATCGGCCGAGTACGACAATCTGGCAATAATCTGTGGCCGAGGCAGCAGCAGCCTGCCATATTGCGGGTATCAAATACCTAAAATAGCATACTTTTACTGCGCAAAGCAGGTGATGTCACTTATTGTGACTTCGTGAGCTTTCATATTTATCTATTTGTGTATATTTCATGGCGGCAAAACTTAAATTACTTGTTTCATTTTTACTAGTGACACGAATTTGTGAGTGTTTATCACAATAGAATTTCACTCTAATAAGTGAATCAGACTCCACAGAAATGTTACCAGTGTGTGTATGAATGAATACAAAGATAAGCACATACTTTGCTTTAACTCTAGGATGTCTCGTGGATCATTAATAAATAAAAACAAAATATCCGGCTAAGCTACTCTTTAGCCATTACCTTTAATGGCGCACAAAACACAGTCCCTCCGCCAAGTTTGTACCCCACATTTGGTAATGTTAGGTGCGCCTATTGAAGACCTTTTTTTTTTCTTTTTTTTCTTTTTTCTCAAATAAAAAACGTTGCAGAAATATCTAAAAAGTGAAACATGTTTTAAAGTTTATTACTGGAGCTGCATTTTAGACATAGTAAAAATATTCTAAATTGTCATGTGAAAGCTGTTAGGCAATATCACAGAGTTGTATACTAAAGTGCGCTCCAAGGCTTTGCAAGTTTCGCCTCTGGATATGGGACGGCGGCCATGAGTGTTCCCTGTTCGCCCAATACCAACGACTTCACACACCTAAGGTTGAACTTTTCCGATTTCCCGTGAAATGATTAATGCTTCAAGGAGAAAGATCCCTCTGTGTGTGCCCAGCGCATCACTGAGATGATTGTCTCTGGAAATGAGGCACACGTCCCACATTTTTTTATCTGCTACTCATGCTAAAAAGCCTTGGTTCACTCACGCTTATTCTCGTGCTATCAAAGATAGAGGCAGCCCACAAAAAATACCAGAGCCTTCGCACTCCTGCTAATCATGAACTTTACATTTTCCGCCCGGAATAAGAACATAAGAATGTAAGGAGTCTGCAAGAGGCCGATTTGCCTATACAAGGCAGCCCCTGTACTCTCAACCCCACCTTACCTCACTATCCATGACTTAATCTAACCTCTTCTTGAATGTATCTACGGTATTGGCACCCACAACACGGCTCCCAAGCCTGTTCCATTCATCTACCACTCTATTGGTAAACCAATTCTTGTCTATGTCTTTGCTGAATCTGAATTTGTCTAACTTAAAACCATTGCTACGTGTCCTACCTGGCTCTTTTACTACCAAAATCTTATTGACATCCCCTTTATTAAAACCCTTCATCCATTTATAGACTTCGATCAGGTCTCTTCGCAACCTTCGCCTTTCTAGCGAGTGTAGATTTAAATGCTTCAGTTTATCTTCATAAGGCAACTTTCTCAACCTCTGAATCATCTTTGTCATCCTCCTCTGTACAGATTCTAACATCTTGATATCCATTCTATAGTAGGGGGACCAGAACTAAACTGCATAATCGAGATGAGGTCTAACTAGTGCTAAGTAAAGTTTTAGGATGACTTCAGCACTCCTATTGCCGACGCTCCTAGAGATGAAATCCAGTACTCTGTTCGCCCGATTTTTAGCCTAAATGCATTTTGCCCTAGGATGGAGGTCAGCGCTCTCTAGGACTCCTAAGTTCCTCTCACACCCAGACATGCTTAGAGGAATGTCAGTTAAGGAGTAATTGTGTGAGGGGTTATTCCTACCTACACTCAGAATGCTACACTTCCTGACATTGAATTCCATCTGCCACTTCCCTGCCCAATCATATAGTCTGTCAAGCTCATCCTGGAGAACGCTAGCGTCCCTGTCTGATTGGATTACTCTACCGATCTTGGTATCATCTGCAAACTTACTGACATCATTATATTAATTCCTGTGTCCAAGTCATTGATATAAATAATAAAAAGCAGCGGACCCAGCACTGACCCCTGTGGGACTCCACGCGTAACACTGCCCAATTCAGATTTTTTACCGTTGATTTGCACTCTCTGCTTCCTACTACTCAGCCACGCCCTGATCCAGTTCAAAACTTTCCCATCTATGCCGTGAGCCTGTAATTTTAGTAATAGCCGGTGATGAGGGACGCCTTACTGAAATCTAGGTATAATATGTCATAGTTTTCATCTCGGTCAATCGCCTCGATCACTTTAGTGTAGAAGAACAACAGGTTAGTGAGGCAAGACCTACCTTCGTGAGCCCATGTTGTGAATCACGAATAAAAATTATGCTTCTCTAGATGGTCCCGAATGCTCCCGGCTACAAGGTTTTGTTGGTAAGAGAACCGGGTAGAACACGAAGTAACGGGTTTAAACTGGATAAATTCAGATTCAACAGGGACATAGGCAAAAATTGGTTTACTAACAGGGTGGTGGATGAGTGGAATAGGCTTAGCAGTCATGTGGTGAGTGCCAATACAATTGTCACATTCAAAAATAGACTAGATAAATTCATGGACAGCGATATTAGGTGGGGTTAGATACACAGGAGCTTAGGGTCAAAGGAGCTGCCTCGTACAGGCCTACCGGCCTCTTGTAGACTCCTGCGTTCTTATGTTCTTATGTTCTTATGTTCTTAACATCTTTCCTACAACTGATGTTAAGCTAATTGGGCGATACTTTGAGGTGTCTGACTTGTCTCCCTTTTTTAAAATCGGCGTCGCATTAGCTACTTTCCATTGATTGGGCACATACCCAGAATTTACCAACATCTTAAAGATATCGGTAAGTGGGCCACTGAAAACCTCCTTGCATTCTTTCAGAACCCGTGGGAATACTTCGTCTGGGCCCGGCGAATTGTTTTTCTTCAATGTACCAATCTCATCCTGGACTACTTGCCTAGTGATGATCACATCCCTCAACTTGTCGATCTCTTCGCCCTCATATACCTGAACTCTCTCCGGAATGGTTGTTAGATTTTCCTGCGTGAAAACTGAGACGAAATAGTCATTCAACATTTGACTCATATCTTCTCCATTCTCAACGAACTCCCCTGTGTTTGTTTTCAATGGTCCAATTCTCTCCCTTGTTTTCATTCTGAACAATATGAAGAAGCCCTTGGGATCGCCCTTGGCCTCGTTGGCTACCCTAATCTCATAATTTCTCTTTGCTAAGCGGGTGTTCCTCTTCACCGACCTGGCTATTTCAACACATGATCTGAGAAGGTAGGGTCGACCGAATGGAGGACCAAAATTCGTTCCATTTCGCGCATCCTCCCCTACCTCCTCGTGACTAACACATAGTATAAGAAACAGCAGGGCGAATCGGCAACTCATCAGTCACACTCACACCGCCGTGTACACACACACACACACACACACACACAGCGGGGAGCCTTGCCGTATTGCGTGGTAACACAGAGTCGTCTACGGTGTACACACATACACACACACACACACACACACACACACAGAGAGAGAGAGAGAGAGAGAGAGAGAGAGAGAGAGAGAGAGAGAGAGAGACTTCCTCCTTTGAAAATAACCTAGTTACCGCTGAATTGTGAAAGAGAATGGGAGAAGAACCGCGCGTGAGAGAGAGTGCCAGTTTCCTCTAAGGTTCCCTCCTCGTGTCGTCATCGACGGGATGCGCGTGGTCGACCATTCTCCTTATACTATGGTTCAACATACCTAACCCTGAGGTGAGTTTTTCCGTTCTTAAATTTCCTATAAACTCCTCTCTTCAAGCCAATCGCATGCTTGAGTCTGCGGGTTATCCATTTAGGGTCGTTATTTTCCTTTCTACGTGCTTGGTGAGGAATATGCTGTCGTTGCTCCTCTGCTATCACGCTAACTAAATTATTGTAGGTCATCTCTACATGGTTCCCCTGCCTTTCCGGTTCCAGCCCTGAGATCCGTCCCTCATCTAGCCCTAAGGTTCCCCAATTTACCTCCTCGGTGTCTTCTGAGCCCCTCATAATCGGCTCTTCTAAAGTCAGGCACCATCACCGGGTTGAGTTCGTGGGTCACCCCCCAGTCTAATTTAAACCTAATTTCCTTGTGATCACTGCCACCTAATTCTCCCCCAACATCTAGCTCACTGATCATATTCTCATTGTTAGTTAAGACCAAGTCTAGAATGTTGTCACCTCTGGTGGGCTCAGTTACTGTCTGCTTGAGAAAATGATCTTGTATTACTTTCAGAAAATCCTCAGATTCTAGATCACCCACCTTGCCTTCCCAGTCTATATTCCTATAGTAAAAATCCCCCATTATGCAGACATTTTTACTCCTGCTCGCCCTGCCAATCTCTTGTAGTAATGTATCAGTGTCCTGCCTGCTAAGGTTGGGTGGCCTGTAAAGAACCCCCAGAGTTAGTTTGTCTTTCCCTTTGTGGACGTCCAACCAAACTGATTCTGGGTCTCCATTTGTTTGAACAGAATTGTTAGCGGAACATTTCAGTGTGTCTTTAACATAAAGTGCCACCCCTCCTTCCCCTCCTTCCCTTTCTATCTTGTGAAACGTCTGATAACCATCTATTTCATACTCCGACATGAAGTTTTGTTTGCAGTATCCACCCATGTTTCCGTGATAGCTATAATGTCGAATTTCTCGACACATGCTTTCCCCTTCAGTAGATCTATCTTGTTCCAGAGACTCCTACTGTTGGTGTAATAAGCCGTTAGCCCATCCTTTGTTACATCCTTTCGATTAATCCTGAACTCCCTAGTCCCAGTCTGCGATGCATAGCCACTGATGTTAGGCCCTCCCCCCTCGCCTACCCTAAAAAATCCTGCAGGGTGCTAAGTGATCGCTCGAGGGAGTCTGCGAGAACCTCTACCCCCTGGAGTGACAAGTGCACACCATCCTTGGCATATAAGGTGCCTTTCTCGTAGAAGAGGTCCCAATTATCAATGAAAAGCCAACCATTACGCTTACAGTGAGCCGCAAGCCTGCTGTTTACTGCTAAGGCCCTGGAAAGCCATCCCTCGCCTACCCCCCCCCCTCCTTCATAAATATCTCAAAGCGTATTACTTCTTTATTTTTCCCACGTCTCCTTAGTCTTGATGGCAGCACAGCTGTAACATCTATCTCTAACGCTGAACTCTTTGCTCAAACCTTCTCTAAAAATTCCACTCTGGACTAATTAGGTTATATTCATTCCACTATCTGCGCACTCTCTGAATCCACTATGCCTGGTATTATATTTCTCAAGAGCGATGTTTGTATGTCCGTTTTGGTCTTAATCCTTAGAAGGCTTATGGGCCCAATGGGGTGCCTCCTATTGTTCTTGAAAACTGTGCTTCCTTGATGGCATCCTGCCAGATCCTACTCGTCTCTGTTTTCAAAATCTATATTTTCTTCATGCTGGAAATATGCTTACATACATCTTGTGCCTAAGTAGGGTGACCGCTCCAATCCCTCAAACTACCGTGTTATAGCAATATTTTCTTGTCTTTCTAAAGCTCTTGAATCAATCCTTTACTGAGCTTCTCTCTGATTGCTAGTATGGGTTCCTCAAGGAGCGTTCTACTGGTGATCTTCTTGCCTTTCTAAGTGACTCCTGGTCATCCTTTCTTAGCCGTTTATGTGGGACTTTTACTGTATACATATCCAAACCTTTTGGCAGAGTTAGGCACAATTATATCCTTCTCTTTGTACTTTTATATCCAGTTTCCTTTCCGGACCATCTACATGTGGTAGACGGTCACTGTTTCCTTTCCAGTTTCCTTTCCGGCCCATCTACATGTGGTAGAGTCAGGTAGACGGTCATTGTTTTTCACCTAAACCTATTAACAGTTGTGTCCCGCAGGAGTCTGTTCTATCTGCCACTCTTTCTGCTGTTCATTAATGATCTTTTCACAACAAACAAAACAAGCTGTACTATCCACTCCTACGCTCATGACTATACTCTGCATTACTCAAGACCCTCCCTACATGATTTACAAGACTAGGCTTGACACACTGTAAACGCTTAGCCTCAGATCTTGCTATCATCTCCGATTGCGGCAGAAGTAACCTGGTGTCCTTCAATACTTTAGAAAAAACTCAATTTCTCCAACTGCTAACTCGACATACTCTTCCAAACACCTACCAGCTTTTCTTCGACAACACACAGCTGTCCTCTTCTTCTACAATAATGATTCTGGATATATCCTTTGCTCAAAATCTTAACCTGAAACTTCATATCTCCTTTCTCCCTAAATAAGCTTCCTCGAGGTTAGGCGTTCTGTATCGTCTCCGCCAGTTCTTTTCTCCTTCTCAAATGCTGTTCATATACAGGGGCCTTGTCCACCCTCTTATGGAGTATGTATGTCCTAGACAAAGCGAAATCAAAGGCTCTTCGTGTCATCAATTATCCTCTTTTCACTAGCAGTCTTTTTTTATTTCTTAAATCCCGCCGCTGTTGGTTCACGCCTCCCAAGCAGACAACTGACCGTGTCCTATATACATATAGCGCTTTGCGTACTGGTGGAGCGCCGAAGCCAGTTTCGACAGGGGATGCTTGCAGCCTATGTCGATCTCAAGAAAGCGTTTAATTCAGTGCACCTCAGAGATCTCATGCGTTTCCGACGAATTCCTGCAAGGACTATTGGTTTGATGACTTGCGTGTATTATGGGAGTGTGAGTGCTGTGAAGTGTGTGCATGGAAAGGGGGTGGAGCTTGTCCAGCTTCTTTCACGTGAACACAAGAGTGAGGCAGGGCTGTCCTTGCCCCATCGCCTTTCAACACCAGTATGGATTGGGTACTAATTCAGGTCTCCTTATCTAAGATCAAAGTACATGTGTTTGGAGGCTTCCTAAATGAAACAGTTCAGTCTTTTCATGAGTGTGGCGAGGTCATTTAGATCTCAGAAAACTATACATACCTTCGTAACGTAGTTCAAAACGACAGTGAATCTCGGCAGGAAGTCGTACGGCATATTAGCCTGGCCCACAGTATTATGGACTCACTCTTCACGAGTATATGGCGTTGTCGCTACCTGTGTAGAAGGACAAAGATCCGGATCGTTAAGTCACTTGTGCTCTGTAGCTGTGAGACATGAACACTAAGTAGGGACTTGGAGAGGTGAATTGATGTCTTTGGTAATAACTGTCTACACAGAATCAATGGATATCACTAGAATGACTGTGTTAAACCGGCGGCTATTCCATGAGAATGATTCGACTATACATATTACCTGCATAGTACGTCAACGCCATCTCCGACTATACGGACATGTGGCACGCTACCCAGAAGCTGACCCTGCTTAGCGGGTTGTCTCTCTAAGAGACTATCCTAAGTCAAGAAGCCAAGTGGACGCCCACATAGTTCGTGGCTTGAGCACGTCGAGAGATACTGACAGTAGGTACTTGGGATGAGAAGGAGGCCTGCATGGAGACTTGCCCGGGCGAACCCCTGGACTTGGCGTCGTAGGGTAGGAGAGGTGGTACGTCCCCCGCCGTATGCCCCCGTTGATTGATTGATTGATATTTTCATGCGGACTGCTCTTCTGAACTTGCTAACTACATGCCCTCCCCTGTTCCGCGGCCTCGCTGCGCAAGACTATATTCATGCTCCTCCCTGTATTATCCAAACCCTCGTGAAAGAGTTAATGAGAACACTTTCATTCTTTAATCCCTTCCACTGGTAATCTCTGAAACAGCCTTCCTTCGCCTGCATTTCCTCCTGCCTTCGACTTGAACTCTTTCAAAAGGAGTGTGTCAAGACACCTCTCCACCCGAACTTGACTGCTCTTTTGGCTTCCCATTCTAATTTTTTTGTGGGTGTGTATTGTTGGAGCAGCGTCTGGTGGGCTTTTTTTTTATTGTTGCCTTTGAGCTGCTTCCCTTGACATAAAATAAAAGGAAAACACTTTGCTAATGCTCTCCAAACCAAGCAGTCCAATTTCTTGGTTATCGGCCTACAGCTTGTTAGTTTGGCAGCTGCCACAGTCCTAAGCTTACCTTTACCATTCATTTTCCCTCTGATCTCGTCAAAATGGCACTTTTGATTGCTTTTTGGATGCCACAATACCAAGACTCAGAGAAACATCTCCCGCTGTCTTCACATCCAAAATTACTTGGCCTCACATGTGACACTAAACTGAGCAGCAATTGCACAAGACATTCCACACATCTCTGTATACATCATTCCTACATAGCAGTGCCTTAAACATCTCTCTATACATTGAATCTACATATCAGTGCTTTACCCATCTCTGTATACATGATACCTATACATATAAGTGCCTTCCACTTCTCTGTATACATGATACCTACATATCAGTGCCTTAGACATTTCTTTATGCATGATACCTACGTATCAGTGCCCTACACATGTAAGTATATATACTTATTACTAGAAAATGGTCGAGTGGTTAGCGTGCGGGCGTGGTGAGTCCGGGAACCCATGTTCGAGTCCCACCGAAGCACGATGACAATTTTCAACAATTGCCAAGTGGCGGAAGATTACCCACCTGATGCCCAGATTTTAAATCAACCCAAGATTCAACGACTTCGGTCAAGAGGAGCACCGGGGGGCAGCATTGACCAAGCAAGAGTCATATATCACGGAAGCAACTAAAGATAAAATCCGTCTGGGTCACTT
>NC_066551.1:14643126-14693126 GCF_024679095.1 Eriocheir sinensis
TTAAATTTCTAACAATGCCTTCGAACCTTAAGTGTGACGTCTGTCCCGGACGATTTGCAGCTCAGTTCTTCCAGCTGAGTAAAACTTGCCGCCTCTGCGTTCAAAGATTACATCTTCAGAAGGCTGTGACTGAATGGAAAGTCAAGCATAATGATCTTGAAAAGAAATTCGTAGCCCTTCAGGAATTTGTTTTAGGTAATGTGGCAGTGACTCCACCATCGATGGTGGAGAGGCCCTCCACCGAGACTGTGCCCTCTCCAGACGACCCTCCTGCTTCACGGGAGGAAGTGTTACCTGCCTCACAGGTTGACTCCCAGCCTGCCTCACAGGCTAACCCCCAGCCTCCCTCACAGGCTAACCCCCAGCCTGCCTCACAGGCTAACCCCCAGCCTGCCTCACAGGCTAACCCCCAGCCTGCCTCACAGGCTAACCCCCAGCCTGCCTCACAGGACAACCGCCAGCCTGCCTCACAGGCTGACCCCCAGCCTGCCTCACAGGCTAACCCCCAGCCTGCTTCACAGGCTAACTCCCAGCCTGCCTCACAGGACAACTTCCAGCCTGCCCCACTAAACGCTTCTCTTCCTGCTTCACAGGATATCGGGTTCCAACCTGTAAGGAATGGAGCCAAACCGAAGCAGGCAACCAAGGATTTACTAACCCCCACTACCTTCAATAGGTTCCAGGTGCTGGCAGACACCATGGAGGATGAGTTCGAGACTCGCCTAGTTGGGGACTCCATCGTGCGTGGCCAGCTGGTTGAGTTCTGTGGTCGTTCATCAAACGGCCACAGAAAACGTTACTGCTATCCAGGTGCCAGACTGGACGACATCACCGCAGCGTGCGATGATGTCACGAGAAATGCCGACCGAAACACCCTCTTTGTCATTCACGCGGGGACAAATGACGTAAAGACAACCCGTTCTGAGGAACTGCTTGAGAAATACCGCCGCATGATCAACCAGTATAAACGCAAAACGGATGCCAGTAACATCATAATCTCAGAAATCCTCCCGAGGGTCGGTGCCGAGTCTAGCTTTTACAGTAAGGCCTTCAGCACAAACAACAGACTTCAGTCCCTATGCTCACAAGAAGAAGTCCAGTTCGCTAACTTGTGGAACAATTTTTACTACGATTCAGACTTGTTCCTTCCTGATGGCATCCACTTTATCCTTGTTGGAGCAGCCCGTTTCGGGAGGCTGCTCAGTGACCAAGTGGCTCTTCGAAAGCCAAAAAACGCGGAGGCGAGAACACCAGCAGCGCCACCGTAAGGGAGCACTCAACCCGCGAAACCCCCGACTCGAATCACATTAAAGCTTGCTATGTAAACGCTCGTAGCCTATGTAACAAATTTGAAGACTTAGAAGTCCTCGCAGCTACAAATCATTATCACATCATCGGAGTCACAGAATCTTGGATAAACACTTCAAATAGAGATTTCATTGCGGAATATAGATTACCGGGTTATTCCATCTTTAGTCATGAAAGAGAGAACAGACAGGGTGGAGGCGTTATCTTTTATATCCACAACTCTCTCCATCCAGTATCCGTGAAAACAGATATTATAACCAATGTAGACACGGTCTTCATTGAGATTAAAAATAAATCTCGTAAAATAGTAATTGGATTTATCTACAGACCGCCAAGGCAGACTCTTGATATCGACCACGCATTAAGTGAATTATTATTAGAAACAAGTAGCAGTTGCGAGGCAGTAATTGTTGGGGACTTTAACTTGCCAATGAAAAGATGGGGTGAACCGTTGAACTGTCATACAGGGCTCGACCTGTACACAAATTTACTAGAAAGTGATTTGCATCAAAACGTTCAAGAATCGAATCGGGAAAATAATATACTTGACCTTATCTTTTCAACGACAGCTGATCTAGTTAACGAAGTAAATGTTGGTCCAATTTTTAGTTCTAGCGATCACCGAACAATCACATTCAGCATCAATATGAAAAAAAGTAAAGTAACTTCTAGTAAAGAAAAGGTGCCTGATTATCGTAAGACTCCGAATTTCGTAAGACTCCGATCAATTCTAAATAATTCTGACTGGACTGAAATCTCGGCGGAAACAGATATTGATACATTTTGGGGGGCCTTCACCACAATACTGAACAATGCCATAAGCATATGCATACCCTATCGTAACAGACGTTCAGCTTTTAAGAAGAAACCCAAATGGTGGAATAACGAAACTCAAAATAGCCTATCTCTTAAAAAATGCGTATACAGTAGATACATATCAATTCAGAGTGAGGCTGACAAACTAGAGTTGGACAGAATTCGCCGCGAAACCAAGAAATTAATAAAACGAAGCAAGAAATTTTTTGAAGAATATATAGCGGAAACGAGTAAATCTAGTCCTAAAGAATTTTTTATCTATGTAAATAATAAAAAGTCACTCACTTGTGGTATCGGACCGTTTGCTAATGATAATGGTAACCACACGAACGATGAAAATGAAATGGCTACAATCCTAAATAACTTTTTCGCATCCGTATTTACCGACGAAGATTGTTTATCACCTCAACCGCCGGAGGTTAGAGGGACCGAAAAGATGTTAAGTGGCGTGCTCATCGTAGAAAGTGACATTTTACGCACAATTGAAAAGATTAAAGAGAGCAAAGCTCTTGGTCCAGACAAAATGACCCCTAGGGTCTTAAAATAAATCAAACATCAAATTTGTAAACCGCTCTCCATCATATTCAATAAATCTTTAACAGCTTGAAAAGTTCCGTCAGATTGGAAACTTGCAAATGTCACACCAATTTTCAAAAAGGGGGACAAGTCTCATCCAGGAAACTATCGACCAATTAGCCTGACATCGATTGTTTGTAAGTTAATGGAGACTATCATTCACGACAATATGGTGAAATTCTTCGAAGAAAATAATATAATAAATAATTTGCAACATGGCTTCCGTAGTAAACGTTCGTGTTTGACTAACTTACTTGATATTTTTCATTATATTTTTGAGGTGTTCGATGAAAGCAGATCAGTAGATATCATATATCTGGATTTTCAAAAGGTATTTGATAAGGTCCCCCACCAACGATTGCTCAGCAAACTATTGGCGCACGGTATCTCGAGTAACATTCACAATTGGCTTGCGGACTGGCTCTCTGAGCGGAAACAGAGAGTTGTTCTAAACGGTGTTACATCTAACTGACTCGATGTCAGAAGCGGCGTACCTCAAGGATCAGTGCTTGGCCCCATGCTCTTTTTAATTTATGTTAATGATATCGATGATGGGCTTACTTGCAAAGTATCAAAATTTGCTGATGACACAAAAGTTGCTAGTAAAGTAACTGCGACACTCGACGAAGAAGCTTTACAATCACATATAGATCGACTTGCACGTTGGGCCAATCAATGGCAAATGAAATTTTACGTTGACAAATGTAAAGTATTGCACATCGGAAAAAATAACAATCGCGTTCGGTACGTAATGAATGGCCAACAACTTTCTGCAGTAAGTAAAGAAAAGGATCTTGGAATCACTATATCAAGTGATTTCAAGCCCAGTCAGCATTCTTCAGAGGTAGTTAAAACTGAAAACAAATTGGTTGGCTTCATCGGACGAGTCTTTAACAATAAATCGGAAAAAGTAATATTAAAACTATAATTCGTTGTTTCGACCCCGTCTAGAGTACTGTGTACAGTTTTGGTCTCCCTACTACAGAAAAGACATAGAAAAGTTGGAACGGGTTCAACGAAGAGTAACAAAGATGATTCCTAGGTTGAGAAATTTGTCATATGAACAAAGGCTTAAAGAAGTAAATTTATTCAGCTTATCAAAACGAAGAATGCGAGGCGATCTAATAGAAGTGTTTAAAATGTTTAAAGGATTCAGTGACATTAATGCGGAAGATTACTTTACAATTGATCGATCAAATAGAACAAGAAGAAATAACAATTTGAAGATAAGTGGTAAAAGATTCTCGTCTCACGAAGCTAAACACTTCTTCTTCAATTGAGTTGTTAATGTTTGGAACTCTATCCTGTGATGTCGTTGATAGTACAACAGTTACGGCCTTCAAGAATAGATTAGACAAGTGTTTTGAATCCAACCAGCAACTAAGGTATTACTCATTGTCGTAATAACGTTAAGTTCTTTCGAATACTGGTGTCCTTGTCCGCTTTTATCGCCCGGTTAGTGGTAGCAGTAATGGTAGTTCTTTCCTCTTTCCTACATAATTTCCATGCAGTTTTTCCATGCTGCATGGTTCTTCTTCCTTTCTTGCCAGCTTTGGCTGGAGGGATGGGGGGGTGGGGAGGAGCCTTCGCCTTTGCTGTCCTTCATCTTCCACCTTTGATTAGATAGTTAGTGTAGCTTGTCACAAACAGCCTCGTAAGGACCAGCAGGTCTGCTGTTGTTTGTTATTCCTTTGTGTTCATTTGTACTTCTCATCAGTTTCACACATCTCGGTAGGAGAGTACACTGCAACAAGAGACATGAAGCCCAATGTGTCCTTCAGCCTCTCGCATAATACACACATCAACCGGAGGAACCTCAAGCACAAATGGTTGCATTATGCTGAGGATGCCTAGCTACCCGCTTAAAACGGACACCATTGCCAATACCAGACCATTAGAAGGTGCACCCCCTCCCCCCCTCCTATTGATCTCTCCACAAAGAGGCTCAGGACATGCCAGCAGCCCACACGAAGAACACCTTTGAAGGCTAATCCCGGGCCTGCGGGTAGGCGACACTTATGCACCTCCCCGGTAATCCACAAATAAAGAGGGGGTAGGGATTCTTCCTCCTTCGAGATGCCGAGGTCCATGGCCCGAAGTCCCTGCTCCCGTCACTGACAGCAGGCTCACCCGGTGCGAATGCATGCAGAAAGCCTGCCGCGCGGTCGGGGCTCCGGGCAAAACCGGATCGGGAGCGAGCCACAACCTCTACCTTTTGATTTGTTTCTGGATGAAAGTTTATTTTCTTCTTTTTTGTGGTAGAGAAGGTGCAAACTCCTCCTCCGAGCCAACCCAATTCAGGCGCTGGTCTGGCTGCTTATCGTGAAGCTGGGACACAGGACACCTGAGAGGATAAATGCCCCGGTTACCCAAAGAAAGAAGCATGAAGAGGGAGGAGAAAATGAAGAAAGAAAGAAAGCTCGTGGAGGTTGAACACGCTGCACTCCTCATCCAGATAGACATTAAACTACCCTAATGTCAGCATCCTTCACGTGCGGTGTCTGAGGCGGTGGCTGAACGGATAGTGAGACGGCCCCGCGTTCAGGAGAACGCGAGTTCAATCCCCGACCGGTGCCACCAAGCTGGGATTTTTCAGCCGCCGCCGAATGGCTTAAAACTACCCACATGCTGTCCAGAAGACCACCTATCAACCCGGACTCTAGATTCTAGGATTAAAGATGAGCTCCGGGAGGGCAGCATGAGCCAATGCAAGATGGCGCCACTATAAACACTCGCCTGCGCCAGAACGGGCTGGGCCGACCATCAGGCCCCACCGGGAAGAAGACTTGGAGTGACCATCAAGATCCACCGGGAAGAAGCTTACCGGCACAATAGGCCAAGACGTAAAAAAAAAAAAAAAAAAAACTCCCGACCGCCTTGGAGATACACCCAACATTCTAGACCACTACCCTTTAAACCTACATCTTATTCTATTCAACTGTTCTCTCAGTTGAAGTCGTCCGATCACAACCTCATATCTGTATTTTGTTCTATCGCTTCTATAAAGCCTCTGGACACACCGAAGAGGCGGTGCTATTGGCATTCCTCTTCAGCTCGGTGGGATGACCGGAAGATGTACTTTCCCGATTCCCCATGGAAAGATTACTGCTCTGTGTGTGCCCAGCACATTAATGATGTGCTTGTTACTGGAATGGAGGCACACATCATCCGTAGTTTCTCTAATCTTCATGCTAAATAGCTTCTCGTGATATAAAAAATAGAGAGACAGCTTAAAAAAGGTGCTTGAACCTTCGCACTCCTGCTAATCACAATCATTACTGTCCGGAAACATGCCACATATATTTCAGACTCATCAAAACTGTTTCATCAGTAGAAAATACCAACAGCATGCTTTCTCTTTTCAACACTTGTATGGACTGGGTATTAGGTAAAGTTACTAATCAAAGTCGTTGCGGAGCATCTGTTGGCGACATCAAGGTCACTGATCTTGTTTTGTTTTTTTCCTGACGATGCTGTTTTCCTCGCTGAATCGCTGGAAGTCCTGGTGATGGCTCTCAAAGTGCTGCATAAGGAGGCGAAGCCTTTTGGGACCTAAGGCCTCATGGACCAAAACCAAAGTCCAGTCGTTGGGAGGCTTCTTGCATGATATTGTTCAGTCTGTCCATGCTTGTGGTAAGGATGGCGAAGTCACCAAAAGGTTCACATACCTTGGTAGCGAAGTGCATAACAATAGTGGGTCTCCCCAAGAAGCTATTCGACGGATTGGGCTGGCTCATGGTGTTATGGACTCGCTTAACACGAATATATGGCATTGGCGATATCTATGCAGGCGGAAAGAGATTTAAGTCCTTAAGTCGCATGTGCTCCCTGTCTTAATGTATGGCTATGAGAGATGGATACTGATTAGCGACTTGGAGAAGCGTGTTGATGCCTTTGGTACCAAGTGTCTTCGTAGGATCATGGGATATCTTCGGGATGACTGTCTATCGGGCCAGCGATTACTACGTGAAACTGAATCGAGGCCTGTTAACAGCACGTGGTGCGCCTCGCTCACAGGGTTGTTTCTGTGCGAGACAACCCTGAGCAAAGGAGACCAAGGGGACGTCTTCGTAACTCATGGCTTGGGCAAGTCAGCCGATCCTGCAAGGAGGAATTTGGGCTGGACAAGGCAGTTGCATGGGAGCTTGCTCGGGAGGACCACCGGTAGTATGGACAGCGAGTGAGTGAAGCGGTGCGCCCCCGTGCGTATGCTTTCCATTATTAGTTAGTTATGCTTTCTCTTATTTTTTTATGGACTTCTGGCACCTAGCCAAAAATATCTCTTTCAACAACTACCTTTGCTTACTGCTGGAAGTACGCCTACATACATCCTGTGCCTAAGCAGGGTGACCGCTTTAATCCTTCGAAATACCGTCCTATTGTTTAACTGTTTTTTTTTTTTTTAATGCTGTTGAAACAATCTGTAACATGAGAGTTCTTAAGCATCTGTCTACTTCTCACTTTCTTTCTGATAGCCAGTATGGGTTCTACTGGTGATCTTGCTTTTTCAACTGAGTTTTAATCATCCCCTTTTTGCCGTTTCCGTGAAACTTTTGCTATTGCCTTAGACATCTCAAAAGCTTTAAACAGAGTCTGGCACAAGTCTTTTGCTTTCTAAGCTATCCTCTTACGGTTTCTATTCATTTATCTGTACTTTTATCTCCAGTTTCCTTTCTGGGCGATCTATCTCTGCTGTGACAGACGGCCACTGTTCTCCCCTAAACCTATTAACAGTGGTGTCCCTAAGGACGTTGTATATTGATAAACTTTCTAAAACAAACTGTCCTATCCACTTTTATACCTATGACTCTACTCTGAATTGCTCAGCTTGCATTGACAGAAGACTTCCCAACAGGAATTACATGATTCTAGGATGGAGGCTGTAGAACGTTTAACCTCAGACCTAACTAGCATTTCCGATGGGATAGTATGTACTTTGTGTTCTTCATTGCCTCGAAAACTCAATTTCTCTAAGTATAAACTCGACACAGTCTTTCAAACAACTATCCCCTATTCGTCGATAATATTCACTTGCCACCTTCTTCTACACTAAACATCCTCGGTCCATCAAAATCTTAACAGGAAACCTCATATCCCCTTTCTTACTATATCAGCGTCGACGAATAGGGAATAGTTGTTCGGAAGATTGTGTCGAGTTTGTACGTGGGGAAATTGAGTTTTCGAGACATTAAAGGACACAAACAACTTACTCTCCCTTCGGAAATGTTGGCAAGGTGTGAGGTTAAGCGTCTTACAGCCTCCAGCCTAGATTAATGTAATTCCTAGAGGTTAGGCGTTCTGTATCGCCTCCATCATTTTTCCTCCCTCACGGATGCTGTCCATATACAAGGGCCTTGTCCGCCCTCGTATGTAGAATGCACCTTTTGGACAGAGCAGAGTCAAAGGCCCTTTGTCTCATCAACTCCCTTCCTCTTACTGACAGTCAACTACCTCTGAAATTTTGCCGCAATGTTGCCTCTCTCGATCTTCTATCGATATTTTCATGCTGACTACTCTTCTGAATTTGCTAACTGTGGACTAAACAACGGTCCCGCTGCACTCGTGTTTTTACTCTAGCTCATCCTTTTTTCTGTCTAAATCTCGTATGCGAGAGTTTGCTAGTATTTTCATTATTGCATCCCTTTCACTGGTAAACTCTGGAATAGCCTTCCTTGTGTTTGTATTACCTACTGCCGACGACTCGACCTCTTTAAAGGGGAGAGTATCAAGACACCTTTTCCCCCGAAATTGACCTCTCATTTAACCACTATTCTTTACTTCTTTATAGGAGCAGTACTTAGCGGACTTTTTTCGTTTTTTTTTTTTTTTTTTTTGCCTCGAGCTGCTTCTTTTGATATAAACAAATATTAGTATAGTCGGTTTCGTTTAATGTGTTCATTAACAGAGCGGTTACTTTGATAAATGCGGCACATGTGCAATGTAGCTCATGATTGGTTGAAAATCAACATGTCCGATATTGCTCGCTATGTGTTGATAGTTATTCAACATATTTCTACAGTTAAACATCTAAATGTTTATCTATATACAAAGAACCCGAACACTTTAAAATCAAAGAAACCCCTAGCATACCAATTTGAATAAATACTTTACTATACCAGCACATCAAAGCTTGTATCAATCAAGTCTTACCATAGGCAAATGAACAGTAGTCAAAATTAATAAGCATTATTTAATTTGAGGTGCATAAAAATAAATTTGGTTCCGTGAGTGCAAATCAGAGGCATTTGAAATAAAATATGTTGCAGGTGTATCGCATGGATGATATTCAAAGTAGCATGACATGTTATTGAATATGATGCTAGGCCCTTCCTAATATCACCCATGTGATTTATAAGTTAATTTATAATTGAAATACCTTTTATTTTTACTTAGAGATGTTTTTTTTTTTTTATTCCTAAAATGAGATGCATTGTAGGTATTTCAACAGCCACTGTTCGTTCGAGTATGATTTGACTATGCTGTTTGATACAAGCACTGTACGTATATGGTTATTATAGATGAAACCCAGTAATAAGGTGCGAGTTTTTTTTTATATTCATAAACATCAAATACTTCATTGTGAAAAAAGCTTGAATATTACAACATTTCATTTTCACCCAATCAAGAACAAAAGTTTGGGGCAGACCTATCTAGATGAGTAAGATGAGCCTGTGACTGAGTCGATGGAGTGACGGCGCCGCGTCCAGGACGATGCGGGTTCGCGCACCGCTCACTGACAGAAGCTGGGATTATTCATCACTCTCGAGTGGCCTAAAACTATCCACACACTGTCCGGAAGACCACCTATTAACCCGGACTCTATTTTGTAGAATCGAAGATGAGCTCCGGGGTATGGGGCAGCATAAGCCATTGCAAGATGGCGTCACTATAAACACCTGCCTGCGCCACAACGGGCTGGGTCCGACCATCAAGCTCCACAAAGAAAGCCTACCGGCCCAATAGTCAAAAACGTAAAAGAAAAAGGGAGCGTTCTCAACCATCAACTGTTTCTTTCTCTCCACTTGGTCCTTCATTCCGGCCAAGACGGGCGGCCTTTCTTTGCTCGGTGAGGTCCGTCGGTTAGTTAGCGAGACCGTGAGCCGAGAGGCCACCACTTGGCTAGGTCGTGGTTGCTTATAATATCATGCTACCTCTGGGGCTGTTGGGCTTATAGACCCAACAATCAGCCTCCCCTTATAGTGCTCCGTGGTGGTTGGAGGGGGGATAGGACAGTGAGTTTTAAATTATATATATATATATATATATATATATATATATATATATATATATATATATATATATATATATATATATATATATATATATATATATATATATATATATATATATATATATATATATATATATATATATATATATATATATATATATATATATATATGACATCCCTTACTCTAAGTAGGGCAGGAAAGCACCCTCACCCCACCAATCACACTCGCCCCCTTTTCCTGGTGACTGCCAGGGTGGTCCAAACGAGACACAAGCTCGTCGAGCCAGCCCTAAGGGTAACTTTAGGCGGGCTCTTCGTCGTCTGATTGTCAGGAACATCCTGAGCCTCTCAGAGGGTTATCGACTACCCCATCAGATGAACTCGGGAGGATCAAAATTTACATTGGGAAGGCTATCCGAGATGGGGAGACTTAGCAATGGAGAGATAACTAGTGGGGGTTATACCTATTACTGGTAAGGCCAGAGCGATGGTACTCGGCTCAAAGTTGTAGCCTCTTCTTGCCGACGGCAGTTCTAAATTGTTGGGATTCCTTCGGTTGATGAGCGTAAGATGCTTGGGCTTCATATTTCTCATTGTAGTATACGCCCCTACCGAGATATGTAAACTTGAGGAGAAAGAGATGTATTCCAAGCTCGACTCTTTTGTCGATCAGTGATCCCCCATATGACACATTCATTGACTTGGGTGACGTCAATCCAATTATTGACAGATCACAGAGCCACGAGTCATGAGTTGGCTCCTACGGCGCTGGCACCAGAGACAATAACAGTTATCTCCTTCTGAAATTCCAGAAGACTGAGGATTGCTGGTGCGAGCCTAGCCGCTTACCTTGGTATAGCAATGCTAGTGGTATGGCAAAAAGATCGATCAAATTCTCATTAGTACTCATTGGAGACTCCTTCTGAAATGTAGAGTCTTTCGGAGTGCTAAGTTCATTGCGACCACCCAAATGAAGTCAAAGAATATCTCAAGATGCATCCCTTTGGAGTGTAATCTTGAGAAATTACAGGCAAAGGCGTGTGCTCATGAATCAGCAGGGGCAGTCGTATATAGGTTTAAGGTGATTAGTACTGTGTGGAACAGTGGGAATTTTACATACATAGATATTCAGACCAGACTAGTGCCTGCAAAAAAAAATCTTTACACTTATATGCGCAAAGAAAGCTCTACACGAATAATCCGCGTTAAGATTTTACTTGAATTTCCCGCCATAAGTGGGAGGGGTTTATATAGTGCGCGCGCCATCTACTTACGTCTAGAAACCATTTACCACCCAGCAAAGCTTCAGTGCACTTTGTGTGCTCTTACAGGGAGGTTTATCAACGGAGCGCTCCAGCCAGCCTGTAATTTTTTACTTCCGTTAAAGTTTGACGTTGTGCTTTTTTGCTCCAACTGCACAGAATGGATCAGAAGAAGCTGCAAATGGAAGAGAAATCCCGTGCTTTGACTCTGCTAGAGAAGGGGGATTCGGTGATTGCTGTTGCTAAAGATCTGGGGGTGTCAAGAGAAGCTATTTATCAACTGAAGCGGTCGGCGGCGCCATTGCCAAAAGGGACGGTACCGAAGAGGAATTCAGGCTCTGGAGCACCTAAGAAGACAACGGCAAGGACTGATAAGCTTCTGAAGCGTGAAGTGTTATCAAATCCTGCTATAACTGCCGTTGAACTCAAAATAAATCACCCAGAGCTCCTCCAGAACGTCGCAACCAGGACAATTCGCCATCGCCTGCAGAAAGATCTGGATCTACCAATTCGCCGTGTCGCAAAGAAGCCCATGCTCACAGCAGCCATGAAGAAGAAAAGGCTTGGATTCTGCAAGAAATATAAACACTGGACATCTGAGCAGTGGAAAAAAAGTGATGTTTAGTGATGAGAGCACTTTTAGGCTAGTCAGAGGAGGCTCAAAAATTGTGCGTCGTCCGAGTACCGTGTCACGTTATGACCCGAAATATACTGTGAAGACCGTGAAGCACCCTGACGGTGTGATGGTGTGGGGTGCGTTCAGTGGAAACTTGGGCAGGGGAGGATTGTACTTCCTTCCCAATAATGTAACCATGAAAGGAAGCAATTATATTAATGTTTTGGAAGAACATTTGCTTCCTTTTTGGGACATTCATCAGTGTGATTATTTTATGCAAGACCTGCCCACACTTCAAAGGTCGTGATGAAGTTTCTCAATGACCATAAAATTGATGTTTTTAAGTGGCCTGGTAATTCCCTTGACCTTAACCCTATAGAAAATACCTGGAATGTAATGAAAAAGAAGTTTCAAGAGACACTGGACAATCATGGACCCCAACTACTTCCCCAACCTTGCTGAATCCATGTCCAAACGACTACAGATGGTGATCAAGTGTAAGGGCGACATGACAAAATACTAATTGTAACAAACTGTAACAAAATATCCACAATAAAACACATTAAAGGTACGAATTTTCGTTTCATTGTCCTTGTAAAGATTTTTTTTGCCCTTTTTCGACCTTAAAACTAAGTGGAATTATATTATTATTATGTAGTCATTTTCTTTTACGTATTCGCCTATGGTGCAGGTAGGCTTTCTTAATGGGGCCTGATGGTCGGCCGGTCGTGGCGCAGGTAAGTGCGTTTATAGTGGTGCCATCTTGCATTGGCTCATGCTACCCCCCGGAGCTCATCTTTGATCCTAGAATCTAGAGTCCGGGTTGATAGGTGGTCTTCTGGACAGCAAGTGGGTAGTCTTAGGCCACTCATCGGTAAGTGAAAAATCCCAGCTGGTGGTACCGGGCGGGGCGCGAACCCGCGTCGTCCTGGATGCGGCGCCGTCACGCTATTCACTTAGCCACCGCTTCCCCAACCAAGACTTTGCATTTCTACTTCAGTGAATATCAAGTTGAAGGAAGTGGCTTTCGAGCATGTTATCATATGAATTAATCGTATAACACAGGACCATTAAAGGTGGGAGTTTATTTCAACGTTGGTGAAGAAAAAATTAGGTGCAGTCTGCATTTATCTGTTTACACTTCAGTTTTGTGCCACTATATTTCGTTGAGAACGTGTCATCAATCAATAACAATTTGGATCTGTCCACATTCGTAAAACTATGAAATGTTCTAAAGCATTCGATCAGTTTTCATTGGAGGCGACGTTTCTTTAGAGTGGATTAGAATGGGAAGGGTAACTGGGTTTGGGCTTGGTGGACCATTAAGGATATAGGCGGCGGGAGTGTGTGTGTGTGTGTGTGTGTGTGTGTGAGAGAGAGAGAGAGAGAGAGAGAGAGAGAGAGAGAGAGAGAGAGAGAGAGAGAGAGAGAAACGAAATTCCTCTGCCCTAACGTCTGCCTTCTCGTCTCTCAGGGGTTTCACACCTATATCGCGTAAAGGAAACAGCTAATGCGCAAATAAAAAATATAGTAATGGAAAAAAAACGTATATCACCGCTGATATAAAAAAAAAGGGTTTTTTTTTTTCTTTTTTTTTTTTTTTTTACGTTGTTGCCTATTGCGCCGGTAGGCATCTTCCCGGTGGGGCCTTATGGTCGGCCCAAGGCTTCTTCCAGGTGGGGCCTGATGGTCGGCCCAGCCCGTTCCGGCGCAGGCGAGTGTTTATAGTGGCGCCAAAAGAGAGGTCAATTTCGGAAGGAGAGGGGCCCTGATACTCTCCTCTTGAAAGAGGCAGGAGGCAGGAGTCGTAGGCAGGAGGAAATATAGATGAAGGAAGACTGTTCCAGAGTTTACCAGCGTGAACGATGATGAGTGAATGCATAAGAAATTTTGAGAGTATTGGGATGAACTTGAGTAGAAAGTCGTGTGCGGCAAGGCTGCGAGAGAGGGGAAGGCATGCAGTTAACAAGTTCAGAAGACCAGTCAGCGTGAAAATATCGATAGTAGATTGAGAGGCAACATGGCGGCGCTATTCAAGAGGTAGGAGACTGTCAGTAAAAGGAGAGGAGTTGAGGCGAAAAGACTTAGACTCTACTCTGTCCAAGAGACTGTGTCTGTGGAGCCCCCCCCATACGTGAAATGCATACTCCACACGAGGGCGGACAAGGCCCTTGTATATGGGTAACAACTGTGCAGGGAAACAGAACTGGCGGATACGATACAGAACGCCCAACCTCGAAGATGATTTAGTGAGAGAAGAGATGTGAAGTTTCCAGTTAAGACTTTGATTTAGAGATAGACTGAAGATGTTTAATGTAGAAGAAGGTGAAAGCTGAGTGTAATAAAAAAAATAAGGGATAAGTGTTTGGAAGATTGTGTCGAGCTGATGTGTGTAGAAATTGAGTTTTTGAGGCATTGAAGGACACCAGGTTCCTTCTGCCCCAATCGGAAATTATAGTAAAGTCTAAGGTTAAGCGTTCTGCAGCCTCCAGTCTGGAGTCTTGTAATTCCTGTCGGGAGGGTCATCTGCTGAAAGAAGCTGAATAATGCAGAGTAGAGTTATCGGCGTATGAGGGGATACGACAGTTTATTGTGGAAAGGAGATCATTAATGAATATCAGAAAGAGAGTGGGAGACTGGACAAAGCCCTGCGGGACACCACAGTTGATAGGTTTAGGGAAAGAACAGTGACCGTCTACCACAGCAGAGATAAAACGGCCGGAAAGGACACTGAAGATAAAGAAACAGAGAGAGGGATAAAATCCGTAGGAGGGTAATTTAGAAAACAAAGAGTTGTGCCAGACTCTATCGAAGCCTTTCAATATATCTAACACAACTGAAAAAGTTTCACTAAAACGGCAAAGAGAGGATGACCAGGAGTCAATTAAGAGAGCAAGATCACCAGTAGCACGCCCCTTGCGGCACCCATACTGGCGATCAGATAGAACGTCAGAAGTGAATAGATGCACATGAATCTTTTGGTTGAGGATTGATTTATAAGCTTTACAAAGACAGAAAAGTAAAGCTATAGGACGGTAGTTTAAGGGATTGCAACGGTCACTCTTCTTAGGCACAGTCTGTATATAGGCGTACTTCTAGTAGGATGGAAATGTAGATGTTGAAAGGCAGAGACAAAAGAGTTTGAACAGGTAGGGTGTCAGCAAGGAAGCACAGTCTTTAAGGACAATAAGAATCACTATCAGGCTCCATCTGAGAATTGAGACAAGAGTAGGCATAGCAAGCATTAAGAAAATTAATAACAGGCATATTGGAGTCAGAGGGGGGATGAGTATGAGCAATATGCCTAGCATGGTCTAGAGTGAAGTAGATCATTTGAGATGATAAATTGAAATACTTCATAATCTTAAGCATATGCTCTCCGCATTGTTGCTAATAAGTGGAAGGTGTGTCTTCTATTCCTTTTTTTCACATGTCACGGCAATTAGTTCCAAAAATGATGACACTTGCGTCTTCCAAATAAATGGTGGTAGCTGAATGCATAGCGTGCGGGTGCAGCGTCCAGGAGGACGCGAGTTTGTGTTCCGCCCGTGACCACAAACTGGGATTATTCAGTCACCAGCGAATGGTATAAGACTACCCTCATCCTGTCCTGAAGACCACCCATCAACCTGAGCTCTAGAGTCTCTCTCTAATAAAGAGGATCAAAGATGAGGTCTGGGGGATAGCATGAGCCACGAAAGATGGCGCCACTATACACACTTCCCTGCGCCAAATTGGGCTGGGGCGACTTTTAAGCCCCGAAAAGAAAGCCTACCGGCGCCTTAGGCTGAACGTAAAAAAAAAAAAAAAAAAAATACTCGGAACATTTATCACACTAGTTTGGCATGAGTAATAGTGTCCATCTTCAGCAGGTAGTTGTTGGCACATCCAGCCAATTACAGCCATTCGTGGATGAGTTTTCTCCTCTTGATGATCTTATAATGCGAGCGAGGTTGAAGCACACTGGGCTTAATGTTGGTTGTTGAAATTTACGTTCCTACTGAGATGTATATAACTGAGGACAAGTTGGTACTCTCCGCAAAACTCGACTCTCTGTTAGACCAATGCCCCCCCTCGATACACAGTTATTATCTTTAATGTCTTCTGTACTTCAGTACTTGTCTTTTGTAATTCAATACTACTATTGTCACTGACAGGGTTCTGTACTAAAAGAAAATAATAATCGGTGTTACGAAAGTTGGGGAGTTCCTCCTTTCAGGGAGGGACTCGCAGACTTGGTGGTATCATTGCTTGGGTGATGGTACTGCGCGCTCATTTGCCAATTCATAACTTGTTCTAAAGTGCATGAAATTGGCTTTGAATTCTTACCAAAACGCTTTTTGGGTTTAAGGTAACAGATTGCACCGATAGAGACTAATGCAATAATATCTTTATTGATAATCATATTCCTTTTGAACTATTAGATCAATATGAAACGATATTCATAATATAATTAATTAAGTCGGAACTGCACGTAAACGGACATCTACCCACTGAGGCGGGAACTTGATATTCTTATGGGCTATAGAGGCAATACTTTTTCCCCTACTATTGCTCCTACTGCAAAGTGCCATGCTACAGTCTACACAACGTCATTCATTAACTCATTTATTATAAGATTTATTGGTACATTTTTAGTCCTGACTTAGTCGTAATGTGAAGTGATTCTACATAGTCCTAACGCAATTATTGGCTTAAGGCAAGAGTCATATCTTCTCTTCCATCGTGCTATCATTGATCCTGAAATATATTTCCATTATTTGTGGGTATAAAACAGCCATAAGAAAGATTATAGGAATAACTACATCTATGTATCAGTAGTGCTGATTTAAATGGATAGAAGAGAGCGAGAGATAGCGGAATTTGCCACAGGCTATATCTAGTAAATAATAGGCCAATGAGTGAAGCAGAGACCATCACCAGAGCAAATGTACCAAGTCCGCGAGTCCATCACTGAAGAATTATCCCCGCCAGCTTTCGTTACACCGATTATAATTAGGTGTTGGTCCCCGTGGTTCTCATACCAGGAACACTAACAGCTCTCTCCCCTTAAATTTAGTAAGAATCAGGAGGTTGAGAATTGCACGTTCTTGGTACCAGAGACCAGAGCTGCACTACTAGACTTGGTAAAGAAATGACGCAGGGGTAGTTGAAGAGATCCACATCTGATCAAATATTTGTTAGAGGATCCTTCACAATGCGGGGCTTTCCGGGGTGCTGTGTTCTTTACAACTGATCATAGGCTTGTTGGTACAAAACAGCTTCATGTCAGATCAAGAAAAATCGGGAGACGCAACAATATTATGTTCCATCTTGAAAGGCTGAAAGACCTAGCATGCGTCCATGAGTTTGCAGTGAGTCTCATATCTGTTCGTTATGCACAGCACCTTTCAGTGTTATGTAGAACTGCGGGTTACCTTCAAAAGTAAAATTCTTCATTCTACAAAGGAATGCATTGAAGAGCGCCGATATTGAGAAGTGGCTTTGTCTGGGAATACACGCTGAAAAATATCGAGTGAGTCGCGCTGTCAGGCTTGCTGGGAATCGGAACCGATATAGGACTCTGTCGCATAGGCCTAGAGTTTTCCTGAGCAAAGACAAGAGAGGTATGTCAGGAGCCTCGCTGAGGATATCGAGGGTCATCGTAATGCGAATGACCGAGCTGCTTACCGAGCCCAGATTAAGCACCGCTCCGAGCCTCCCCCTCAGACGGACGCTATCTGAACAACAAATGGCTGACTCCTGTCAGACATGGATGGGCAGAAGGCTTATTGGACTGAGAACTCTGAACAGTTATACATAGAGGACCCTCAGAGTTGGCAGCTTTCAGCTGCTCGGTTGCAGGTGGGGGATGTTGATCCACCCATCGATCAAAGTTAACCCTCTTTTAAACAGGTCAGAGAGGCTGTGGCAAAGTTAAGGTGTGGAAACGCACCTGGTATCTGTAACATCAATGCCGAGCTAATTAAAGCTGGAGGTGAGGCCATTATCCACGGGTTGCAGTGTGCCAACTGGCACTTTTCTTCGTGACTAGAAGTGGAGCCTCGTCGTTCCTCTCTGGGAAGGTAGAAGGGGTACGGCCAGGACTGTAAAAACAACCGTGGTATTGCGGTGCTACAGTTCCAGACAAGGTGCTTGCCCATCTATTACTAATGAAACTGCAGAGACCTGACCAGACAGAGTTTACCCTTGATTAGTCGACAATTGACCGTATCCTAGCGCTTCGCGTACTCGTGGAACACGGAAGTGGGTTTCGACAGAGGATCCAATGTCGATCTCAAGAAGGCGCTTTATTTTTTGCATCGCAAGGCACTCTACGAACTCGTGCGACTCTGTGGAATTCCTGCAAAGAGCGTTACGTTGCTGACTAGTCTGTTCTTTGGGACTGAAAATGTTGCGAAGTATGTGTGGACGATGTCAAAGTTCTTTCCTGTGAACGAAGGAGTGAGGCAGGTCTGTACCCTTGAGCCATCACTTTTTCAACACACAACAATTTTTCAACAATTGTATGGAATGGGTACTAGGCAGAGCTATGGATCAGAGTCATTTTGGAGCATCTGATGGCAATACTAAAGTCAATGACTTTGTTTTTGCCGGTGATGCAGAAATACTTATGGAGCCGCTGGAGATTCTGGCTTTCGAGGCATTTCCAGAATAAATTAATCCCCTGGGACTCCTGGTCTTCTGGGCCAACACCGAAGTACAGGTACTGAGGAGCCCTGGTAGATAAAACAGTACAGTCTTATTTGTTCATGCGTGTGGCAAGTACATTGGTATCCTTGAAAACTTTACTCACCTTGCTAACGTAGTTAAGAACAACAGCGGGTCTCGACAGGAATTCTTACGGCAGATTGGTTTAGTCCGCGGTGTTATGGACTCGCTCAATACGAATATGTTGTATTGTCGCTACCTGTGCAGAAGAATAAGTATCCGGATCTTCAAGAGCTTGAGCTTCCTGTCTGACTCTATGAATATGAACTTTGAACACTGAATAGTGACTTGGAGAGGCGGATTGCTGTCCTGTCTGTGCCTACGCAGAATCAGAGGATACCCCTGGAGTGACTTTGTGTCAAACTGACGGCTAGTCCGTGAGACTGATTCGATATATATTTCCAGCATAATCCATTAATGTCAACCCTGGTTTTACTGGCATGTGGCACGCTGTCCAGAGGATGACCCTGCTCATATGGTTGTTTCTGTAAGAAACAGCTTTGAGTGGAGTCCAAGGGGACGCCCACAGAGTTCATGACTTGTAGAATCGATAGATCTTGCCGTTAAGTACTTGGGATGGGAAGTGGGCCTGCATGACGACTTACCAGGGGAACCCCAGGGACTGGTGTCGTAGTACAGACTAGGCAACACGTCCTCAGGCGTGTGTCCCCATTGCCTGGTGACTTGATTATCATTGATATTGTCATGATTACAGTTTATAATATTTCTTTATCATTACTATTTGTACGAGTTTTTTCACCTTCGCTGCTCAGCTTTCTGCTTCTGTCCAGAGGAGAAGTATCCAAATAGTCACATTCCCTGAAAAGTACGAAAATCTGGAATTACTAATATGACCAAACCACATTACTTTATATATTAGACTAGATGACCTTTAAACATTAGTAAAAACACTTCAAACAGAGAGCAAGATGTTGCATCTATGCCCTCGCTCAGTGACGTTCGAGTTTGTTTTTAAATGAATAAATCGTGTTGCAAGGAATCACTGGAGATGCGAGGTTGTTTCTTTCCTCTACAACAACTTTGTTGAAAAAAAATGGTTACGTCTGAATATATGATAATACTTTAGTTGTGTGACATAGTATCTACTTCGTGACGTGTCATCTATCATAAGAAATTTGGATCTGTCCTGTTTCGTAGAGCCATGAAGTTTAGGGAAACATTCATATATTTTTCCCTTGAAGCGACGTTTCTTAAAGAGAGAACATGTAGAGATGAATCTTTTACGTAAGGTATGTTGCGCAAAGAAGAGATAATCTTAGTTGCCCTAAATTAATTGAACACCTATTCTAACAATGTTCTTTGCACGGTGGGGAGACCAGCAGTGCAATAAATATTCCAAGTAGAGTATGATTAAACTGTTTCGTGTAGAGTGGTACTATTACATCTTTATTCTTGAATGACAAATACCTATTAATGAAGGCCATCTTCGGAGGCAGAATATCTCATGAAAGAAAAGGTTTAAAGCTAAAGGACTTTTCTCGTAAGTTTTCCTGCGAAGGGAAAAGTTTATCTTTGCTGCTCAACGTTTAATATTTTCTACATTAGGAATGAATGCCACTTGCATGGTAGGAGACCAAAACTGTCCTGTCATGAAAAGTTTATATTAATGAATCCTAAAATTCTACTCATTTAATTGCCGTTTCAATTCATTGCTTGGAGAATTTTAGGTTTGACGTGATTCTGACTCTGTGGTCCAGTTTCGAACAACACATTTCATAATTAAACCCATGATTATTCGCCCAAACAGACAAAACTGAAAACTTACATATATATATATATATATATATATATATATATATATATATATATATATATATATATATATATATATATATATATATATATATATATATATATATATATATATATATATATATATATATATATATATATATATATATATATATATATATATATATATATATATATATATATATATATATATATATATATTTATTTATTTATTTATTTATTTATATATTTATTTATTTTTACATCAGAGGACACGGCTCAGGGCAATAATAAGAGTACAAAAAAAAGCCCGCTACTCGCCGCTCCTATGAAAGATAAAAATAAAGAGTAGCCAAAAGAGAGGTCAATTTCAGGTAGTGTCTTGATACACTCTTCTTGAAAAAGGTCAAGTCATTGGCAGACGGAAATACAGACGAATGAAGGCTGTTCCAAAGTTTACCAGTGAAGGGGATGAAAGAATGGAGATGCTTGTTAACTCTTGCATAAGGGGTTTGGACAGTATTGGGATGAACATCAGTAGAAAGTCGTGTGCGTAAGAATGGATAGGACAGTTCGTTTTGGAAAGAAGATCATTAATGAACAACAAAAAGAGAGTGGGAGATAGTACAGAACCCTGCGGGACACCACTGTTAATAGGTTTAGGGAAAGAACAGTGACCGTGTACCACAGCAGAAATAGAACGGTCAGAAAGGAAACTGGAGATAAAGGTACAGAGAGAAGGATAGAAACCGTAGGAGGGTAGTTTGGAAAGCAAAGATTTGTGCCAGACCCTATCAAAGGCTTTTGATATGCCCAGCGCAATAGCAAAGGTTTCACCGAAGCGGTTAAGAGAGGATGACCAAGAGTCAGTTGGGAAGGCAAGGAGATCACCAGTTGAACGCCCCTTGCGGAACCCATACTGGCGATCAGATAGAAGGTCAGAAGTGGAAAGGTGCTTTTAAATCTTCCGGTTCAGGATTCTTTCACAAGCTTTAGATAGACAAGAAAGTAAAGCTACTGGACGGTAATTTGAGGGATTGGAACGGTCACCCTTTTTAGGGACAGGCTGTATGAAGGCATACTTCCAGCAGGAAAGAAAGGTAAATGTTGACAGGCAGAGGTGAATGAGTTTGACCAGGCAGGGTGTCAGCACGGATGCACAGTTTTTAAGAACAACAGGAGGCACTCCATCAGGTCCATTAGCCTTCTGAGGATTGAGGCCAGATAGGGCATAGAAAACATCAATCTTAAGAATCTTAATAACAGGCATAAGGGAGTCAGAGGGGCTTTGCCATTATTTATATGATACACAGGTAAACACAAGGATACAAGAATTCAAACCACCTACACATGGCAGTTCCTGGGAGTTAATTTTAATCAGATTCCTTTCCCATCCGTAAATACTTCTAATTTCAGAAATTTAAGGATTCAGTTGTATTGGTTTACCGCCATATCTGTATAGTTTCTACCACTCATCCACCAATGTGCTCGTGAATCAGTTCTTGTTTATTTCCTTACTGTTCTTTTTTTCTTTTTTTTTTTTACGTTGCTGCCTATTGCGCCTGTAGGCATCTTCCCGGTGGGGCATGATGGTCGGCCCAAGGCTTCTTCCCGGTGGGGCCTGATGGTCAGCCCAGCCCGTAGTGGCGCAGGCGAGTGTTTATACTGGCGCCATCTTGCATTGGCTCATGCTGCCCCTCGGAACTCGTTCTTGATTCACTTGGACGGCTTCCTCTAGAGTCCGGGTTGATGGGTGGTCTTCAGGAGAGCATGTGGGTAGTTTTAAGCCACTCGGCGGTGACTGAAAAATCCGAGATTCGAACCAGCGTCGTCCATCACGCGGTGAATGTGGGCCCAGTACGCTACCAGTTCAGCCACCGCCTACCCAACTTATACCAGATGCTGCGTATTCCTATGTCAGTTTTCAATACAATTACTTGTTATGCACGAATGTTCCCGACCGTAAGATGATCACGTGAACAAATAATGTCTGCCAAGCTTGCATTTCTTGAGCCAGCAGATCTTCGCTGGCTGGCGCGCCATTTAACTCGTGTGCACCTCTTCCATACAAGGGCGCCTTTCGCTGTATAAATTGTTGCTTATATATATATATATATATATATATATATATATATATATATATATATATATATATATATATATATATATATATATATATATATATATATATATATATATATATATATATATATATATATATATATATATATATATATATATATATATATATATATATATATATATATATATATATATATATATATATATATATATATATATATATATATATATATATATATATATATATATATATATATATATATATATATATATATATATATACACACACACACACACACACAGTACAGTAGAACATCGCTTATCCTGCATTCAAAAACAACGCCACTCTCAAAACAACGGCAAACATCTGAGGTTCGAATTTACAAAACACGCTTTTTTTTCTACCTGTAGCGCTTATAGGTTATCTTGAGAGGTGTTATGGTCTTTCAGCCCGTTAGTGGCGCAGGCTAGTTTTAATCATAGTGGCTACCGTGATATGTGACACTTCCTTGGCCCATGCTGCCCTCCGGTGCTCCTCTTGATCGAAGTCGCTAAGTTCAGGGTTCACTGAAGATCCGGACAGCATGTGAGTTATATTCCGCCCCTCGGCGATGATTTGAAAAATCAGCTTGTTTTGCTTGGGTCTCGAACCAAGTCCGCGTTAGGTCCTCGGGCTAATACGCTCGCACGCTAACCACTCGACCACCGCCTCCCCAGATTTCCACTTAATTTTAAGTTGAACAATTCAGTTACTGAATATGTTATGGTAGGCGGCGGCTGTGTGGTTAGCATGCGGGCCCCACATTCACCGCATGATGGACGACATGGGCTCCAATCCGCCGTACCACCTGGGATTTTTCAGCCACCGCCGAGTGGCTTAAGACTACCCACATGTTGTCCTGAAGACCACCCATGAACCCGGACTCTAGAGGAAACCGTCCAAGTGAATCAAGAACAAACTCCGGGGAGCATCATGAGCCAAGAAAAGATGGCGCCACTATAAAATACTTGCCTGCTGCCTCCTCAAGGAAAGCCTACCGGTGCTATAGGCTGCACGTAAAAATGAATGTAGTAATAGTACAGGTGGTTTTCTTACTTTGCGAAAATATGGTCGACGAATAGCATCGCAAGTGTAAATTCGCAAAGTAGATAGAGAGGCAGCTCACAAAAGGTTCCAGAGCCTTCGAACTCCCGCTAACTATGTCCTTTACATTTCAGCCCGGAATCGTGCCAAATATATTATCCGACTTACCAAAACTTCTTTTATCAATAGAAAATGTCAACATCTTGCTTCTTCTAATTCTTCCCGTGACTTCTGGCATCTAGCCAAAAAAATCTCCTCCAATTTCACTTCTTCCTCTTTCCCTCCTCTCCTTAACCCTGACGGCAGCACTGCCGTCTCATCTGTCTCTAAGGCTGAACTCTTCACTCAAACTTTCTGTAAGAACTCCACCTTGAACGATTCTGAGCATATTCCTCCTACTCACCCCCCCTCTGACTCCTTTATGCCTGTTATTAAGATTCTTCCAAATGATGTTTTCTATGCCCTCTCTGGCCTCAACTCTCAGAGTGCTTATGGACCTGATGGAGTGCCTCCTATTGTCCTTAAAAACTGTGCTTCCGTGCTGACTCCCTGCCTGGTCAGACTCTTTCGTCTTTGCCTATCAACATCTACCTTTCCCTCCTGCTGGAAGTATGCCTTTGTACAGCCTGTGCCTAAGAAGGGTGACCATTCCAATCCCTCAAACTACCGCCCTATAGCTTTACTTTCCTGTATATCTAAAGCTTTTGAATCAATCCTTAACCGGAAGATTCAAAAGCACATTTCCACTTATAACCTTCTATCTGATTGCCAGTATGGGTTCCGCAAGGGGCGTTCTACTGGCGATCTTCTTGCTCTCTTAACTGACTCTTGGTCATCCTTTCTTAGCCGTTTCGGTGAAACTTTCTCTGTTGCGCTAGACATATCGAAAGCCTCCGATAGAGTCTGGCACAAGTCTTTGCTTTCTAAACTGCCCTCTTTCGGATTCTATCCCCCTCTCTGTTCCTTTATGTCCAGTTTCCTTTCCGGCCGTTCTATCTCTGCGGTGGTAGACAGTCACTGTTCTTCCCCTAAACCAATCAACAGTGGTGTTCCACAGGGCTCTGTCCTATCCCCCACTCTCTTCCTGTTATTCATCAATGATCTTCTTTCCATAAGAAACTGTCCTGTCCACTCATACCCCGACGACTCCACCCTGCATTATTCAACTTCTTTCAATAGAAGACCCTCTCAACAGGAAGTACACGACTCCAGAATGGAGGCTGCAGAACGTTTAACCTCAGACCTTGCTATCATTTCCGATTGGGGCAGAAGGAACCTTGTGTCCTTCAATGCTTCAAAAACTCAATTTCTCCACCTATCAACTCGACACAATCTTCCAAACACCTATCCCCTATTCTTCGATAACACTCAGCTATCACCATCTTCAACACTAAACATCCTTGGTCTATCCTTTACTCAAAATCTCAACTGGAAACTTCACATCTCCTCTCTCGCTAAATCATCTTCCTCGAGGTTAGGCGTTCTGTATCGTCTCCGCCAGTTCTTCTCCCCCGCACAGTTGCTATCCATATACAGGGGCCTTGTCCACCCTCGTATGGAGTATGCATCTCAAGTGTGTGGGGGCTCCACTCACACAGCTCTTCTGGACAGAGTGGAGTCTAAGGCTCTTCGTCTCACCAGCTCTCCTCCTCCTACTGATAGTCTCCTACCTCTTAAATTCCGTCGCGATGTTGCCTCTCTTTCTATCTTCTATCGATATTTCCACGCTGATTGCTCTTCTGAACTTGCTAACTGCATGCCTCCCCCCCTCCCGCGGGCCCGCTGCACACGACTTTCTACGCATGCTCATCCCTATACTGTCCAAACCCCTTATGCAAGAGTTAACCAGCATCTTCACTCTTTCATCCCTCACGCTGGTAAACTCTGGAACAATCTTCCTTCATCTGTATTTCCTCCTGCCTACGACCTGAACTCTTTCAAGAGGAGGGTATCAGGACACCTCTCCTCCCGAAATTGACCTCTCTTTCGGCCACCTCTTCTGATTCTTTTTTAGGAGCAGCGAGTAGCGGGCTTATTTATTATTGTTTCCTTTTTTAGTGCCCTTAAGCTGCCTCCTTTTGTTGTAAAAAAAAAAAAAACATTGAAAACCATGTATTAAAGGTTAGTTGGTTGACAACTCTCCCATCACTCAGATTTTTCTCATCCCTTCCCCCTCCCTCCCTCCCTCCCTTATGTAGCCCCTCCCACTCCTTCCCCATTGCCCTGCCTACGTCATCATGCTTGCCTCGCCCTGTTTCCTCTTCCTCTTCCTACTTTTACACATCATACTGCTACTCTTCTTCCTCCTCCTCCACCCACTCAATGTCGTACGCCTACTTTCCTTATCACAATGTTTCCCAGTGTATGTGTGTGTATGTGTGTGTGTTTGTGTTCGTGTGTATAGAATGATGCAAACACACACACACACACACACACGCACACACACACACACACACACACACACACACACACACACACACACACACACACAAGGAAGGGAAAAGGGAGGAGAGAGAGAGATTGAGTGATAAAAAAACTGCAGATAGAGGATGGGAGAAGGGAGAACAAAGAAAATGAGTGGAAGAAACAGGGAGAGATGAGAGGATGAAAACAGAAGGAGAAAGAAGGGTCTGGGGAGGGCGGGGCAGAAGGGAGAGGCAGGTCAGATCGAGGACGTGACCTGACTCTCTGCGATATTATCAGTCAACCTCTTCCCCCTTCCCGCGAGGAAAGCACTTCGTGGACCAAACGGTATTATCAGGGACGAGGAGTGTCTTCGTGCAGCGCGCGATGGGAGAAAGAAACGAACTATTTTCTCTCTCTTCAGGAAGAGCAGCTGAAGACCACCTCTTCGCCATTATCTTCGCACATATAATGTTTTATTGCAACATTTTTCCATGTTACTGTATTATTAATTGGGTATAAGAACAATCTAAATTTTCTGGGCCATGTATAAAAAGTCATACACTGCGAGAAACAATATTTTTCTGTTTGTTCAAGACTTCACTGTTCCTATAATAATATAAGCCAACATTGGAACACGCCGTGGTATGTGGTGCTTGACTTCCCACGGCCAATCATCGTTGTCCCAGCTCGTGACGTCATATGTATGTGGAGCTTAAGAAACCGCTTGAGAATAAGACAAGTTTGATGAACTAAGATAACTTGCTCTGACAGAAAATTTTGACGTAATTGCTATAACCGAAATATTTATCGATACCACAAATATTGATTTAAGTACAGAATACAACATAGATGGCTACAGACTCTTCAACAAAGATCGCGTAAACCGTAGAGGTGATGGTGTTGCCCTTTTTGTCAAAAGCTATTTGCAACCCACTGACAGAACACCAGGATATAGTAATGTTGAACATTTGTGCGTGCGAGTAAACATTGCAAAGGTCAATTTAAATATATATGTCACCTACAGGCCTCCGGGGCAATCACTCGATGCCGATCTTGAAATGTACAGCGTTTTAAGGCAGTCATTTAATAACAGCGACTCACTGATATTAGGAGACTTTAACCTCTCCCATATCGACTGGGCAACACTGTCAGGTACAGAAGGCGAGTCACACAGAATGATCGAATTTTTAGAAGAAAATTGTCTAAGCCAAATGGTTTCTGAACCAACTCGACAAAATAACATACTAGACTTTGTTATAACGACCCAAGATAACTTAGTCAGTAATGTCACGGTAGGAGAACACCTCGGTTCTTGCGATCATAAATTAGTGCGCGTCTACATTAGAGCTCAAATATCAGTGACTGAAAATAAAGTAAAGGGGCCCAATTTCAAAAGAGCTAACTTCGTAGAAATCCGACAAAAACTAACAGAAATACAACTATCAGATGACGGTAATGTAGAGGACGCCTGGCTAAGCTTTAAAAATCATTTACTCACTCAACAGAGCACATTCGTCCCTTTGTGTGAGAAGAGAAGTAAAACTAATAAAAGGCCACCTTGGTATAATAGCGAAATTAAACACTCAGTCAAGGAGAGAAAATTGTTTTACAGGCTAAAGAAAGGGCAAAGCACGCCCGAAAACATTAGACTTTATCATGATGCCAGGCGACGAGTAAAAAGATTAGTATGTCAGGCAAAGTGCGGATATGAAGAAACTATTGCGGCCAGCGGTAAAAATAATCCGAAATCCTTCTTCAGTTACATAAACAACAGAAAGGCGATCAGAAGTGGAATTGAACCCTTAACAAATAACGACGGTGCTCTAGTGACTGACAGCCAACACGCTGCAAACCTATTAAACAATTACTTTTCCTCGGTGTTCTATACTAACAGTCCTCCAACCACTACCACCAACACCAGTACTAATGTAAATCCCGAGCATGCATTGCCTAACTTTGAAATAACAACCGATGAAATCCTTAAAGCCCTCCAATCACTTAAAACAAATAAAAGTCCTGGACCTGACAAAGTATATCCTACACTGCTCAAAGAAACAAAGAGCGAAATACCCTCCTCCCTTACAACCGTATTCAATATGTCCTTGCGACAAGGAATCGTCCCTTCGGATTGGAAAAAGGCTAACGTGACACCGATTTTTAAGAAAGGAGAGAAAAAATTACCAGGTAATTACAGGCCCATTAGTCTAACTTCGGTTGTAGGTAAGCTACTTGAGAGCATAATTAGAGACAAAATTGTGAGTTACCTTGAAAGCCACTCATTAATTGGGGACTCACAACATGGCTTCCGTAACAAAAGATCCTGCCTATCAAACCTATTGACCTTTTATAACGACCTCTTCATAGTTTATGACGTAACCAAATCACTGGACGTAGTCTATCTTGATTACCAGAAAGCGTTTGATAAAATCCTAAATCATAAATTACTTTACAAATTAAAGAAAATAGGTATTGACGGTCAAGTATACCAATGGATCGCGAATTGGTTGAGCAACAGACACCAAAGAGTGGTGATCGACGGATTTAACTCAGAGTGGGCGCCGGTCACTAGTGGCGTCCCTCAGGGCTCGGTTCTTGGCCCAGTGCTCTTCATTATTTACATCAACGATGTGGATGTTGAATTCAATAATCGCATTAGTAAATTTGCAGACGACACAAAGATTGGTAACTCGGTTCACACTGACGAAGACAGGCAAAGCCTCCAAGAGAATTAGCACAAAATTTCAGCTTGGTCTGATAGATGGGAGATGCCCATCTATCAGATTCCTTCAAGTTGGAACAAGGAATAAGAAGTTCGATTACGAAATGCGCGGGGTTAAACTCAAAAGCGTTCAATGCGTTAAGGACTTTGGGGTCAAAATCGCGTCAAACCTCAAATTCTCACAGCAATGCATCGATGCAGCAATTAAAGCGAACAGAATGTTGGGCTTCATTAAAAGAAACTTTTTATTCAAGAATAAAGATGTAATCCTTCCACTCTACAATAGTTTAGTCAGACCCCACTTGAAATATGCGGTACAGTTTTTGTCTTCCCACCATGCAAAGGACATTGCTAAATTAGAAGGTGCTCAGCGTCGGGCAACAAAATTGATCCCTTCCTTGCGTAACAAATCTTACGAAGAAAGGTTTTCCACACTTAATTAACATGTTCTCTCTTGAGAAACGTCGCCTCCGAGGAAAACTGATCGAATGTTTTAATTAAAATACTTAATGGTTTCACAAATGTAGACAGATCAACATTGTTTATGATCGATGACACTTTGCGTACGAGGAACAATGGCGTAAAACTCAAATGTAGACAAGTAAATTCAGACTGCACCAAATTTTTCTTCACCAACGTTGTAGTGCGAGAATGGAATAAGCTCCCACCGTCAGTGGTCTAGTGTAACACGATTGACTCCTTCAAAAACAAGCTCAACCGTCGCTTCTTTCAACTTAATATTAACTAGAGTTGAAATGCATCGTTTTGGAGCCATCTGATTAATGTAGAATCACTTAGGTTTAAGGACAGACCACCTAGTCTGGACGATGGGGTCTGTGTGGTCTGATTCTCAACGTAAATCTATGTAAATCTCTCTCTCTCTCTCTCTCTCTCTCTCTCTCTCTCTCTCTCTCTCTCTCTCTCTCTCTCTCTCTCTCTCTCTCTCTCTCTCTCTCTCTCTCTCTCTCTCTCTCTCTCTCTCTCTCTCTCTCTCTCTCTCTCTCTCTCTCTCTCTCTCTCTCTCTCTCTCTCTCTCTCTCTCTCTCTCTCTCTCTCTCTCTCTCTCTCTCTCTCTCTCTCTCTCGCTCTCTCTCTCTCTCTACCTTAGACCCGGCTGCGCAGTAGCACCATCCAAGCAATTATTGTGGTGGTTGTAATGGTGGACATCTGTTGCATCATTGAGTCGAGGCACCTGAAGGCAAGATAAAATTGGTCAACAAAATTTAAATTATTTCATGCTTCTGGTATGAAATGGTCTGATTCTAGGGTAATTGAAGGTGATGAATTCAAATATGGCATCAATAAAGACGTATCAGATTAGGTTATTGAGAACCATTATGACGGTGTATCGAGCTCCCAGGATGTGACTTATACATTTTTTGTTACCTCAAAAATTAAATTATTTCATGGTTCTGGTATGAAATGGTCTAATTCTACGGTAAATGAAGGCACTGAATTTTAATATGGCATTAGCAAAGACGTATTGGGTCTGGCTTTCGAGAACCAATCAATGTATGTGTGTATCTAGTTCCATCGATCAAATTTGTGGTTCTGAAATGAAACCGTCTGATTCTAGGGAGAAGGAGAAGGAGGCATGGGACTCATTCATGAATGCCTCACAGAACTATATTGGAAAGACAAGACAACTACGAAGAAATTGTGCCAGCCATGTTACAGCGTTTTCGAACTCTAGGCTCAAGGATGTCCTTCAGACTTCATTCCTTCCACTCTCACCTCGACTTCTTTACAGATAACCTCAGAGACATCAATGACGAGCACAATGAAATGTTTTAACAAGGCATTTATATAGTGGAGAGCAGGTATCAAGACTGCTTCAGTCCCAGTATGATGGACGACTACTGATGGATGCTGCAACGTGAAGAAAATAAGTTGAACAAGCGAAAAAGCAAAGTTCAAAAGTATTTTTAGATCTTTACTGATTGCTAATAAAATTTGCACTGAATTTCCATATATTCGTGTCACAAATCATTACAAGGTTATCTGTGTCTTCCTCAATATGAGAAACAAAGCTGAAACGAGTTATGGGATATTGAATGGGTTTTTTTCAGTATGTTATTCAAGAACCTGGCCTGACAGCAAAAAATGAATGAACTTAAATCAGTGCTATGTAATTAGTTAGGGGCACATATTCATGTATGAGAACCATTTTGGTTGTTCACTAGTAATTATTACCAATTGATTATTATTATTATTACCATTATTATTATTATTATTATTATTATTATTATTATTATTATTATTATTATTATTATAATTATTATTATTATTGTTGTTGTTGTTGTTATTGTCATTATTATTAATAAATGAAAGGACAAGCTGCATACTACCCAGCACCGGATTCGAACCAATGCATTGGAGTCAATACCCACTTTGCCATCCAAGGTTATAATTTATAATGCAGGAGCACCCTGTTGACTTCATTCCACTACCTGATTTGGTGAGGGTAGCTATCACTTTCTCCGATGGTGGTTTGAATCCGTGTAATAAGAAATAGAGTAATTACTGACTACTGCCCGCAACGCCAACAGTTAAGTCAGAGCTACCTCCACCGAGCCGGGTCGGGAAAAAAAGAAAAGAGGGTGAGTTGTCTACTGCCAAGATCGAAGTAAGTAAGGTCGATCGACGGGCTGCCAAAAATTCCATTCCCAAAAATCCATTCCGAGCATCCTCCCCTACCTCCTGATGACGTAACACAGGGTATAAAAACAGCAGAGCTAACCGGCAACTCCATCAGTCACACACACCGCAATCATCAACGTATCTTTTATAAACTACTGGCTTGAACTCAACTCCTTACCAATTTTAGACATCTTAATAACAAAAAATAATAACAAATTATGTACCAGTGCTTAAAGAAAACCGACACATATGAACCTGGGTATTAATTTTTATTCTTTTGTTCCACATATTTATAAACTAAACACAATAAGAACTTTGTTAAATAGGGCATATAATATTTGTAGTAACTGGACTTCGTTTGACAATGAGTTGTCTGTGCCCGAGAGATTCTTTTCGCTTAGTGGCTTTCCATCTAGCCCATCTTTACATATTCGTAATTTAAAACCGGAACTTAATAAATCTAACTCCTCAATGAAACTAAGTCTGTTTGGTTAGGTTAGAATAGGTTGTCATGTATTCAGAGTAGGTGATAGATTAGTGTTTTTTGTATCTGTACTTACTTCATTAATTCTCTATTACCTTCACACACCTACTTTGCTTGTGAAATTGTTTCAAATGCCGAGTTCGACTCTGGTCTCGTTAATCTCTATTGTTTCGCTTGTTTCCCTTATAAAATTCTATAGGAGTTTAGGTGATAGTCTCCCCTTCACTGTGTTCCTTAGTTCGGCCTGCCTCTCCCACCTGACCAGGGTGACGCTTACACTTTTTTTTTTTTAAGTTTTTATGTATTATAGTCCCGTTCTGAACGGTTACATTGTAATTTTTAGGCCCCCCACCTGAAGATGATGACCTCTGTTCACCGAAACGTTGTCAATAAAGGATGCCACTGGTTCTCCTGTTTGTCTACACGTTCCTGAGCTATATATATATATATATATATATATATATATATATATATATATATATATATATATATATCTATATATATATATATATATATATATCTATATATATATATATATATATATAGATATATATATATATATATATATATATATATATATATATATATATATATATATATATATATATATATATATATATATATATATATATATATATATATATATATATATATATATATATATATATATATATATATATATATATTTCTGCAACATTCGCGGTCTTCGCTCTAATTTTCATTCTGTGGAACATCATCTCTCCTCCTCTAAACCTCACCTTCTCTTCCTTACCGAAACACAGGTTTCTGAGGCTACTGACAGCAAACTCTACTCTGTTCCATCCTACTATCTCTATCCTAAATTTCAATCCAAAGCTGGATGTTGCGCCTACGTGCGCAACGACATCACTTGCTCTCGTGCCCACGACCTTGACTCTTCTGAATTTTCCACCATCTGGTTAAGACTTCACTGTCATTCTATTACTAAATACATCTGTGCTGTTTATCTCTCACCTAACTCTACCAACTATGTAAAATTCTTTGACTATTTGAATTCTAAAGTGGAGCACATCTTGACCCACTCTCACTTCGCTGAAATCTCCATCCTAGGAGATTTCAATGTTCACCACCAGCTTTGGCTTTCATCCTCTTTCACTGACCATCCTGGTGAACAAGCCTACAACTTTGCTATCCTCAACGACCTAGAGCAGTTGGTCCAGCACCCTACACGTATTCCTGACCGTCTTGGAGATCGGCCCAACATTCTAGACCTCTTCCTTACCTCAAACCCTTCTGCTTATTCTGTCAAACTGTTCTCTCCGTTGGGCTCTTCCGATCACAATCTTATTTCTGCATCCTGTCCTATCGCTCCTGTACATCCTCTGGACCCACCGAAGAGGCGATGCTTCTGGCATTTTGCTTCAGCTCGGTGGGACGACCTGAGGATGTACTTTTCCAATTTCCCGTGGAATGATTATTGCTTCCAGGATAGAGACCCCTCTGTGTGTGCTCAGCGCATCACAGAGGTGATTGTCTCTGGAATGGAGGCATACATTCCTCGTTCTTTCTCTACTCCTCACGCTAAAAAGCCTTGGTTTAATCACGCTTGTTCTCGTGCTGTCAATGATAGAGAGGTAGCTCACAAAAGATACCAGAGCCTTCAAACTAATGCTAATTATGAACTTTACATTTCTGCCCGAAATCGTGCCAAATCTATTCTCCGACTAACCAAAAATTCTTTCATTAATAGAAAATGTCAAAACCTTGCTTTCTCTAACTCTTCCCGTGACTTCTGGCATCTAGCCAAAACATCTCCTCCAACTTCACTTCTTCATCTTTCCTCCACTCCTCAGTCCTGACAGCAACACTGCCGTCTCATCTATCTCTAAGGCTGAACTCTTCTCTCAAACTTTTCTAAAACTCCACTCTGGACGATTCTGGGCATATTCCTCCTACTCATCCCCCTCTGACTCCTTTATGCCTGTTATAAAGATTCTTCAAAATGATGTTTTCTATGCCCTCTCTGGCCTCAATCCTCAGAAGGCTTATGGACCTGATGGAGTGCCTCCTATTGTCCTTAAAACTGTGCCTCCGTGCTGTCACCCTGCCTGGTCAAACTCTTTCGCCTCTGCCTGTCAACATCTACCTTTCCTTCTTGCTGGAAGTATGCCTTCACACAGCCTGTACCTAAGAAGGGTGACCGCTCCAATCCTCAAACTACCGTCCTATTGCTTTACTTTCTTGTCTATCTAAAGCTTTTGAATCAATCCTTAACCGTAAGATTCAAAAGCACCTTTCCACTTCTGACCTTCTATCTGATCGCCAGTATGGGTTCCGCAAGGGCGTTCTACTGGTGATCTCCTAGCCTTCTTAACTGACTCTTGGTCATCCTCTCTTAGCCGTTTCGGTGAAACTTTGCTATTGCGCTGGACATATCAAAAGCTTTTGATAGGGTCTGGCACAAATCTTTGCTTTCTAAACTACCCTCCTACGGTTTCTATCCTTCTCTCTGTACCTTTATCTCAGTTTCCTTTCTGACCGTTCTATTTCTGCCGTGGTAGACGGTCACTGTTCTTCCTAAATCTATTAACAGTGGTGTCCCACAGGGTTCTGTCCTATCTCCACTCTTTTTCTGTTGTTCATTGATGATCTTCTTTCCAAAACGAACTGTCCTATCCATTCCTACGCCGATGATTCCACTCTGCATTATTCAACTTCTTTTAATAGAAGACCCACCCTTCAGGAACTTAACGACTCAAGGCTGGAGGCTGCAGAACGCAGCCTCAGACCTTACTATTATTTCCGATTGGGGCAAGAAGAACCTGGTGTCCTTCAACGCCTCAAAACACAGTTTCTCCACCTATCCACTCGACACAATCTTCCAAACAACTATCCCTATTCTTTGACAACACCAGCTATCACCTTCCTCAACACTAAACATCCTCGGTCTATCCTTAACTCAAAATCTCAACTGGAAACTTCATATCTCATCTCTTACTAAATCAGCTTCCTCGAGGCTGGGCGTTCTGTACCGTCTCCGCCAGTTCTTCTCCCTGCACAGTTGCTGTCCATATACAGGGGCCTTGTCCGCCCTCATGGAGTATGCATCTCATGTGTGGGGGCTCCCTCACACAGCTCTTCTGGACAGAGTGGAGGCAAAGGCTCTTCGTCTCATCAGCTCTCCTCCTCATACTGATAGTCTTCTACCTCTTAAATTCCGCCGCAATGTTGCCTCTCTTTCTATCTTCTATCGATATTTCCATGACTGCTCTTCTGAGCTTGCTAACTGCATGCCTCCCCCTCCCGCGGCCCCCTGCACTCGACTTTCTACTCATGCTCATCCCTATACTGTCCAAACCCTTATGCAAGAGTTAACCAGCATCTTCACTCTTTCATCCCTCACGCTAGTAAACTCTGGAACAATCTTCCTTCATCTGTATTTCCTCCTGCCTACGACTTGAACTCTTTCAAGAGGAGGTATCAGGACACCTCTCCTCCCAGAAACTGACTTATCTTTCAGCCACCTCTTTGGATTCTTTTAGGAGCAGCAGTAGCAGGCTTTTTTATTAATGTTTACTTTTGTGCCCTTGAGCTGTCTCCTTTAAAAAAAAAAATATATATATATATATATATATATATATATATATATATATATATATATATATATATATATATATATATATATATATATATATATATATATATATATATATATATATATATATATATATATATATATATATATATATATATATATATATATATATATATATATATATATATATATATATATATATATATATATATATATATATATATATATATATATATATATATATATATATATATATATATATATATATATATATATATATATATATATATATATATATATATATATATATATAAATTTACAACAAAGGAGACAGCTCAAGGGCACACAAAAAAATAAAAAAATAATAAAAAAAAAGCCCGCTACTTGCTGCTCCCAAAAAAGAATCAAAAGAGGTGGCCGAAAGGCAGGTCAATTTCAGGAGGAGAGATGTCCTGATACCCTCCTCTTGAAAGAGTTCAAGTCGTAGGCAGGAGGAAATACAGATGAAGGAAGATTGTTCCAGAGTTTACCAGCGTGAGGGATGAAAGAGTGAAGATGCTGGTTAACTCTTGTATAAGGGGTTTGGACAGTATAGGGATGAGCATGAGTAGAAAGTCGTGTGCAGCGGGGCCGCGGGAGGGGGGGAGGCATGCAGTTAGCAAGTTCAGAAGAGCAGTCAGCGTGGAAATATCGATAGAAGATAGAAAGAAAGGCAACATCGTGGCGGAATTTAAAAGGTAAAAGACTATCAGTAGGAGGAGGAGAGCTGATGAGACGAAGAGCCTTAGACTCCACTCTGTCCAGAAGACCTGTGTGAGTGGAGCCCCCCCACACGTGAGATGCATACTCCGTTCGAGGGCGGACAAGGCCCCTGTATATGGATAGCAACTGCGCGGGGGAGAAAAACTGGCGGAGACGATACAGAACGCCCAACCTCGAGGAAGCTGATTTAGCGAGAGAGGAGATATGAAGTTTCCAGTTGAGATTTTGAGTTAAGGATAGACCGAGGATGTTTAGTGTTGAAGAAGGTGACAGCTGAGTGTTGTCGAAGAATAGGGGATAGATGTTTGGAAGATTGTGTCGAGTTGATAGGTGGGGAAATTAAGTTTTTGAGGCATTGAAGGACACAAGGTTCCTTCTGCCCCAATGGGAAATGATAGCAAGGTCTGAGGTTAAGCGTTCTGCAGTCTCAAGTCTGGAGTCGTGTACTTCCTGTTGTGATGGTCTTCTATTGAAAGAAGTTGAATAATGCAGAGTGGAGTCGTCGGCGTATGAGTGAACAGGACAGTTTGTTATGGAAAGAAGATCATTGATGAATGACAGGAAGAGAGTGGGTGATACGACAGAGCCCTGTGGAACGCCACTGTTGATAGGTTTAGGGGAAGAGCAGTGACCGTCTACCACCGCAGAGACAGAACGGCCGGAAAGGAAACTGGAGATAAAGGAAGAGAGAGAGGATAGAATCCGAAAGAGGGCAGTTTAGAAAGCAAAGACTGGTGCCAGACTCTATCGAAGGCTTTCGATATGTCTAGCGCAACAGAGAAAGTTTTACCGAAACAGCTAAGAGAGGATGACCAAGAGTCAGTTAAAAGAGCAAGAAGATCGCCAGTAGAACGCCCCTTGCGGAATCCATACTGGCGATCAGATAGAAGGTTAGAAGGGGAAAGGTGCTTTTGAATCTTCCGGTTAAGGATTGATTCAAAAGCTTTAGATAGACAGGAAAGTAAAGCTATAGGGCAGTAGTTTGAGGGATTGGAACGGTCACCCTTCTTAGGCACAGGCTGTACAAAGGCATACTTCCAGCAGGAAGTCGGAAAAGTACATCCTCAGGTTGTCCCACCGAGCTGAAGCAAAATGCCAGAAGCATCGCCTCTTCGGTGGGTCCAGAGGATGTACAGGAGCGATAGGACAGGATACAGAAATAAGGTTATGATCGGAGGAGCCCAACGGAGAGAACAGTTTGACAGAGTAAGCAGAAGGATTAGAAGTAAGGAAGAGGTCTAGAATGTTGGGCCTGTCTCCAAGACGGTCGGGAATACGAGTAGGGTGCTGAACCAACTGCTCTAGGTCGTTGAGGAGAGCAAAGTTGTAGGCTTGTTCACCAGGCTGGTCAGTGAAAGAGGATGAAAGCCAAAGCTGGTGGTGAACATTGAAATCTCCCAAGATGGAGATTTCAGCAAGATGGAGATTTCAATATATATATATATATATATATATATATATATATATATATATATATATATATATATATATATATATATATAGATATATATATATATATATATATATATATATATATATATATATATATATATATGTATATATATATATATATATATATATATATATATATATATATATATATATATATATATATATATATATATATATATATTCATAATTCGACGGCATGGTGTTATGAATGGCTTGGGATTTGAAGAAAAGACAACGACTCTGTAAACCTTCCATTTCACTTGGCAACGGGGCTCATGCGATGGTGCCGCCGAGTGGCCTAAGACTACCCACATGCTGTCCTGAACACCACCCATCAACCCGGACTCTAGAAGAAATCGTCCAAGTGAATCAAGAATGAGTTCCGGGGGGCAGGATAAGCCAAGTATAAATAGCGCCACTATAAAAATTGCCTGCGGCATGACGGGGTTGGGCCGACCACCAGGCCCCTGAAAAAAGCATACCGGCGCCATAGGTAATCACGTTAAAAAAAATAAAAAAAATTACCCTTCCGCCACCATGGAAGACTCACGTAGGTCTCACTCGTGTCCTGCACAGCCAAGCAAAAGATATTATACATAACGTAATTAGGAAAGAGAGGGAGGGGGGGGGAAGCGAGCTCCTTTGAGGAGTGGTGGGGTGATGTGGAAGTAGCGCGGTTCAGGGGAGCCGTGCCTAAAGGCTCAAGTTAGAGTCGATAGACTATAGACTACAGTAGGAGTAGTAGTAGTAATAGCAGTATTAGTACATAGTAGTAACAGTATAAGTGGTAGGAGTAGTACTATTAGTAGGATTAGCACTAAAAGCAGAACATGTAGCAATAGTAATTGTATTTTTAATATTCTTAGTGTTTTAAGTAGCATTAGTAGTAGTAATAGTGATAGTCGTAGAAGTTGTAAGTAGCAGTAGTAGTAGTAGTAGTAGTAGTAGTAGTAATAACATCAGTAGTAGTAGTAGTAGTAGAAGACAGTGTTCTAAGTAACATACCTTGATGGGATGAGTTTCTTCCTCCCTGATTCTTCCCACCACGACAGCTTGAGGCTTGCAAGACGACGAGGACATTGAAGGGAAGGATGATGGTGATGACGAAGATGGTGATGCTGTATTGGATGGTGGTATCATCGTAGAAATAACACTAACACCATTATTGTCATCGCTATTATTGTTAATATTATCATGGCTAGTTGCTGCAACATCATCTTGACCAATATCTCCAATTTTCCTGGCTCTGTTTTCTTCAATTTTTTGTTTTTTCCTCCGTTTTTCTTCGTCTGTCATGATCCATTCCTTCTTCATGCCGATTTCCAAACATTTCCTGAGCCTGCATTTTTGGCAGAAGCGTCTCGTCACTTGGTCCACCCGACACTGGCCTTGAAATGGACATCTGAACTCCTGTTGGAAGAACAGAGTGATCAGTCATAACCATTCCTAACATATTTTCTCCTGACAGATTATGTTGAACAGCAAAATACTCCCGCAGTGTCTGTATATAAAATTTGTTTATTTGGCTAGATTTCAGTCTCAGCCCGATGCAAGATTTAGGGAGCTTTATATATAAATTCACACCTTTGATATTTATTTTCGTCAGCTTGTGCTTCAGAGTGCTTCCTTAAATTTATTGTACGCACCTGAAATACTCCCACATATTTTTTTTTTCATGTAGAACCTTTTCATTCACTCTCCCATCGCTGAATTTTTTTATCTCAGCATATCTCACTGTTTGTCCCCAACTTTGGCTTTCAGATCTTCCTCCATACTCTTACAATTACCAACTTCGTAAAAATAACAACATTTTTGTTCTTAATGATCTATAGCAGGGGGGGGGGGGGAGAGAGGCGGTGGCTGAGTGGACAGTGTGACGGGGCCGCGTCCTGGACGCGGGTTAGCGCCCCTCCCGGTGCTACAAGCTAGGATTTTTCAGTCACCGCTGAGTGGCATAAAAGACTGCCTATCAGCCCGAACTCTAGAGTCTAGGATCATAGATGAGCTTCGGGGGGCAGCATGAGCCAATGCAAGATGGCACCTTTATAAACACTTGCCTGCGTCACAACGGGCTGGGCCCGACCGTCAGGCCCTACTACGGAATTATATCGGCGCCACAGGCGAAGACGTAAAAAAAATTAATAATAATAAAAAATATAAAAAAACTGTTACAGTACCCTACACGTAACCCCTGACCGCATTAGACACAATCCCAACACTCTAGAGCTCCTTCAAACCTCAATGGGGCAACTACACTTTTTTTCAAAATTCAAATAACGAGCAGAGATATTAATAAGATTAATAAAGTAATATCATATTATATGTTACCTTGTTCAAATATGATAGTCGCAGACGTTTCCGCTTATAAAAAAAGCTTTTTGATTTTCGGCCATTATTTAGAACATTTTTTGAGGCGACATTAAACTACTATTTATAATTGTATTCTTTTTGATTTTTTTTCTCTATTAACTTTAACCACAATACTAAATTCTCACGAGAGTTTTTTACATAGCTTTCTTAAATTGAGATATATTTTTGGGGGGAATTGTGATTTTTTTTATTTTTGTGGTATTGTTTTTGTTATATCATTAGTTTTTTTTTATCCAGAACTACTTACTCGTGGGATTCTAGTCCTTTCATTGTTGTTTTGGGTGCAACAAACCATTTTGAAAAAATATGTATTAGTTTTCAGTAGTGCCATTGTTAATTGTAAAAAAAAAAAAAAACGTGTTTTGAGAAATCGGTTTTGAGAGTTCTGTGTCCCCAATAAGTCACTGGGAAGTTATTAGGGGGCCATCAAAATTTATAGTGTTTTTTTTTTATATGTTTATTCTGCATCATGACGCATCATGAGCATTTTGACGCTTGTTTTCTTCCTCTAATAAGGATATTATGCACTCGTAGGTGAGGGTGTCATGGGGCAACATTCACTCACATTGTTGTCAGATTAGATGACATAGACAATGGGATAACTAGTGACATAGGTAAATTTGCAGATGACACCAAAATAGGACGCACTATTAGGACAGGGGAGGATGCTAGAGCACTGCAGGAGGATCTCAACAAACTGTCAGCTTGGTCAGAGAAATGGCAGATGAATTTTAACATCACCAAGTGTAGCGTACTTAATGTAGGAACAAGCAACCCATTACACGGGTATAGTTTAGACTCCACAGCGATAGGCAGGTCTGAGTGTGAAAGGGATTTGGGAGTGTTAGTGAACTCTGACCTAAAACTAAGGAAGCAATGTATTAGTGCGAGGAATAGGGCTAACAGGGTATTAGGCTTTATTAACAGGACGGTAACCAACTGCGAGTTCTATCCTGTTGGCTAATTCTCAGTACTTTACTTATATCGCCTTTGTTGTAACCCTTGACCCATTTGAATGCTTCTATCAGATCTCCCCGCACTCTTCGTCTCTCTAGTGAATGTAAGTTTAGATGTTTCAGCCTATTTTGATATGGGAGGTTCCTCAGCCCCTGAATCATCTTGGTCATCCTCCTCTGAATTGATTCTAGCAAGTTGATGTCCATTCTGTAGTGTGGGCACCAAAACTGGACAGCATAATCTAAGTGTGGCCTAACTAACGCTAAATAGAGTCTGAGGATGACCTCTGCACTCCTGTTGGTTACCGTCCTGTTAATAAAACCTAATACCCTGTTAGCCCTATTCCTCGCACTAATACATTGCTTCCTTAGTTTTAGGTCAGAGTTCACTAACACTCCCAAATCCCTTTCACACTCAGACCTGCCTATCGCTGTGGAGTCTAAACTATACCCGTGTAATGGGTTGCGTGTTTAAGTACGCTACACTTGGTGATGTTAAAATTCATTTTGCCATTTCTCTGACCAAGCTGACAGTTTGTTGAGATCCTCCTGCAGTGCTCTAGCATCCTCCCCTGTCCTAATAGTGCGTCCTATTTTGGTGTCATCTGCAAATTTACCTATGTCACAAGTTATCCCATTGTCTATGTCATTGATGTAGATAATGAATAAAAGCGGGCCTAAAACTGAACCTTGAGGAACCCCACTGGTAACATTACCCCATTCAGATTTTTTACCGTTAATGGTAATCCTCTGTTTCCTGTCGCTAATCCACGCCTTAACCAATCAAATACCTTCCCTCTTATCCCATGAGCCCTGACTTTATTTAACAGTCTCTGGTGAGGTACCTTATCGAAAGCCTTACTAAAATCAAGATAAACCACATAATAGCTTTCTCAATGCTACTCAATTCTTTCCTGAATGTATCCAAGTTGTTTCTCAACTGCCTCACGAAAAAATTTGGAAATGTCTGGGATACATTGTTGACATACAAAGATTCCTGGTGTGGAAGCGCCTTGAATCAGGGTTGTTCTCAGGATGTCGGTGTATGCGGAGACTGCTGCAATGGCCTCTGTGTTTTACTTATTGCACTCACTGGAGAGCAATAAGAAGACAAAAAAACGCGTATGGGTGAGGTAGTTTATAGAAATTTGAGCATTACAGAATGACTTACTTTTGGCGGAGCCGAGAGTTAATGGAGCAGTCTTTAATTAATTAATAATTTTCTTAGAAGGTCAACCACTGATTTTGAAGAACTATTACGAACGGTAGCTCCCAAAATACAACGAATCGATACCAGGCACAGACAAGATATTCCAGCTCCCATCAGCCCGCAGCTATAATCTGACAGGCGGAGATTCTTTTACAAGCCCCATTAACACCTTCGAAATGTCAAAGCTAAGTTTCCATACAAACTTTCCTGGTGTGTTCGGTCCTGAGAAACAGTTGAGAAGTATTTGAGATAAAAAATTTGTTTTCCATTCTAGATGGAAAACGCGCGCGCGTATATGCGTGTGTGGGTGTGGGTGGGTGTCTGTGGGTATGGGTTTATATATCTATATATATATATATATATATATATATATATATATATATATATATATATATATATATATATATATATATATATATATATATATATATATATATATATATATATATATATATATATATATATATATATATATATATATATATATATATATATATGTGTGTGTGTGTGTGTGTATATATATATATATATATATATATATATATATATATATATATATATATATATATATATATATATATATATACATATATATATATATATATATATATATATATATATATATATATATATATATATATATATATATATATATATATATATATATATATATATATATATATTTGAGAGAGAGAATGGCTTGGAATATATATATATATATATATATATATATATATATATATATATATATATATATATATATATATATATATATATATATATATATATATATATATATATATATATATATATATATATATATATATATATATATATATATATATATATATATATATATATATATATATATATATATATATATATATATATATATATATATATATATATATATATATATATATATATATATTTTTTTTTTTTTTAGAGTATACTATCTTGCATATATATATATATATATATATATATATATATATATATATATATATATATATATATATATATATATATAAATATATATATATATATATATATATATGTATATACAATATATATATACACACTTTGAGAGGTATTGGAATATATATATATATATATATATATATATAGATATATATATATATATATATATATATATATATATATATATATATATATATTACAGTGTGAACCAGGCATTTCCGCCCTAAGCTAAGACAAGGGCGATGCAAGCCGCCTTCACTCACAAGTTAAAGTAAAGGCTAAAGGAAACCTGGTATATCCTTCTGATGGTGTTATTGATATTTGTATCACTTTAGAAAAACTGTTCAGAGAAAGAGTGTCATACAACAATTTTTTGCAGGGGGCTATTAGCACAAATCTTTGCTTTCTAAACTACCCTCCTACGGTTTCTATCCTTCTCTCTGTACCTTTATCTCCAGTTTCCTTTCTGACCGTTCTATTTCTGCCGTGGTAGACGGTCACTGTTCTTCCCCTAAATCTATTAACAGTGGTGTCCCACAGGGTTCTGTCCTATCTCCCACTCTTTTTCTGTTGTTCATTGATGATCTTCTTTCCAAAACGAACTGTCCTATCCATTCCTACGCCGATGATTCCACTCTGCATTACTCAACTTCTTTTAATAGAAGACCCACCCTTCAGGAACTCAACGACTCAAGGCTGGAGGCTGCAGAACGCTTAGCTTCAGACCTTACTATTATTTCCGATTGGGGCAAGAAGAACCTGGTGTCCTTCAACGCCTCAAAAACACAGTTTCTCCACCTATCCACTCGACACAATCTTCCAAACAACTATCCCCTATTCTTCGACAACACCCAGCTATCACCTTCCTCAACACTAAACATCCTCGGTCTATCCTTAACTCAAAATCTCAACTGGAAACTTCATATCTCATCTCTTACTAAATCAGCTTCCTCGAGGCTGGGCGTTCTGTACCGTCTCCGCCAGTTCTTCTCCCCTGCACAGTTGCTGTCCATATACAGGGGCCTTGTCCGGCCTCGTATGGAGTATGCATATCATGTGTGGGGGGGCTCCAATCACACAGCTCTTCTGGACAGAGTGGAGGCTAAGGCTCTTCGTCTCATCGGCTCCTCCTCATACTGATAGTCTTCTACCTCTTAAATTCCGCCGCAGTGTTGCCTCTCTTTCTATCTTCTATCGATATTTCCACGCTGACTGCTCTTCTGAACTTGCTAACTGCATGCCTCCCCCCCTCCCGCGGCCCCGCTGCACTCGACTTTCTACTCATGCTCATCCCTATACTGTCCAAACCCCTTATGCAAGAGTTAACCAGCATCTTCACTCTTTCTTCCCTCACGCTGGTAAACTCTGGAACAATCTTCCTTCATCTGTATTTCCTCCTGCCTACGACTTGAACTCTTTCAAGAGGAGGGTATCAGGACACCTCTCCTCCTGTATTTGATCTTCCTTTCGGCCACCTCTTTTGTTTTACTTTAGGAGCAGCGAATAGCGGGCTTTTTTTTATTGTTTTCTTTTTTGTGTGCCCTTGAGCTGCCTCCTTTGTTGTAAAAAAAAAAAAAAAAGTTAGTTATTTCAGTGCTGGCTTATTGCAACCAAAAAACATATTCCCCACCATAACTAATCACATGTATGACACAGACCCTCAGGAAAACCACCTGCATCTGTTAGTTATGGCAGTTGCCGAGACATATTTGCAAGTACGGTTTAAGTATGATGCTACACAGACAACTAATAAATTAGCAAGTAATGTTAAGGTAAGGAGCCGTCAGTTGTACACCAAACTTATTCATTTCAGTGGCCAATAAATACAAACCAATCTTACTTCCATCCTAAATTTAACGAGATAAATTGGATGATTATATAATAGTGTACTTATACTTATGTACTTTACAATTAACTAATCAATCAGGTATTATTAGTTATGCTATGAATATTTATTATCCACAAAAGATATAAAATTGGGGTTTAGGTTACTTGAAAAATGGTCGTTAATGCATGTACGTATATTTGTATATCTAGTATGTAGCTCATCGCACTGAAAATACTCATTAGTTGCTCATGAGTACTTGTTTTAATACAATTAAATATTAATTTCAAAAGTACTTGAAATAATAATAAAAATGTCTATGTCTACAAGCAAGAAAAGGCGCGTCCACACCAGGAATCTTTGTATGTCAACAATGTATCCCAGACGTTTCCCAAGTTTTTCGGGAAGCAATTGAGAAACAACTTGGATACATTCAGGAAAGAATTGAGTAACATTGAGAGAGAATATATGTGTGTAATTCACCACGGACTGATCAAGTGTTGAACTCGTAAGCGCCAGCAGGTACCCTCCCGACCACAGTGTAAGCATTACCAGTGGTTCCATTTCGGTACCGAGTTTTGAATATTGCCGCGCATCATGACGTCAGGAGGTTCTGCCACCGGCCACGGCGGGGCGGGCCGCGGGCAGTGACGGCAGCAGTGTTGCCGATTTCGGTACGAACGTACCAGATTTGGTACTTTGGGGTGTACAAAGTACAACTTCCACTAAATCTGGTACTAAATAGGGAGATAGTATTTTTGTTCTAAACATTTTGGAAATAAAATTAATAGTGTCGTAAGTCGTAACATATTTATGTCCTGCCATGTATTTCGTTAGTGTTCAACACCTTCAGCAACCCAAGAGGAGATAGATTTACATTTTCAAAGGTATGTAGACCAGTAAATAATGTTATATTTACTCAATCTGGTACGTTTTGTTCTCATTTGATACTTTTTACTAGTGCAATCTGGTACTATTTATTTAAACTGAGTGGCAACACTGGACGGCAGTCTGGACTCTGCAGCCAGGTTTCAGTGAGGGCCCCTCACTGAAACCAAGAGATGATGCCACAAGCCCTGAGCACAGCGCGTGGACGGCTCTGCACTACATCTCCCCTCACTGAGGGGAGATGTAGTGCAGAAACCACGCTGTGCTCAGGGCTGGCTTCTCGACACAGAGCTTTAGATTTTTTTTTTTATTGAAAATGCCTTCCCTGTGTGCTGTTTCCGGATGCAGCTCATTATACAACGGTCAGCATAGCATGCTGTTCCACAGATTTCCTCGGGAGGAAGCACTGAGGGAAAAGTGGATTTCTCTCTGCATGAACTCAAGTGCCATTAACCCAAACAGTGCTCGAATTTGCCAACTACATTTTAATGCCAGTGACTATGAGAGACATCTGAAATATGAACTGTTGCAGCTACCAGTGCCAAGAAAATTAAGAGTCCTGAAAGCTGGGACGCTTCCGAGCGTTTCCATGCCAGAGGCTGAAGGTAAGTCCCACTCATAGGCAGTGTTAATATTTAAGTGGCATTGCATAAAATACATTAATGAGAAATTATTACATTTATCGCGCAGTGTATTACGGATATTGATATTCTTGTCAGCAGCATTTAAAGAGAGAGAGAGAGAGAGAGAGAGAGTGTTTGAAATGGCGTGGCTGCACACTGCATAACGGCCAGCCTCCCCGTCCCCGGGTAAAGAACATTTGACCAGTTTATTTTATTTGACCAGGTAATAACCAGGTAGGGTACGTAGGATGGTTGACCAGGTGGAATAGGACTGTTAACCAGGATATTTTCTATTAAATTAATTAAAGAGAGAGAGAGAGAGAGAGAGAGAGAGAGAGAGGCTGCACCACTGCCCAACGGCCACATCTCACTACTCTAGCAAAATAAGTTTTGCTTAATTTGATTGTAACATGGTATTTGCATATTTATAGACAGGGAGACCAGGTACAGGTGTTAATGACTTGTCACATAGCTAATTCAAGTCTAATAGGATGTTGGGTTTTATAGGATTATGAAAATGGCTAGTTTTTCATTAGTTGTCTGAAAATGTAAGTAAATAAGCATGTATCTGAATGCTATTGTGGTGAAGCCAAAATAGACTTGCAGTGCTAGATAGTCTTATATATTTCGTGTTTTCAGTCGTCATTTCATGAAGGAAATATAGGTATATTGGGTGTGTCTCCTTTCACGTGTAGCTAGCCTCAGTTCACCAAGCAGTGAGTAGGTATGGGTTGTAAGTCAAGGAGTTGTGACCTTGCTTTCCCGGTATGTGGTGTGTGAGTGGTCTCAGACCTACCCAAAGATTGGTAATAACGAGCTCTGAGCTCATAACGTAGGGTAACGTCTAGCTGCCTCGACAAAGGCTGCAGCAGACAAAGAGTGAAGAAAGGTTAATTTATTGTGCAAAGAAAAGAGTGGTGCTTTCCATTTATCAGTTTGTTTTTCCTTTGTTCATCTTAACGTTAGGTACTTTGAAATGCTATGAATGACACACTCCACTTAGTCGAGGTATAGGGCTACATAGGAAGGAGAAAAATAATGTATGTACCTAGTTAACATTTTTTTTTTTGGGGGGGGGGAGTGGAAGGGGTATTATTCTTGTAGCATGTAAAATAATATATATATGACTATTATTCTCTATGTTCACTTGCAGACACTGAGGTAACTGCAAGGGAACAACATATTGGCCTGGGACTCCAGAGTGAGCTGCACTTGCCTAGTCCACCAAGAGATGATGCTTCAAGCCACAACCAAGATGTGGTGCCTCTGGAGGCAGCATCAACCGTCAAAGGTATGAACATCCAAGACGTTGAGTTGAACCATAAATGAAGGAAAGGGATAGTCTTCAACTGATAATAATGAATAAGAAAGGAAGCAAATTGCATTTAGCTACCATTAAAATGAAATATTGAAATAACACCAAAAGTTTTGAATGCACAAGTGCATTTCATGCTAAAGAAATATTGTTGTTATTTTTGCCTGTAAAGCCTAACTATGAGTTACTAGAAAACAGGGGAGGGAGACATCATTTCTTAGTGATATGCATAGACTCCTGTACTACCTTGACTTATCACTGGTCACTAAGGGCCCTACAAACCATGGGCTGGTAGAGGGTTGGAGACGCGGTTAACTACTTCCCCCACCCTGTACCTGCCCATGGTTTGTAGGGCCCTTAGTGACCAGTGATAAGTCAAGGAAGTACAGGAGTCTATGTGATATGTTAAGTGACAAAGATTGTTGTTTTTGCCTGTAAGTTACTAGAAAACAGGGGAGGGAGACATCATTTCTTTAGTGATATGTTAGTGACAAAGATTGTTGTTTTTGCCTGTAAGTTACTAAAAAACAGGGGAGGGAGACATCATTTCTTTAGTGATATGTTAGTGACAAAGATTGTTGTTTTTGCCTGTAAAGCCTAACTATGAGTTACTAGAAAACAGGGGAGGGAGACATCATTTCTTTAGTGATATGTTAAGTGACAGAGATTGTTGTTTTTGCCTGTAAGTTACTAGAAAACAGGGGAGGGACACATAATTTCTTTAGTGATATGTTAAGTGACATGACTGTTATTCTCTTTGTTTTCTTGCAGACACTGAGGTAACTGAAGTGGGACATAAGACACACCATGCTGATTGTGATGCTTTCAAGGAGAACCAAATCTTGCGCCAAGAGTTGCGTCGTGTGACAGAGGAAATTGATATTGCAAAGAAAAGATTAAGTTCTTGTTTTTCGGAAAATCAAATTAAAACTTTATTCCATGGTAAATCTATGAGGCCTGCGCGTTGGACAGAGGAAGACATTTGTAGAGCGTTGATGCTCAAGTCTTCAAGCAACAAAACCTATAATTTCTTAAGAGAAAAGTGGCATTTTCCTCTTCCATCTAAATCTACTCTTTGTCGCTGGGTATCAAATATTGATGTAGAGCCCGGTATCCTGATGTGTGTTCTTAATGTTTTAAAGCATAAATCATTGTCTATGCCTGAGGCTGATCGTGTTAGTGTGCTTTCATTTGATGAATGCAGCTTATCAAATGAGTGGTCCTATGACCAATCTACAGACAAAATTTATGACCCTAAAAAGAGTGTGCAGTGTGTTATGTTGAGAGGATTAGTGCAGAATTGGAAGCAGATAATCTTTTATGACTTTGACTGCCCAATGACAAAGTGTCTTCTCTTCAGGTTGATAGAGGAAGTAGAGGCTGCAGGATTTCCTGTTGTAGCTATGGTGTGTGACCTTGGACCAACTAATGTTAAACTTTGGAACTCCCTGGAAATAACATCAGAACAGACATTCTTCACAAATCCAGCAGATACTAATAGGGAAATATTTGTATTTGCAGATGCCCCTCATCTTTTAAAACTAATCCGGAACAACTTCCTTGACCATGGGTTTGTTTTAGATAATGGACAATATGTTTTAAGTCAATGTGTCCAACAATTAATAGCTCACAGTAGATCTGACATAAAGGTCACACATCGCCTTTCAAGTAAACACATTAATGTCAAAGGGCCACATAGGATGAAAGTCAAGTTAGCTGCTCAATTGCTTTCTGAAACAACAGCAAAGACTTTGAGGTACTTTGGAAGAAAAGGTTATTTGTCTAAGGACTGGGATGCTACAAGTGATTTTATTTTGTTGGCTGATTCTTGGTTTGATGCATTTAATTCAAGACTGTCGTATGACAAGAAAGAAAGTAGAAATGCATATGGAACTGATTTGCCTAGGCAAAATCAAATTTTGTCAAAAATGGAAAACACTGTAAGAGCAATGAAAGTTTGTGGTGCCAACAGAGTATATCAGTTTCAAAAGGGTTTACTTGTATCTTCCCAGTCTTTGCCAAAGCTTTACCAAATGTTAAATGAAAGGTACAATATAAAATACATATTGACCAGCAGATTGAATCAGGATAGCCTAGAACATCTGTTCGGAAGTCTCAGAAAACTTGGAGGATTGAATGATAATCCATCCCCAGTTTCTGTAAAGCATCGCCTCCGAATGCATATTCTAGGAAGAGACCATTCTCTCTTGAGAGCAAAGAATGATAAACAGAGTTCTACCAATGTGACCAAATGTGATTCGCCGACAGATGACAAAACAGGTGAAGAAGTGGATGAAGATGAAAGGCTTCACAATGAGCTCACACTCTCAGCAATGGTTTTCTCGTCAATGGTGAGA
>NC_066551.1:14700626-14725626 GCF_024679095.1 Eriocheir sinensis
GCATGCCTCCCCCCCTCCCGCGGCCCCGCTGCGCACGACTTTCTACTCATGCTCATCCCTACACTGTCCAAACCCCTTATGCAAGAGTTAACCAGCATCTTCACTCTTTCATCCCTCATGCTGGTAAACTCTGGAACAATCTTCCTTCATATGTATTTCCTCCTGCCTACGACTTGAACTCTTTCAAGAGGAGGGTATCAGGACACCTCTCCTCCCGAAATTGATCTTTCTTTCGGCCACCTCTTTTTATTCTTTTTTTGGGAGCAGCGAGTAGCGGGGTTTTTTTTATTGTTTTCTTTTTGTGTGCCCTTGAGCTGCCTCCTTTGATGTAAAAAAAAAAATACAGGTAGACAAATATATCTGGATCACGGGTGATTTCAATCTCCCTGACATTGACTGGACTGCGATTTTCCCATTTGACCCTCACAAACAGACGCCAACTACACGACATATTCATTGACATCATAAATACATTTTCACTCTCATAAACAGTACTCCAGCCAACACGAACACATACTGTAACACGCCCCGCTGGCCACGGTGGCCCTTTGACCACAGCACATGCACACACTTGACCTTTTTCTCACTAACAACATTCTCAACATAACAAACACTCAGGTTGTCCCAGGACTTAGTGACCACGACATACTCATCGTTGACGCTGACCTCCGACCGATTAGACATAAACAGAGACCCAGACAAATTTTCCTTTTTTCAAGGGCTGACTTAGACATGATCAAACAAGACCTAACTGCTTTCAGCACTGACTTTTTTGCGACTGACCCAAACACAAGACCTCCTTCCACCAACTGGAACAACCTGAAACACACCATACACGCCTCAATGAACAGACACATACCACAAAAAAACACTCTCTAGTAGGTACACACTCCCCTGGTTTTCCATGGATCTACGCAGACAACATCGCAAGAAACAAAGACTCTACAGACGCGCGCAGACATACAACACAACAGATAATTGGACCGCCTACAAAAATCACCAAAAGACATTTGTCAAAAACATAAAAGTAGCGGAGCGCAAACACATAGCAACTTACCTCGCAGACGACGTAAGAAATAATAAAAGAAAGTTTTTCAGGTTCTTTAAGACGCGCAAACATGGCATTAACACGATTACATCACTTAAAGACAACACTAACACATTAGTAACCAGCCCACAACACAAAGCACAAATACTCAACACACATTTCCAATCGGTATTCACACAAGAACACAACCTGACACCAAACATGCCACACAGCCCCTTCCCCCAGATACCCCCCCTTGACATTACGACTAACGGAATATAGAAATTACTAGAAAGACTCGACACAACCAAATCCACTGGCCCCGACAACATTTCCGCCTTCATCCTTAAAGCCTTTGCCCCCATCCTTGCCCCCATCCTTCAGGCCATATTCACCCAGTCCCTATCATCCACCTCATTACCCTCTGACTGGCTTTTGGCAAATATTAATCCTTTATTTAAGACAGGTGACAGCACTGACCCAGCCAATTATCGCCCCATCTCACTAACATCGATTCCATGTAAAATTTTCGAACACATAATACACAAACACATAATGAATCACCTTGACACAAACAACATCCTTACTGACTCACAACACGGCTTTCGACCTAAACGCTCATGTGAATCGCAACTCATTACTACATTTCACGACCTGACGAGACTACTTGACCGACGTGACATTAAACAAGTTGACACTATTGTTTTAGATTTTGCCAAAGCCTTCGACAAAGTTCCGCACAAAAGACTGACATTAAAATTGAAATACTACGGTATTTCAGGACCTATTCTTCACTGGATCACTGCATTTCTTACTAACTGGACTCAACGTGTTCTTCTTGACGGATCTTCATCTAACACTGTCCCTGTTTCTTCAGGTGTCCCACAAGGCACCGTTCTAGGTCCCCTTCTTTTCCTCTTGTACATTAACGATCTTCCACTGTCAACGCCTAACTCTTCCACTAGACTATTTGCCGACGATAGTTTACTGTTTAGAGCAGTAAGGACTAGTGACGACTGCAGACTACTACAAGACGACTTGGACGCCCTCGAGCGGTGGGAACGCACCTGGCAGATGCATTTCCGACCAGATAAATGCAAACTATTAAAATTCACCAGAGCTCATAACCATATCCATCACACTTACACCCTCCATAATTCAGATTTAGAATCAGTTCACACACACAAGTACCTTGGTATCCATCTCTCAACTAACTTGAAATTCAACACACATAGACCACGTCAGTGCCACAGCCAATAGAACACTGGGGTTCCTGAGGATGAATTTACATAACTGCACACCTGACATTAAACACATAGCTTATGACACACTTGTGAGACCAACACTGGAATACTGCTCCACGGTGTGGGATCCTCACACACACAGAAACATTGGTAGGTTAGAACAAATCAACACCAAGGCGGGTAGGTTCATTACAAACAATTACACTCGAACGCCTGGCATCACAACACGGATCAAACAACAGATAAACATGGAACCTCTTCACATACGCAGACAAGCACACAGACTTACACTTATGTACAAGATCACAAACACTCACACTGACATTGATCCACATACATACTTACACAACGCAAACAGCCAACGTACTCGTAACACACACATCCATAAATACCAAACGTATCACACTAACACTGACGCATACAAGCACTCATACTTTCCACGCACCATACATGACTGGAACAGCCTCCCTCAACAGATTTTAGACTGCGGTACAATAGACTCATTTAGAAAACAAATACATACTCACTTGTCACCACAACACATCAACATTAACAATTACACTTTACTCACTTCCCTCCCCTGCACACCCGGCTCCCCCGTCCCCCCAACAGCCAACACAAATATGCGTGTTATGCACCTGTACGGGTGCCCTGCGCATTATTCGTCCAGATCCAGATCCAGATTACTTAATGAATAACCTTTTTCTCATTATGTTGCTAGTGGACCACATAAGCTTTATGTAAATGGATATTACGCTCTTATCCAGTTATTTTACTGCTGCCGGATATGTCATAATAAACTGAAAAATTTTGTGTATATTTTATCTAGAACACAGATTTATGAAATATTTACACATCTATGACTAAGGGCAACAGCAAATTGCTGAGTCTTTTTTTTTAATATCCATTAAAAAAATAGGATGAGGTTGGTGTGGAGATGGGTAAGTTCAACTATACCAAAAAAACTGTGTAAAAGTTTTGTTTTTTTCAAATCAGTAACAATAATAAGGAATAATAATATAATAATAATATATTATGATATCAATAATAATAATTATAATCCTTATAATACTAACGATAATAATAATAATGTGCGTAGCCTATAATCTGTTTCATTTCATCTGTTAATCAACATAGCGGGAATTTTGATAATTGTTGCACCTGTGCATTTTTAGTTTGTGAATACATGAAGATCAAATGGTGTGATAGACATTCAAGCTATTTTTTCTATAATATATTGGAATGTTTATGTATACTCACACACACAAAAAAATCAGTTCTTCAAAATCCCAAACATACCGCTTGGCATTGATAATATACAACAACAAGCACACAAAAGACAAGCTTGTATCAAACAGACTAGTCAGATCATACCCGAAAGACCGCTTGCTAATGATAATGGTAACCACACGAACGATGAAAATGAGATGGCTACAATCCTAAATAACTTTTTTCGCTTCCGTATTTACCGACGAAGATGGTTTATCACCTCAACCGCCGGAGGTTTAAAAGAACCGAAAAGATTGTAAATGGCGTGCTCATCGTAGAAAGTAACATTTTACGCACAATTGAAAAGACAAAAATAGGCAAAGCTCCAGGTCCATACAAAATTACCATACAAAATTACCCCTAGGATTTTAAAAGAAATCAAACATCAAATTTGTAAGCCGCTCGCTGTCATATTCAATAAATCTTTAACAGCTTGAAAAGTTCCGTTGGATTGGAAAATGGCAAATATCACACCAATTTTCAAAAAGGGGGACAAGTCTCATCCAGGAAACTATCAACCAATTAGCCTGACATCGATTGTTTGTAAGTTAATGGAGACTATCATTCGCGACAATATGGTGAAATTCTTCGAAGAAAATAACATAATAAATAATTCGCAACGTGGCTTCCGTAATAAACGTTTGTGTTTAACTAACTTACTTGATTTTTTTTCATTATATTTTTAAGGTGTTCCATGAAAGCAGATCAGTAGATATCATATATCTGGATTTTCCAAAGGCATTTGATAAGGTCCCCCACAAACGTTGCTCAGTAAATTATTGGCTCACGGAATCTCGGGTAACATTCACAATTGGCTTGTGGACTGGCTCTCTGAGCGGAAACAGAGTAGTTCTAAACGGTTTTTCATCAAACTGGCTCGATGTCAGATCAGTGCTTGGTACCATTCTCTTCTTAATTTATATTAATGATATCGATGATGGGCTCACTTGCAAAGTATCAAAATTTGCGGATGACACAAAAATCGCTCGTAAGGTAACTACGACACTCGAGGAAGAAGCATTACAATCAGATCTAGATCGACTTGCACGTTGGGCCAGTCAATGGCAAATGAAATTTAACGTTGACAAATGTAAAGTGTTACACATCGGAAACAATAACAATCGCGTTCAGTACTTGGAATCCCTATACCAAGCGATTTAATGCCCAGTCAGCATTGTTCAAAGATTGGCTTCATCGGACCCGTCTTTAATAATAAATCGGAACAAGTAATATAAAAACTGTAAAATTCGCTGGATCGACACCATCTAGAGTACTGTGTACAGTATTGGTCTCCCTATTACAGAAAAGATGTTGAAAAGCTATAACGGGTTCAACGGAGAGTAACAAAGTTGATTCCTTGGTTGAGAAATTTATCTTATGAACAAAGGCATAAAGAAGTAAATTTATTCAGCCTATCAAAGCGAAGAATGCGAGGCGATCTGATTGAAGTGTTTAAAATGTTTAAAGGATTCAGTGATTTTAATGAGGAAGATTACTTTACAATTGATCGATCAAATAGAACAAGAAAGAAATCACAATTTCAAGATAAGTGGTAAAAGATTCTCGTCACACGAAGCTAAACACTTCTTCTGCAAACGAGTCATTAATGCTAGGAATTATCTACCCTGTGATGTTGTTGATAGTACAATAGGTATGGCCTTCAAGAATAGATTATACAAGTATTTTGAATCCGACCAGCAACTAAGATATTACTCATTGTCGTAATAACGTTAAGTTATTTCGAATACTGGTGTCCTTGTCCGTTTTTATCGCCCGGTCACAAACAGCCTCGTAAGGACCGTCAGGTCTGCTGTTGTTTGTTCTTCTTTTTGTTTTCCTTTGGATGGCTCCTCAAACGCCTATAATTCATCTCAGTTCAGGTACCTTACATGATCTGACTGTGCAAGTACAAATAAAGGATATTTTAATAGTATACTGTATATAAATAACGATTAGTATTCAAATTAACATGAAATAGTAAATACTGTCTGTTGATTGTGATGCTACCTAAGTTGCTTTGAATATAACCCATGTTATAAATAATCAAAACTTCCATATAAACACTTGCAAAGACAGATGTCATTTTATGTACCTACAATGAGATGAACTATTGTTATTTGAAAGGTTGTAAATCGTTCGAGTATGATCTGACAATACAGTTTGATACAAGCTTGTCTTTCGTATGGTATATTAAGTAAGCCGTCACCTGAAATCCTCAAGGCACAGTTTGAGTTCTTGGACCGAACACTGGGAACAAATATGATCCATAGGTATGTGCAAGACGCCGTGGGCGATGCGTCCACGTGCGTGGCCTTCTTTTTCTATTGGGGTGTTTTAGAGGTAGGGTTACCATACGTCCCGGATTACCCGGGACAGCCCCGATTTTGAACCCCTGTCCCGGCGTTCCGGCCGGTTTGTAACTTTGACCAAGGAGAGAGAGAGGACGAGGTGCCGATCAGCTGCTCAGCTGCTGCTGTGATATTAACGGTGAGCATTGACACTATTTACCTCGTTCATCCCTTGTGTTCTTGTTATAACCTCAATGTTCGTAGGCTGTTGTGGTGTAAGGGACGGGAAGAAGTGTCTCATAATGTCAATAAAGTAGCCGAGGGAGTAAAGTGACCACAGGGGCGTGTGTCTACAGCTGGGGAGGTGATTGGTCAGACTGGCTGTCTTGACATCTCAATTTTAGCCTATAAATATGGTACTTTTTCTAATACAGTGTTGTATGATGGAATGGCATTGTTTGTGTTATGGTTCCACTATTTTGTAATAACCAGTGGGGCCCGACATGTGCCCTCCTATGAGTTATCATAATTTAATTTATGTCACATCTTAAAAAGGCATTACCGTAACGCCGTATGGATGATAAGTGGGAAAGCGTGATAAAGTAAAGTATACGGTGTTTCTGGTTTCACGGTTTCAGTCATTCAGTGTCATTACCCACACAATGCGATCAGTGTCTAAGACTAAATGACTAGTGGCCTGTGGAGGTGTTATCATAATTTCATTTCTATCACATCCTAAAAAAAAGGGATTACCGTATGGATGATAAGTGGGGGAAAGTGTACTAAAGCCTCTAAAGCATACGTTTCAGACAGTGCCATTAGACTCAGTAAGCATGTTTCAGTGCCATTACCCACACAGTGCGATTAGTGGCTAAAAGAATAGTGGCCTACAGCCTGTGGAGGTGTTATCATAATTTCATTTCTGTCACATCCTAAAAAATTGAAAAAAAAAGCATTACCGTCCGTATGGATGAAAAGTGGGGGAAAGTGGGCAATACGAAAAGTTGTCTCCCAAACTTTTCCGCCAATTGGACTTGCTAAATATGCATTTCAGCAACTTAATTAAATAACCTAACCTTAACTCAATGGCTTAACCTAATCAACCTAACCTAACCTAACCTAAAGACTACCTACCAAAGCTGCTGCTGAAATACATATTTGGCAACTCAAATTGGCTGTAAATTACGGAGACACAACTTTTCGTATTGCCGGAAAGTGTACTAAAGGCTAAAGCATACTAATATTTCTGCGATTATTTTTACAGATCAGACTTATCTGTTTTAGCATACAAACCTCTAAGACGAAGTATATTTTTGTGTTTTGCAGAATCGGGACCAAATACTGAGTATTGCTGACTAGATTTGCTGTCTCATCTATCCAAGCCAGCATGCCCAAGAGAAAGTGTAAATTTACCGACGATATATATATATATATATATATATATATATATATATATATATATATATATATATATATATATATATATATATATATATATATATATATATATATATATATATATATATATATATATATATATATATATATATATATTTATATATTTATTTATTTATTTATTTGTTTATTTATTTATTTTTTTTTTTTTTTTTTTACGTCGCGGCCTATTCTCGGTGGGGCCTGATGGTCGGCCCAGCCCGTTCTGGCGCAGGCGTGTGTTTATAGTGGCGATTTGAAGAAAGATTTTCCGTTTCTCAAACAAGCATGCAATGGTAGTGACCGAGAAGTGCTATGCAGCCAATGTGGGTCAACATTTTCAGTGAGCCATGGAGGGCGTTCTGATATCAAAGATCATTTGTAAACTGCAAAACATAAAGCATCTCTTTTAGCAATAGCGTCTACATCATCGGTTGCAAACTTTTTCAAGACAGAGCCAGATGATAAGGCTCTAGCTGTTGCTGCAAAAGAAGCTACTTTTGCATATCACACAGCTGTTCATGGATTAAGTTTTAAATCGTCAGACTGTAGTTCCAAACTGGCAACAATTTTTTTTTAACCCAAATTTGCATTAGCTAGGACAAAATGTGAGGCAGTTATTCTAAATGTAATTGCACCTATGTGTAGTGAGGAGTTACATGAAGAACTGAACACATCCAGGTTTGTGTGCGTCACAATAGATGCTTCGAACAGAAGGAAAATCAAGCTTGTGCCTGTGATTGTTCGATATTTTTTACCTCGTGAAGGTGTAAAAGTTAAATTGCTAGATTTAAGTCAATTCCTGGGGAAACTTCTGAAATTGTAGCAGATCATCTTCTTTCTGTTCTTAACCAACATGATCTTGTTGAGAAAGTTGTAGGGTTTTGTGGTGACAATTGTAACACTAATTTTGGAGGAATAAGGAGAAGGGGAGAAAACAACGTATGTTTCAGACTTAGCAGGAAATCGGAAGAAACCTGGTAGGGACAGGATGTGCAGCACACATAGTACACAACTGCCTTCAAAATGCTGTTGATCTTTTGCCATTTGACACTGAAAGTTTTGTTGTGAAAATCTACAAATATTTTTACAATACTGTTCGTGTGACTCAACTGAAAGAATTTGCAGAAGTACAGTATAAAAGAATTTTGCAACATGGTAATACAAGATTTCTGTCACTTCTTCCTGCTCTGGAGAGGATTCTTAATATATTTGAAGGGTTAAAGAGCTACTTTAATTCCCAAGAGCAATGCCCAGCAATAATTAAAAGATATTTTGAGGAGCCAAGCCAAGAAGTGTATTTACGGTTTGTTCATGGGCAGCTAAATTTGTTCAGTAAGACTACCCTGAAGATGGAAAGACAGAATATCAGTGCAACAGAGGTAGCTAATGAACTAGACCTGTTAAAGATGAACGTGAAGGAGAGGAAAGATAACAGTTTAATTCCACATGGAGCAAAAGTGTTGTCACGCAAGTTAGAGGAATCTGGAGAGATCAGTGTCAACTTGTCAGGTCTTTTAAGAATGACATCAGTGCTTTCTATGACAGATGTCTGGCATACATATCACTCTGGGAGAAAAGTTTTGAAGACGCAGAGTCCCATAAATGGGTAACTAGAGGAGAAGTTACTTGGTCTGAAGTCGAGAAAACAGCAGAATGTATCAATAATCTATAAGGAAAGGCTGTAATTGATGTTGATAGTTTGTTTGATGAGGTAGTGGTAGCCAAACACTACATGTCGGACTTTACTAGAAAGAAAAACTGGGAAGAAAGGCAGGCCACATCTCAAGTAAAATGGGTCGAAATGTTCAGTGACTTAAACGAATAGAATCTGTCGGTTATTAATCTCAAGCGAGTCACGAAGTTCGTATTTTCTTTACCCGGCACCTCAGCACCTGTGGAGAGTCTTCTCTATCATGAACAATGTTTGGTCTCAAGACCGAAGTAACACGTCAGAAATCACGGTTAAGGCCTTGATTTCTTGTTAGATGAACATAAATTTAACATGTTCACAATTTTTTGATAAGGTAAAAAGTGACACTAAGATGCTGAAGAAAGTAATCTTTACTAAAAAATATGAATGGTCCAAAAAGGAGTAGGATAACTAGTAAAGTTGACAAAGAGGCCTCTCATCGCACTACCTGCTTTCATTTAGGTAGCTCAGGCATTTCTCTGTGTTTCAGTTCTGTATAAAAAATAAAGGAGTCAAATGACATTTTTTTATGTACTGTATAAAAAAAATAAAGGAGTCGAATGATTTTTTTCTTTTATAAACCAGGTCCATAAACAAAGATATTGTATTATAATGTTGCATTATCTTTTCTTACTAAGAATTAAATGCATTTCCAGTAAACATATAGCAGTGTATAATGTGAATACCTCATAATTAAAAACTGTCTTGGTTTGCATGTAGAAAATTATGGTAACCTAATTAGAGGGCCAGTTATGCTGTGGGACCACGGCCTTTACAGCCCCTTCAGCCAATGTTTGTTTACGTTCGTCGCCGTTTATTCTTCTTCTTTTGACCTGTATCGCATACGAGGGGCCTCTGGCGGCGAAGAGGCAGACTGATACCAATACGGTACATTAAAGATTCACAACATGGCTTCCGTAAAAAGAGATCCCGTCTATCAAACCTACTAATCTTTTATAACGACCTCTTCTCGGTTTGTGAACTAACCAAATCATTGGACTTAGTGTATTTTGATTTCCAGAAAGTGTTTGAGAAAGTTCTACACGACAAACTGCTTTATGAATTAAACCAACAAGGTATTGACGGTAAGGTATGGATCGCAAATTGGTTGAGCAATTGACAGCAGATGGTGGTGATTCATGGATTTAACTAAGAGTGGGCGCCTGCCACTTGTGGTGTCCCTCAGGACTCGGTTCTTGGCCCAGTGCTGTTAATTATTTATATCAACGATGTGGACGCTTAAATCAATAATCTCATTAGTAAATTTGCAGACGACACAAAGATTGGTAACTCGATCCTCAATGACGAAGACAGACAAAGACTCCAAGATTTGCAAAGAAAAATCAGATAGGTCTTATAAATGGGAGATTCCCTTCACCTGCATGTGTGTGTGTGTGTGTGTGTGTGTGTGTGTGTGTGTGTGTGTGTGTGTTTATATATATATATATATATATATATATATATATATATATATATATATATATATATATATATATATATATATATATATATATATATATATATATATGCACCCAACTTTATGTACGGTTCATTCACATCTTGAGTGCATAATTGATTGCTGAAACTTTTAATAACTTTAATGCAATGTTGTTTATGAAAGCCATGCTTATCGGTTGATTCTATTCTACGGATTCTTCAACAACTTGAATAATTTTGGTTGTGGTCACTTAATGAGTGTGCACTATAAAATCCAGCTTACTATTCATTTGGATGGTTTTAGTCTAGTATTGCTCTTAGTGTTTTTGTTATGACCTTGTTGAAATGATGTAGGTTACAGATAACGTTGTCTTTTTTTTTACAGCAGAGTCAGCTCAAGGGCAAAAAAAAGGAAACAAATGTGAAAAACAGCCCGCTACTCACTGCTCCTAAAAAGAGTTAGAGGAGTGGCCGAAAGATTGGTCAATTTCGGGAGGAGAGGTGTCCTGATACCCTCCTCTTGAAAGAGTTCAAGTCGTAGGCAGGAGGAAATACAGATGAAGGAAGAATATTCCAGAGTTTACCAGCGTGAGGGATGAAAAAGTGAAGATGCTGGTTAACTCTTGCGTAAGGGATTTGGACAGTAAAGGGATGAGCTTGAGTAGAAAGTCGTGTGTGGCGAGGCCGCGGGAGGGGGGGAGGCATGCAGTTAGCAAGTTCAGAACAGCAGTCAGCATGAAAATATCGATAGAAGATATGGCGGCGAAATTTAAGAGGTAGAAGACTATCAGTAAGAGGAGGAGAGCTGATGAGACGAAGAGCCTTAGACTCCACTCTGTGGAGCCCCCCCAACACATGAGATGCATACTCCATACGAGGGCGAACAAGGCCCCTGTAAATGGATAGCAACTGTGCGGGGGAGAAGAACTGGCGGAGACGGTACAGAACGTCCAGCCTCGAGGAAGCTGATTTAGTAAGAGAAGAGATGTGAAGTTACCAGTTGAGATTTTGAGTTAAGGATAGACCGAGGATGTTTAGTGTTCAAGGTGATAGCTGAGTGTTGTCAAAGAATAGGGGATAGTTGTTTGGAAGATTGTGTCGAGTGGATAGGTGGAGAAACTGTGTTTTTGAGGCGTTGAAGGACACCAGGTTCTTCTTGCCCCAATCAGAAATAATAGTAAGGTCTGAGGCTAAGCGTTCTGCCGCCTCCAGCCTGGAGTCATTTAGTTCCTGTTGGGTGGGTCTTCTATTACAAGAAGTAGAGTAATGCAGAATAAAGTCATCGGCGTAAGAATAGATAGGACAGTTCGTTCTGGAAAGATCATCAATGACCAACAGAAAGAGAGTGGGAGATAGGACAGAGTCTTATGGAACACCACTATTAATAGGTTTAGGGGAAGAACAGTGACCGTCTACCACAGCAGAAATAGAACGGTCAGAGAGGAAACTTGAGATAAATGTACAGAGAAAAGGATAGAAACCGTAGGAGGGTAGTTTGGAAAGCAAAGATTTGTGCCAGACCCTGTCAAAAGCTTTTGATATGTCCAGCGCAATAGCAAAGGTTTCACCGAAACGGCTAAAAAAGGATGCCCAAGAGTCAGTTAGGAAGGCAAGGAGATCACCAGTAGAACGCCCCTTGCGGAACCCATACTGGCGATCAGGTAGATCAGAAGTGGAAAGGTGCTTTTGAATCTTCCGGTAAAGGATTCATTCAAAAGCTTTAGATAGACAAGAAAGCAAAGCTATCGATCTGTAGTTTGAGGGATTGGAACGGTCACCCTTCTTAGGCATAGGCTGTATGAAGGCATACTTCCACCAGGAAGGAAAGGTATATTTTGACAGGCAGAGGCGAAAGAGTTTGACCAGGCAGGGTGTCAGCACGGAAGCACAGTTTTTAAAGACAATAGGAGGCACTCCATCAGGTCCATAAGCCTTCTGAGGACTGGGGCCAGAGAGGGCATAGAAAACATCATTCTTAAGAATCTTAATAACAGGCATAAAGGGGTCAGAGGGGGGATGAGTAGGAGGAATATGCCCAGAATCGTCCAGAGTGGAGTTTATAGAGAAAGTTTGAGAGAAGAGTTCAGCCTTCGAAATAGATGAGACGGCGGTGCTGCCGTCAGGACTAAGCACAGGAGGGAAAGATGAAGAAGTGAAGGTGGAGATGTTTTTGGCTAGATGCCAGAAGTCACGGTAAAAATTTGAAAAGTAAGGTTTTTGGCATTTTATTTCAATGAAGGAGTTTTTGGTAAATCGGAGAATAGATTTGGCACGATTCCGGGCAGAAATGTAAAGATCATGGTTAGAGGGAGTTCGAAGGCTCTGGTACCTTTTGTGAGCTGCCTCTCTATCTTTGACAGCACGAGAACAAGCGTGATTAAACCAAGGCTTTTTAGCATGAGGAGTAGAGAAAGTACGTGGAATGTATGCCTCCATTCCAGAGACAATCACCTCTGTGATGCGAGCACACACAGAGGGGTCTCTATCCTGGAAGCAGTAATCATTCTACAGGAAATTGGAAAAGTACATCCTCAGGTCGTCCCACCGAGCTGAAGCAAAATGCCAGAAGCATCGCCTCTTCGGTGGGTCCAGAGGGTGTACAGGAGCGATAGGACAGGATACAGAAATAAGGTTGTGATCGGAGGAGCCCAACGGAGAGAAGAGTTTGACAGAGTAAGCAGAAGGGTTAGAGGTAAGGAAGAGGTCTAGTATGTTGGGCCGGTATCCAAGACGGTCGGAAATACGTGTAGGGTACTGAACCAACTGCTCTAGGTCATTGAGGAGAGCAAAGTTGTAGGCTTGTTTACCAGGCTGGTCAGTGAAAGAGGATGAAAGCCACAGCTGGTGGTGACCATTGAAATTTCCCAAAATGGAGATTTCAGCGAAGGGAGAGTGGGTCAAGAAGTCTGAAGAGTCAAAGTCGTGGGCACAAGAGCGAGTGATGTCGTTGCGCACGTAGGCGCAACATCCACCTTTGGATTGAAATTTAGGATAGAGATAGTAGGGGGGAACAGAGTAGAGATTGCTGTCAGTAGCTTCTGAAACCTGTGTTTCGGTGAGGAAGAGAAGGTGAGGTTTAGAGGAGGAGAGATCGTGTTCTACAGAATGAAAATTAGAACGAAGACCGCGAATGTTGCAGAAATTGATTAGAAATAGGTTCGAGGAGTTATCAAGACACCTCTCAGGTCGGCAGCCAGAAGGGGAGTACCCCTGGGGGAATTTGTGACACCCCCCCCCCAGGCGGGGACTCCGAGGCATTGTTTTGGTACGCCATTTTGAATTTTGAATTTTGGGAAAAGGTGTGTATGTTGTGCGAATATAGTATGGTGTGGATAGGAGAGGATCTGTCTTTAGAGAGCATGCTGAACTACTCTCTGGTGTTGATGAGACAATAGGAAAACGGTTAGTGAGGACATGGAAAGGTTCTTTGGAGAGCTTCAGCACCCTCCTCACTTCCCATATATACGTCACCGGGAGTGGCTTGCGTCCGTTCGGTAGGTGTCTTCCTACCTACTCCAGCCTGTCTGTAGTTTTGTTTTCTTTTTTGTATCTCACTCAGTGGTGTTCATTACGGATATTTTCACTGTGTTATTGCAGTTTCTCTAATGTTTACATACACCGTATGTGCCATAAGGGGTCGATTAAAAGTGTTTCCGACGGGCTGCGTGTTTGAGCGGGGTCACCTTTACCTTCTGTCCACAGTGCGGGGCGAGGGCGTCAGGTATAGTCTGCAGAAGCGGCTTCTGGCGCGGTGATCTTTTGCTCATCGTTGGCCTAGTTGGTATGCTGCCTGGCTTCTACTCGGAAGTCTCGGGTTCGATTTCCGGCACTCAGTGGTGTTCATTACGGATATTTTCACTGTTATTGCAGTTTCAATGATGCATCTCCTCTGTTTTGCTAATTGAATTATTGATGTTCGAAAGGCTCTGAGGACTTTCCGACTCTTCATGCGTTTTGTTATATACCTAAGCTAGCTTTTTTTAACACATCATTGTCTGTATTAAATTCGTTCGGTCAATAGTAAGTATCCTCATTCCGTGCTCTGCCCTATTCATTACTATGGAAGTTTTATTTACTTAAGGGGTTTGACTAGGTCAGTATACCCTCGAAAAAAAAATCTTTATTTTGATATAAGAGAAAACCATATATATAGAGTGTCTTGGGACACTTATGTTTTCTCGGTGATCAGTTTTAATTAAAAAGCCCTTTAAATTGCGTCCCACGCGCTCATTGAAAGGACCGCACGTAATTTGAATATCCCGTTTTCTTAGTAAATATTACTTTTCCTTAATTTTTTGTTATTTTTTACATACGCCTGGCCCTAGTAGTGCACACCATTATCAGTAACCAAGGCTACAATGCCTTCTCTGTATTGGCAGCTTCAATGAAACTGCCAGGCCTACATTCTAAGGGGCACGAGTCCCATGCACAGTATCTCTGAGAAAATGGAAGAATTCTACATCACCATCAAGGAAGGCCACAAAGCCGTAAGACAACATTATGCCAGGCTTGGGCAGAGGGATAATGGCCTGATGGACATCGACGTAAGCAATGACGGCTCCTGGATGACTCGAGGAATTGGTCTCGTGATTTAGGTGGACACCAGATTATATAGTATCTTTATCAAGAGGAGGGGAACAGCAGCTATGAAAATCAAATGCTGTCATCCAAACTGCTGTAGAATACAACGAATAATGATATGATGATATTTGTTGGCCAAAAGAAACGCCTAGAAAAAGATGAAAGGGTGGCGAAGTAAGTAAAAACTTTAAATGCCCATAACGCAAAAAGTCATTTTCCTAACTTCAAAATTCCTGAGAATGGAAAGTTTTCAACCGATTTTAGATATGTTTGCAGTTTTGAAAAGACCTTTAAAAGAACTCTATCGTCTTGCCAGATTTTCATATAAGTTTTATAGGTTAGTCACAAGAAGGGGAAAACTAAAAAAAAAAAAAAGGGGAAAAATGAGTACGTTGAAGTGAAAATTCGTAAGTATTATGCTTATTCAAATCCATGGATTCTGTGACAAGACAATGTCCCAGCAAACATGAGCTTATTGGGTCAGCATTGGCTACCGTCGGGGTCGTGTCGGCAGCAGCGGCTGAGTGACTGTTGCGGCAAACCACTTCGTTAGCGGTGTCGGCCTTACATCAGTAAATGCTAATTGAACCAATTACTACTAAAACCAAATTGGCCCGAAACGGTTTGCCTCAATCATAGAGCTAATGTATAATGTACATTAATTGCATTTATTTTATAATATATATATATATATATATATATATATATATATATATATATATATATATATATATATATATGCATATATATATATATATATATTAATATATATATATATATATATATATATATATATATATATATATATATATAATGTATGTATACGTATATGTATATATGTTGTGTGTGTGTGTGTGTGTGTGTGTGTGTGTGTGTGTGTGTGTGTGTCCAACAAGAAGTAAAACCAAGGATAGTCCTTAAGTAAAACCAGTCGGCCAACAAAAAAATGGATTATCTGTTTTCCGATCGGGATTACAGGTAGCTTACGTCCGAGATCAAGCCACTTGTGACATCAAGATCAAGATCAAGATCCCGCTTAAATTTTGTTTACGATGTAACTTACTGGAAGAGTATTGTCTTACCAACAATTTTGTATGCATCTAGTATTTTAGCTTATACCAAAGATGAAATTCAAAAGTTACAGAGGATTGAAAATTCCGTGTATAGGGCAATCCTGGGAGCACCAAGCTATGCTCAGGTTCCAGTCTTGAGAGGAGAGATTGGGTCAAGCGCCATGGAGACTAGAATCAGGCAAAACCAGCTAAATTATTTGAAATATATAGAAGAAAATGAAAGAAATGAACTGATGAGGAGGATCATAGAGGAAAAGGCAACAACAAGGAATGATTATTGATTTAAGTCAACTAAGCAATTTATGAACGACACTAATCTAAATTACTCTGACCTAAGAGCAATTAAGAAAGAAAAATTAAAGAATAAGATCATAGACTGGGATAGTAAGAGATGGCAGCAGGAAGTAACAGAAAAATCAAGTTTATCAATATATAAAAATTGGAAGACAGAAATGTCGGAGGAGAAAATATACGACAATAGACCATCGTCACAAATATTATTTAAAGCAAGAACAAATAATCTAAGACAACATGATAGAAATAGACACACTAACGGAAACACTAAATGCATTTTTTTTTTACTGGAATGTAGAGGATTTAATACATTTTCTGTTGTGGTGCCCAGGATATGCAGAAATAAGAAAGACAATTTTACTGCAAGTACCATACATAGAAAATGAAGAAAATATCATAGGACAATTACTCCTCTTCAACGAGCTAAAGATACAAGAATCCAAGGAAATAGTGTATGAGATGTGGAGGAAAAGAGAAAGCCAACGAAAGAACGTAATGGAAGCAGCAGCATAAGAAGACTTGAAACAACATCAGGGAAGCCCCGACACAAAGGCCAAGCTTCCCGACTTACATCTGACCTGACCTGACCTGTAAGCTGCTCATACAAGAAGCCGTCCCATCATCCTTGAGCAATTTACTACTCTGCACACAGGTGGTGAGTATTCTTTGATAAATTTATGAAAGACGAAGTCTTCAAAGTGAGGATTAGCCCGAAAAAGCTAAGAGAAAATATTCTCAGAATTCATATACAAGCCAACCCAAACATGCACAACGATCAATCCCTCATCAATGTGTCAGTCTTGCGCACACTACTGCTGACTCTCTGGGTGATAGTGATGATGATGTGATATTGTCATGTGAGAGGAAGCAGGATGTAGATTGTGGAGTTCAGCAGGTGTTAAATACAGATGTTCACATACGAAAGCAAACTGAAATTTGTTCTTTATTTAGTAATGAAGTAAAGGTATTTGATTGTGACAGTGAATTCACAAGTCATCCAAAAGTAGCTCCAGTTGTTTCAGAAAATACACAAAGCCAGCTGTGACAATGGGCTGTTGATATTCAATTATCTCACAGCTATTAATTCATTGTTAACCATTCTAAAAAAAGCCACTCACAGAACACTATCCATGTTTGGGTGTGACCTACAATGACCTTCATACACTGCCCATAGTACCCTGTTATCGTGTCCACTCACTAAGCTGTATTTTCTCCGCCCACTAATTGTGACCAATCCCTGCCCTAAATTATGTGTAAAATAATGATTTGTTCCACCCCTTTGTGTTTCTTTCCCTCCCTCTTTTAAATTGTATAAAAAGTCCTTCTCTTGCCTTCACTTCACTTCAACATTCCAGGTGCCTTGGTCCCTCCCTTCCCCTACCGCTCCTCTCTCGTCTTGTGTAAGTACAATATAATGTGAATTTCCCCGGTCACTTAGTGTGTGTGTGTGTGTGTCTGCGGGTTAGATGTTATGTTGTAGGATTTATTTGTGTTTTCATATTCGTGATTTTATTTATTTACCGTACTTTACTGTTGTGCTTATTTTATTTTAAAGTAGTAACTGGACTTATCTTTTGGAACTTATAAATATTTCACTTTCATTTTTGTTGTGTTAGTATAATTTCTTTTGTTATTAAATTAAGAAACTATTTAAAGTTTTCCTTTTTTCCTTTTTTATCCCTTGTTTGAAGTTTATTTAAGTGATCCTTTTATTTTTTTATTGTGTTTATGCATCTAGAGGCCCTTGGTAATGATTACTTAAGGTTGTGTAACAATGAATGATAACAAAATAAACTGGAATAATGTTTTACATATTTTACACTAACTGTGTGTGATAGAAGTAGTCAGGTTCTTTTAGTTTGAGTTTGCAAAACTAGTTGATCACACTCTAGTCGTTAAATCAAGCGACATGTATGTTGGGAAAATACTTCAAATGTATGATACAAAATAACAAAGAACATATTATTATCAAAGTTATATGTTTTAGGTACAACGGCTGAAGGTTTTGGAAGGAACTACATTGAAAGTTGCAGTAAAGTCAATTTTGGATACTGTCAGGTCAAATCGACTGCAACAGAGATTCAATTGGGAGGGCAAGAAGTGTTGGAAAATAAAGGAGAATTTCACCAAGATAGGATTCAAATCAACAAAGCTTTGTCAACTGGTGTGTGGTGAGTACAATTTCAAGTATATATGAATCATGTATTTAGAACAGTCCAACTTAAGAAATGCTAAATGATACTTGATGTTAGTATTAGAAGACTGCTATGTTGGTTATCATAAACATTGAATATATTGTTTTCTTCCCATAAACAATTCAAAGAAACTATCCTCCAGGTGAATAAAGAAAAGGTGGAAGCTCTTCTGCTGTGGCCACCTCTTTGTTAGACGTTCCCGAATGGAGTGAGGTATCAGAGAGATAGTTACATAAATCTTATACTTTCTTTCAAGCGGAGGAAAAATATTTATTGTACTTGAGTTCGAGAGTAAGTCATGAGTAGAAATTATTCATAATGTTCCATGCATGCTTCCTCAGTCCTACATGGTGGAACACTGTTCCCTTGCCATACGGCAGCTGTGCCCACTGGCCAGTGGTTAGGCACCTGGAGGTTATTGGCTTCTCACCCACAAATAGATACGCCACTGTAACCTTCCCTATTTAACTAACACCTGACTGGGAAGACAGGGTGACCAATGCGGAGGTGATGAGAAGGTTTAGAGTAGAGGAACAGCAACCTTTCAGTGACCATTAGATTTTACAGAATTAATAATGTATAGTTAATATATTTACATCACATTATTTTTTGACAGGAGTGCTGCTCAGGAAGCCACAGTTTTCTACAGACGAGAAGGAGATAGGTCAATCAATTATGAAATATCTCCGTTGTTCCGGCAATCGTTGTGGAGGTAGAGCACAAAGGTTGAAATCCCAGTCAAATGATTCAGCACATTCATCACAAGATGGTGTTTTGTCAGACATAGATGGCTAGATCTTAATTAGGTGATTGATCACAATAGCCATGTCAGAGTATGGTTTAAGTATTTGTATACGGTTCTTTTTTACTGGGAAAGTGATGGAAAGAATTTCATCTCATGCATTACAAAAGATTCTCCAAGGAAAAGATTAAATTACTGGATTTGTTATTTTCAGTTTCTGTTTGAATCCCCTTAACTTCTTGCAATGTTTCATGTAGTTAATACTGTATTCATCACTATTATTATTATTATTATTATTATTATTATTATTATTATTATTATTATTATTATTATTATTATTATTATTATTATTATTATTATTATTATTATTATTATTATTATTATTATTATTATTATTATTATTATTATTATTATCATTATTATTGTTCATTAGTTTTTTTTTCAATTCAGTTGAAGAGTTAGTTAATTTACGTTTGAATAATCTGTTTCCTGTTTTATTTTTCACAGATAATGGTGATTTTTGTTGGCAAAATGAAGAAACAGTTGAGGAAAGGTACCATAAATAATGTTATCCTACATGAGTTGAGGGAGATTTTTTTTTTTTTTTTTTTCAGTACAGTGCATCAACTGTATTGGCTATCCAGCGGCGACTCGAAGACAAGTAGTTTTGACTTGACTCGGTTCCTCTTTTCTATTTCGGGAAAAATTGATACTGGCTGTCGTTTGGAGCCAAATGTCCAAACGTGGTACCTGCTTGTAGAAAAAAAATGTATTTACCCTTAAGGTTTGCGTCTGAGTGTGGTGTATGTGACCACTGAGGGGCGTATGTGCCGCGGGCCGTAGTCACCTGAGCGGCCCAAACAGGCAAAACACTAGCTGGAAGGTTTCGTATTTTTTCGCCCAGGGCTCTATTTTATACTCCAGCAGCTTAAGAATTATTTAACTTGCTGTTAAATAATTGTTAGTTTAAGAACCTTTAGCTATTTTGACTTCTCGTCAGACACCCTCTCCAGCGAGAGGGCGTCTGTAAATTACTTATCTTAAGAACAGAAATCAAAATAGCTGTTAACAATTATTTAACAGCAAGTTAAATCATTCTTAAGCTGCTGGAGAGCAAAATAAAGCCCTGGGCGAAAAAATACAAAATCTCCAAGCTAGTGTTTTGCCTGTTTGGGCCGCTCAGGAGACTGCAGCCCGCGGCACATTCGCCCCTCAGTGGTCACACACACCACACACAGACGCAAACCTTAAAACCTTACCAGCAAAGAGTAAATACATTTTTTTTTCTATCAGCAGGTACTACGTTTGGACATTTGGCTCCAAACGACAGCCAGTATTAATTTTTCCCGAAATAGAAAAGTGGAACCGAGTTAAGTCAAAACAGTACTTGTCTCTGAGTCACCGCCAGATAGCCAATACGGCCCATTAAGCTATGAAAAGGATACAGGACATTAGGTTCATTCTGCTTCCTGTTTTATTTATTTTTCACAGATAATGGTGATTTTTGTTGGCAAAATGAAGAAATAGTTGAGGAAAAGTACCAAAAATAATGTTTTCCTGCATGAGTTGAAGGAGATATTTTTTTTTCAGGAGTACAGTGCATCAATTACGCTATAAACAGGATGCAGGATTTGGGGTGAGATTCCCGTGTGTGTGTGTGTGTGTGTGTGTGTGTGTGTGTGTGTGTGTGTATTCACCTAGTTGTAATATACAGGAAAAGAGCCATACTTAGGCTCATGCTGTCGTCCCGTCTTTATATCTTTTTCCATCCAACTTTGTCTTAAATTCATGTATTGTTTTTGCACACACAATCTCATGAAGTTCATTCCTAGCTGTTATACTTCTATGTGGAAAACTGTGTTGTTTCTTTGTGTCTTTTTCTGAATGTCGTCTTTTTCAGTTTCTTGATATGCCCTCTTCTACCACTTACGTCCTTCGTCACTAGGTCTTCTCTATCAATCTTCTCCATATCCTGTGTGTGTGTGTGTGTGTGTGTGTGTGTGTGTGTGTGTGTGTGTGTGTGTAGAGGGAGAGATGTATCTCACCATAATGCTGTGATTTGCCTGTTTTATAGTATAGAGGGAAAGATGTATCTCACCATAATGCTGTGATTTGCCTGTTTTATAGTATAGAGGGAAAGATGTGTCTCACCATGATGCTGTGATTTGCCTGTTTTATAGTATAGAGGGAAAGATGTGTCTCACCATGATGCTGTGATTTGCCTGTTTTATAGTATAGAGGGAAAGATGTATCTCACCATGATGCTGTGATTTGCCTGTTTTATAGTATAGAGGGAAAGATGTATCTCACCATGATGCTGTGATTTGCCTGTTTTATAGTATAGAGGGAAAGATGTGTCTCACCATAATGCTGTGATTTGCCTGTTTTATAGTATAGAGGGAAAGATGTATCTCACCATGATGCTGTGATTTGCCTGTTTTATAGTATAGAGGGAAAGATGTATCTCACCATGATGCTGTGATTTGCCTGTTTTATAGTATAGAGGGAAAGATGTATCTCACCATGATGCTGTGATTTGCCTGTTTTATAGTATAGAGGGAAAGATGTATCTCACCATGATGCTGTGATTTGCCTGTTTTATAGTATAGAGGGAAAGATGTGTCTCACCATGATGCTGTGATTTGACTGTTTTATAGTGTAGAGGGAAAGATGTATCTCACCATGATGCTGTGATTTGCCTGTTTTATAGTACAGAGGGAAAGATGTATCTCACCATGATGCTGTGATTTGCCTGTTTTATAGTGTAGAGGGAAAGATGTATCTCACCATGATGCTGTGATTTGCCTGTTTTATAGTAAAGAGGGAAAGATGTATATCACCATGACGCTGTGATTTGCTTTTGATTTCTTATGAACAGAATATATATCGCATCATATAATGATTATCGTCTTATTTATAGAACTTATATGACACATTCTAGCAGTAAATTAGCTCACTCTTTGCCAATCTTAAATCTTGCCAGTGTAAGACATATCAAGGTCAAACAGCACCATGCCAAGCAAAGTTAAAAGGTTCAGTGCTTGATATGAAGCAGCAAAATTACATTTTTTGTATTTGAGTTGCATTTTTTCATGTCGATCCTTAGGTCTGACAATCTTTAGGTTCACGGATGTTACAATTTGCATTCATTTATTTTTCATCGATGCTTGCAATATGTGTCCAGTCATATAACCACCATTATATATTGAATGTGGTCAAAGTTACTGTGCAACATAGATAGTTTTTTGGCCTCATTATTTAATGATAAGATACTATTGTATTATCAAAGATCTAAAATGATTCAAAGAAAATGGATGATAAATTATAGCATCTATTAGAACCCTAACACTTGAAAATCCAGAATACTGGCATCATATAATTTGGCAATCCCATTTTAATGTTGTGTTTGCAGTTACTTGTTGTCTGGATTTCATTGTGATTTTAACTGTTCTCAATACCAACATGCTTTGCAGCTGTGATTTTCCTTTTGCCTTCTCGAAGCTTCATCTCATTGACTGTGTATGTCATTAGAAGACAACATTTTGGAGGAACAGCGTCTGTTCCTCCATAAGGTCGTCTTCTAAAGACATACACAGTCAATGAGATGAAGCTTCGAGAAGGCAAAAGGAAAATCACAGCTGCAAAGCGGGGTGGTAATGGAAACAGTTGGTCCATGTTGGCCTAGAACCGGCTCAGAAGTGGGCCGGCATTGGTATTAATAGAAGGCTGCATAGGTCCAGTATTGGCTGCAGTATGGTTACGAAATGCCAATACAGATGTTTCTGGCCCGGGGTGCAAACATATATCGGCAAGCAAATGACCCGCTGCTGGGCCCATTACTACGTGATGGCTTACCGATTCAAAATCGATTTAGTTTATGATGACTTGCCAGCACTGGCAAGATGCAGGCCTGGCATAACCATGTTTGCTGGGGCAAAGGAAAGTCCATTCTACAATCCTATTTAAAGAAAATTGAATTCGGGTGAAAACACAGGATCTCATCTCATTTTACCGATGGTAGTGATGATACGAAAATAATGGTTTTGAATTTATTGAAAATATATATTTTTTTTATATTATCTTGATATTTGCCTCTGAATAATCAGCATCATACTGACATCAAACCATGCACGTGTCATGACGACTAGAGTACTCCTTCACTATGGCCTAGTCAGACCTCTTAACAACATGATTACAACTTCCAAGTTCAACGAACCATTCTTCTCATCAGTATCCTTCTGCCACTATGATTCTCTTAAAATTCGGTCTAATATCTTGCCGCAACCATAACTACCTTCACTATAATATTTGTTACGTTGCCATTTGTCTCTTTTCGAGCAAAAAAAAATAGTATCTGCCAATTTCCAGTTTCTCTAAATTGTTTTAATGTTTTTGCCATTCTTGACACATCGATCTATCTTATCCATATGACATTTATGAGCATCATTAATGTTGTTGCTGTTGATAAGTTTTATCAATTCTGCTGAGTCTGTCTCATTCCTTCGGGCTCTCTCTTTCATATACTTGCGCTTCTTTATGAAATATTTTATTTCCTTTGTTAGTTTTTTTTTTGTTTTTTTTTTTACAACAAAGGAGGCAGCTCAAGGGCACAAAAAAAAGGAAACAATAATTAAAAAAAAGCCCGCTACTCGCTGCTCCTAAAAAAGAATCAAAAGAGGTGGCCGAAAGAGAAGTCATTTTCGGAAGGAGAGGTGTCCTGATACCCTTCTCTTGGAAGAGTTCAAGTCGTAGGCAGGAGGAAATACAGATGAAGGAATATTGTTCCACAGTTTACCAGCGTGAGGGATGAAAGAGTGAAGATGCTGGTTAACTCTTGCATAAGGGGTTTGGACAGTATAGAGATGAGCATGAGTAGAAAGTCGTGTGCAGCGGGGCCGCGGGAGGGGGGAGGAGTGCAGTTAGCAAGTTTAGAAAAGCAGTCAGCGTGGAAATATCGATAGAAGATAGAAAGAGAGGCAACATCGCGACGGAATTTAAGAGGTAGAAGACTATCAGTAGGAGGAGGAGAGCTGATGAGACGAAGAGCATTAGACTCCACTCTGTCCAGAAGAACTGTGTGAGTGGAGCCCCCCCACACGTGAGATGCATACTCCATACGAGGGCGGACAAGGCCCCTGTATATGGATAGCAACTGCGCGGGGGAGAAGAACTGGTGGAGACGATACAGAACGCCCAACCTCGAGGAAGCTGATTTAGCGAGAGAGGAGATGTGAAGTTTCCAGTTGAGATTTTGAGTAAAGGATAGACCGAGGATGTTTACTGTTGAAGATGGTGATAGCTGAGTGTTGTCGAAGAATAGGGGACAGGTGTTTGGAAGATTGTGTCGAGTTGATAGGTGGAGAAATTGAGTTTTTGAGGCATTGAAGGACACAAGGTTCCTTCTGCCCCAATCGGAAATGATAGCAAGGTCTGAGGTTAAGCGTTCTGCAGCCTCCAGTCTGGAGTCGTGTACTTCCTGTTGAGAGGGTCTTCTATTGAAAGAAGTTGAATAATGCAGAGTGGAGTCGTCGGCGAATGAGTGGACAGGACAGTTTGGTATGGAAAGAAGATCATTGATGAATAACAGGAAGAGAGTGGGTGATAGGACAGAGCCCTGTGGAACACCACTGTTGATAGGTTTAGGGGAAGAACAGTGACCGTCTACCACCGCAGAGACAGAACGGCCGGAAAGGAAACTGGAGATACCGTTGCCGCTGTTAATT
>NC_066551.1:14730626-14740626 GCF_024679095.1 Eriocheir sinensis
GGTAAAGCGTCCACATGGAAAAGTATCTAAAAGAATATATCCGTAGGAAAAATATATACAGAGGAATATGTTCACAAGGATGTCTGTCAGAGGAGAAAATCATTACAGGATAAAACGTCTCGAGGTCACTGAACTGTCCATTATTTCATAGCCTTGTACTCAAAGCCCCGAACCCTTGATATATGGCTTTGGGTTGTTCATAGACGCATCCCTGCAATGCGTGACGATGCAATACTCGCCGGGTCACCATTTCCCAATAAAGATGCCAGACGGCGGTACACTCACATCTCCATAATGTTGTGTTATATACAAATAGATCGTGAGGGCAATGCTTAGAATAAATTTTGGCTATAAAAGAAAAGCTTGAAAAGGCCTTGAAGAGGCCATATGGTGGATAACAACGTATCCAAAATTTGTATACAATCCTTGCCATACAGCCATAAGCCACTTTATCTCTTACTCAAAGATGCCGGTCACTACTACCCAGTCATAATAAATGGGATCTTTTAAACTGTTTTTCCCCTTCGTTACATTGCACATACTTTCAGTTATTTTCCTTAGCACACTTGCCATCTACCGAAACTAAAAGATGTCGGATGCAGACATTATAAAGGTGGTTCACTGAAAGCACGTAAAGAACAAGGTCGAACTGTAACGCTGCTGGAACTGATGTTAAAAAGAAGCTTCTAATGCAAGCGTTACTTGGTTACTATTGTATACGGCATAAAGTTCTTAGGAGAATATTACGAAGTCAATAGATATCATTAAACCGTATCCAAAGAAATTTTACGAAGTCTAACATTGCAGCTGACACACACACACACACACACACACACACACACACACACACATACGACTTACGATTTTTTTTTAAATGAAAATGGTGAGACTACTACAAATTCTGCTCAAATTCTATATTATGTAACACACACACACACACACACACACACACACACACACACACACACACACACACACACACACACAGTTTATCCCAACCTCACTTGACAGTGTAGGAGCGGCCTGCCTGCACATGAACTACTACTTCAGCCTCGTGTGTGTGTTTGTGTGTAGGAAGAGTTGTCGGATGAGACGGCAATCGTGATAAGATATGAAGATCTCTTATCTGAGAGAGAGAGAGAGAGAGAGAGAGAGAGAGAGAGAGAAAGAATCATCATGAACTCTTGATTAGCGTAGATGGCCGACCCAGACAACCTTTGGTGTAGATAAATAGATAGATAGAGATAGAGATAAATTGATAGATAGATAGATGTAATAAACTTATATATATATATATATATATATATATATATATATATATATATATATATATATATATATATATATATATATATATATATATATATATATATATATATATATATATATATATATATATATATATTTATTTATTTATATATATATATATATAGATATATATATATATATATATATATATTACATGTGGCCGGTAGGCTCACCCATATGGGCCTGATGGTCGGCCCGAGCCCATCATGGCGCAGGCAATTGTTTATAGTGGCGCCATTATTATTGGCTCATACTGCCTTCCGGAGCTCATTCTTGATTTCACTTGCGCTGTACAGCTTCTTCTAGAGTCCGGGTTGCATATTCGCCAAGTCTGGAACACCTCGTCCTCCACGGGAAATTAGGACCAATCACAGCGGACGCTCAGCCCAGGCCAAGTATTCCCAGCTCGTGACGTCATTATGTACCCTTTATTTACACAGCTGTATCAAATATATGTTAATTATTTCGTGAGAACACACATACTTTCAACAGTTGAGATGTTTATACCGATGTTAATGATGTGTGACACATTATAACAGAGCTGGAACACATAAGTGATAACTGTGACGAGCTAAGTTATCTAGGAACACTGACGGAACATCGTCCCTTGCTCCTCGGGCTGTGTTACTTTATTTTCAACAGTTGAGATGTTTATACTGATGTCAAGTCATAGGCATGAGGAAATACAGACAAAAGAAGGTTGTTCCGGAGATTACCAGCAAAGGATAAAAGAATGAAGGTGCTGGTTAACTCTTTCATGAGGGGTTTGGACAATATAGGGGTGAGCAAGAGTAGAAAATCGAGTGGAGTTGGGCCGGGGTGAGGGTGAGGAGGCATGCAGTTGGCAAGTTCAAAAGAACAGTTAGTATGAAAATATCGGTAGAAGATAGAAAGAGATGCAACACTGCGGTGGAATTCAAGAGGTAGGAGTGTCAGTAAGAGGAAATGAATTGATGAGACGAAGAGCCTTAGACTCCACACTGTCCAGAAGAGCTGTGTGTGTAGAGCCCCCTCACACATGAGATGCATACCCCATCCGATAGCGGACAAGGCTTTTGTATATGGATAGTATGTGCGAGTGAAAAGAACAGGCGGAGACGATACAGAACTCCTAACATCGAGGACGCTGACTTCGAAAGAAAGGAAATGTGAAGTTTCCAGTTAAGATTTTGAGTTAAGGACAGACCGAGGATGTTTAGTGTAAAAGAAATTGACAGATGAGTGTTGTCGAAGAATAGAGGATAGGTGTGGGATAGGATTGTGTCAAGTTGATAGGTGGAGGAATTGAGTCTTTGAGGCGTTGAAGGACACAAGGTTCCTTTTACCCCAGTCGGAAAAGATAACAGTGTCTGAGGTTAAGCGTTTTTCAGCCTTCAGTCTGTAGTCTTCTTATCCCTGTTGAGAGGGTCTTGTGTTAAAAGAACTTGAATAATGCAGAGTAGAGTCATCAGCGTATGAGTGGATTGGACAATTTGTTTGGGAAAGAAGATCATTGATGAAGAATAGAAAGAGAGTCGGAGACAGGACAGAGCCCTGCGGGAGATCACTGTTGATATATTTAGGGGAAGAACATTGACCGTCTACCACAGCAGAGATAGAACGGCCGGAAAGGAAGTTGGAGATAAAGGTACAGAGAGAGGAATATAACCCGTAGGAGGGTAGTTTAGAAAGCAAAGACCTGTGCCAGACCTTGTCGAATGTTTTCAAAATGACTAGGGTAACAGTGAAAGTTTTACAGAAACGGCTGAGAAAGGGATGACCGGGAGTTAGTTAAGAAAGCAAGAAGATCACCAGTAGAATTCCCCTTGCAGAACCCATACTAGCGATCAGATAGAAGGTCAGAAGTGGATAGATGTTTATGAATCTTCCGGTTAAGGATTGATTTAAAAGCTTACGAAGACAAGAAAGTAAAGGTATAGGACGGTAATTTGAGGAATTGGAACGGTCACTCTTCTAAGGCAAAGGCTGTATATAGGCGTACTTCCAGCCGGAAGGAAAGATAGAAGTTGACAAGCAGAGACGAAATTATTTGACCAGGCAGCACGGAAGCACAGTTTTTTAAAAACAATAGGAGGCACTCAATCAGGCCCAAAGGCCTTCTGAGGATTTAAGCCAGAGAGGGCAAAGAAAACATCATTCTTAGGAATCTTAATAACAGGCATGAAGGAGTCAGAGAGGGAATGAGTACGAGGAATATGCCCAGAATCGTCCAGAGTGAAATTTTTAGAGAAAGTCTGAGCGAAGAGTTCATCCTTGGAGATAGATGTGACGGCTGTGCTGCCGTCAGGGTTAATGAGAGGTGGGAACAGTGAAGAAGTGAAATTGGAGGGGTTGTTTTGGCTAGGTGCCAGAAATCTCTGGAAGAATTAGAGAAAACAAAGTTCCGACACTTCCTATTTATGAAAGAGTTTTTGGTTAGTTGGAGAATAGATTTGGCACGATTCTGGGCAGAAATGTAAAGATCATGATAGGCTCTGGTACTTTTTGTGAGCTGCCTCTCTATCTTTGATAGCACGAGAACAAGCGTGATTAGACCAAGGCTTTTTAGCCTGAGGGGTAAAGAAAGAACGTGGAATGTGTGCCTCCATTCCTGCGAAAATCACCTCATTGATGCGCTGGGCACACACATAGGGGCCTCTCTCCTGGAAGCAGTAGTCATTCCAATGAAAATCGGAAAAGTACATTCTCAGGTCGTCCCATCGAGCTAAAGCAAATTGCCAGAAGCACCGGCTCTTCGGTGGGTCCAGAGGCTGTACAGGAGCAATAGGACAGAATACTCAAATAAGGTTGTGATTGGAGGAGCCCAACGGAGAGAACAGGGCTTGGAACAGGATTGGAAAAAATCATGATTTTTTTCAAAAAAATAAAAAAATCGATATATTTGATTTAAATCGGATTTTCTTTATTTAAATCATTTTTTTTATTTAAATGTTTTTGCATTAATCCCTGTTTGTTTCCACTGACTATTATTATGAGGCCATTTTCTTGTATTAAACTTGGCCAATGTTAAATAAAAGCAGAGTTTAATGTACATTTAGGGGAGGCAGTGGCTGAGTGGTTAGTGTGCCGGCGCCGCGTACGAGAAATCGAGGAGGGATGCGTGTTCGAATCCTGGCCGCCACAGAGCTGGGATTTTTCAATCACCGCTGAGTCGCCTAAGACTACCCACATGCTGCCCTGAAGGCTAACTCTCAACCCGGACTCTAAAATAGATTACCTCTTCAAAAAGAGGCTTAAAGATGAGCTCCGGGAGTCAGTATGAGACAAAGTAAGATGGCGCCACTATTAACACTCGACTGCGCCACAACGGGCTTGGCTGACCATCAGGCCCACACCAGGAAAAAAACCTAACGGTACAATAGGCCGCGACGTAAAATAAAAATATCCAAGATGAGTTTTTCACATAAAAATCATAAGTAGGACTTATAGTTTATTTTTTTATGATTTTGAATATTTTACTTGTAAGAAATGGCAATGATTCACTGGTGTATGTTTGCCAGAGGACCAGTACAGGATCAGTACAGGACAAGTAGATTTCGTCATTTTCCTGTACGACTGCTTCACATGTTTTTCATTCCTCCTTTTATATATATATACCTATATATATATATATATATATATATATATATATATATATAATTTAAATCATTAGATATTATACCCCTGATATAACACTTAAATCATTTTAAATAATGGATATTTAATTTTGATTTAAATCATGATTTTTACTCTAATTTAAATAAATTTGAATCACTTGATTTATATATATATATATATATATATATATATATATATATATATATATATATATATATATATATATATATATATATATATATATGCGGGTGACCACTGGGGAAATTTAAAAAAAAAAAAAACAGGAGGATCCCGAGCGCCTTCGTGTATTACATTATCAGGGGAAAGATCCTTCCCATGAAGATGTAATACACGCTCGGGATCCTCGTGTTTCCTTGATTTCCTCAGTGGTCACCAGCAAATATTTACATATCACCCGCAACTTGTCGACCTCAGCAGTCTGCTTGCGGAAGTGAGAAGGTGTTTTCAGCAGGTTGCCTGACAGTCTAACGATGGCGTCCTTCCTCTCGGCGGCAGACATACATAGGGCTGCTTTCACAGTCATTTTGTTTGTTTTGATCGTTACCAGTGGTGGTGATCGCCGCTATAGAATTTCCACTTAAAACTGGCCGATGGGGTAGTGGCGGTGTCACGGGCAAAACTGAGCCTCGGGCAAAATTGCCCGTGACAGCGGTTGCGGGGTTAGCCTACCCCCGCATCTTGCCACACACTCTCAACGCTTCTCGCTTCCTCTGCAGCCGCCACTACCCCATAGGCTAGTTTCACGTGGAAAACTATAGCGTCGATCGGCGCCATTGGTAACGATCAAAACAAATAAAACGACTGTGAAAGCGGCCCTTAGTCTCAATGCAAAAGTCCTACGGACGCTGGCGTCTGGCAGGATCCGAGAGCAGAGTGAGGCGCAGAGTTGTGTGTATATATATATATATATATATATATATATATATATATATATATATATATATATATATATATATATATATATATATATATATATATATATATATATATATATATATATATATATATATATATATATATATATATATATATATATATATATATATATATATATATATATATATATATATATATATATATATATATATATATATATATATATATATATATATATATATATATATATATATGTGTGTGTGTGTATATATATATATATATATATATATATATATATATATATATATATATATATATATATATATATATATATATATATATATATGCTTCCAACTATCGCCCAATTAGCTTAACATCGGTTATAGGCACGATGATTGAGTTCATAATAGCCAGGAACATTCGGGAGCATCTAGAGAAACATAGCTAAATTCACGACTCGCAGCATGGGTTCGCGAAAGATAGGTCATGCCTCATCAATCTCTTGTCCTTCTACAATAAAGTATTTGAGGCGGTAGACAGAGATGGAAATTATGATGTAATTTATCTTGATTTTAGTAAAGCTGGGGAGGCGGTGGTTGAACGGATAGCGAGACGGCCCCGTGTTCAAGAGGACGCGAGTTCAATCCCCGACCGGTGCCACCAAGCTGGGAATTTTCACCCGCCGCCGAGTGGCTTAAAACTACCCACATGCTGTCCAGAAGACCACCTATCAACCCAGACTCTAGATTCTAGGATCAAGGATGAGCTTCGGGAGGGCAGCATGAGCCAATGCAAGATGGCGCCTCTATAAACACTCGCCTGCGCCAGAACAGGCTGGGCCGACCATCAGGACCCACCGGAAAGAAGCCTTGGACCGACCATCAGGATCCACCGGGAAGAAGCCTATCGGCGCAATAGGCCGCGACGTAAAAAAAAAAAAAAAAAAAAAAAAAAAAAGCGTTTGCCAAAGTTTCTCATCACCGACTGTTGCTTAAATTACACTCTCTCCCACTAAATAAGCTTCCTCGAGGTTGGTCGTTTTGTATCGTCTCCGCCAGTTCTTCTCCCCTGCGCAGTTGCTATCCATATACAGGGGCCTTGTCCGCCCTCGTATGGAGTATGCATCTCACGTGTGGGGGGCCTCCACTCACACAGCTCTTTTGGACAGAGTGGAGTCTTATGCTCTTCGTCTCGTCAGCTCTCCTCCTCTTACTGATATTCTTCTACCTCTTACATTCCGTCGCGATTTTGCCTCTCTTTCTATCTTCTATCGATATTTTCACGCTGACTGCTCTTCTGATCTCGCTAACTGCATGCCTTCCCCCCCTTCCGCAACCTCACCTCACACAATTTTCTAATCATGCTCATCCCTATTCCGTCGAAACCCCTTATGCAAGAGTTAACCAGCATCTTCACTCTTTCATCCCTCACGCTGGTAAACTCTGGAACAATCTTCCTTCATCTGTATTTCCTCCTGCCTACGACGAACTCTTTCAAGAAGAGAGTATCAGGACACCTCTCCCCCCGGAATTGACTTCTCTTTTTGGCCACTCCTCAGGAGCAGTAAGTTACGGGCTTTTTTTTTCATTATTGTTTTACTTTTTTATTACGCCCTTGAACTGTCTCCCTTACTGTAAAATAAATAAATATATATATATATATATATATATATATATATATATATATATATATATATATATATATATATATATATATATATATATATATATATATATATATATATATATATATATATATATATATATATATATATATATATATATATATATATATATATATATATATATATATATATATACAGTAGTTCATCGATTTAACGGATTAAAGCGTGCGGAAAAATACGGTATATCAAAATATCCGTTAAATCGATTTTTTTTAATGGTTTATAGTAATCACTAAAGACAATTAACAAAACTACAATGCACATACACTGTGCTATGTGTGGTGTGAATTTGTATGTGTGTGCGCTCTGCCAATGCTAGGCTAAGGACTGGGGGTTGATGGATGAGGAGGGTGTGAGGGGCCAGCCGCCGCCGCAATCGCATACATGAAGCAGACGCATCACAGAATCTCACAGGAGCCCACCCCGCTGGCCCGTTCATCTCACCGTACAGGAAGGGTACGGGGAACGGGACAGGTACTACTGTTCATCTACAATACGAAATAATTGATTTCTAGTTATAGTTCATCTAATCTTAAATATTCTCGACTTAGTCTCCAGTAATGCGGTAGAAAATGCACCAGACTAAACAAATATGCACTGAAAAATGCTCCATGCGCAATATATGAAATTTGCGTGCATACTTCCTGCTGGAAGTATGCCTTCATACAACCTGTGCCTAAGAAGGGTGACCGTTCCAATCCCTCAAACTACCGTCCTATAGCTTTGCTTTCTTGTCTATCTAAAGCTTTTGAATCTATCTTTAACCGGAAGATTCAAAAGCACCTTCCCACTTCTGACTTTCTATCTGATCGCCAGTATGGTTTCCGCAAGGGGCGTTCTACTGGTGATATCCTTGCCTTCCTAACTGATTAGCCGTTTCGGTGAAACCTTTGCTATTGCGCTGGACATATCAAAAGCCTTTGATAGGTTCTGGCAGAAATCTTTGCTTTCCAAACTACCCTCCTACGGTTTCTATCCTTCTCTCTGTACTTTTAGCTCCAGTTTCCTCTCTGACCGTTCTATTTCTACTGTGGTAGACGGTCACTTTTCTTCCCCTAAACCTATTAATAGTGGTGTTCCGCAGGGTTCTGTCCTATCTCCCACTCTCTTTCTGTTGTTCATTGATGATCTTCTTTCCAAAACAAACTGTCCTATCCATTCTTACGCCGATGACTCTACTCTGAACTACTCAACTTCTTTTAAGAAAACCCACCCAAAAGGAACTAAATGATTCCAGGCGGCAGAACGCTTAGCCTCAGACTTTACTATTATTTCAGATTGGGGCAAGAAGAACTTGGTGTCCTTCAACGCCTCAAAAACACAGTTTATCCACCTATCCACTCGACACAATCTTCCAAATAACTATCCCCTATTCTTTGACAACACTCAGCTATCACTTTTTTCAACACTAAACATCATCGGTCTATCGTTAACTCAAAATCTCAATTGGAAGCTTCATATCTCTTCTCTTATTAAATCAGCTTCCTCGAGGCTGGGCTTTCTGTATCGTCTCCGCCAGTTCTCCCCCGCACAGTTGCTATCCATATACAGGGGGCCTTGTCCGCCCTCGTATGGAGTATACATCTCACGTGTGTGGGGTCTCCACTCACATAGATCTCTTAGACAGAGTGAAGTCTAAGGCTCTTCGTCTCATCATCTCTCCTCCTCTTACTAATAGTCTTCTACCTCTTAAATTTCGCCGCCATATTGCCTCTCTTTCTATCTTCTATCAATATTTTCATGCTGACTGCTCTTCTGAACTTGCTAACTGCATGCCTCCCTCCCTCCCGCGGCCCCGCTGCACACGACTTTCTACTCATGCTCATCCCTATACTGTCCAAACCCCTTATGCAAGAGTCAACCAGCATCTTCACTCTTTCATCCCTCATGCTGGTAAACTCTGGAACAATCTTCCTTCATCTGTATTTCCTCCTGCCTACGACTTGAACTCTTTCAAGAGGAGGGTATCAGGACACCTCTCTTCCCGAAATTGACCTCTCTTTCGGCCACTCCTCTAACTCTTTTCAGGAGCAGTGAGTAGCGGGCTTTTTTTAACATGTTACCCTTTTTTATGCCCTTGAACTGACTCCTCTGCTGTAAAAAAAATAAAAACTGATGCAAATGCGCTAGATCTAACGCATTTCGCGCTAATTTGGCAACACTGGATCATGAGTCATGAGATGCGGGGGGTGATGACCAACCATCAAACAGCATCATTGATGTGGCAGGATTTTAAATTAGCGGTTGGAAACAGCCACGCGCCGACTTCAAAATCTTTCTTTATAAATATTTTGACGATCCAGTACGATTGACCTCAAATCGATTTCCCAAAAATCAATCCGATAAATCCGAAAGTGCGATATATCGACATCTGTTAAATCGTAAGCTACTGTATATATATATATATATATATATATATATATATATATATATATATATATATATATATATATATATATATATATATATATTTTTTTTTTTTTTTTTTTAACGTCACGGCCTACTGCGCCGGTA
>NC_066551.1:14745626-14753126 GCF_024679095.1 Eriocheir sinensis
ATATATATATATATATATATATATATATATATATATATATATATATATATATATATCATGCTTTAAATAACTGTCTTTCAAAATTTGAAAAGGCCTTTATTGATCATTATCAATCTCAACTTCCTGTATTTATTTTTTTCTTTAATAATAATGATTGTGAGGTACTCATCAAATGGTGACGATGCCGGACCAATTAAATTTTCTAGTTTTGCGCATCCTGCCGGTAAAATGATTTTTTTTTCTCTACTGGTGCTCATCAGAATGTCCTTTCATTAAAAGCGGGAATATACAGTACTTTTTTAGAAGTCGGCGTCTTCCATTTTCCTTTCCTTCATAACGCAATCATTATTCACCAAATTCCCAGTTCTCACTCAAGGCTCACTGTGTCCTTAGATTTACAATGACGCCACCACGAGTGCCTTCTGCCAAGTGGGGTGGTAGGAAGTACAAACTCAGCCACGAATATTACCGAATGCCAGTATAGAGGGCAGGAGTAGATAAAAATGTTGCGCTACGAATCATTCTTTATATAGAGAATACTTTAATTTTAAATGGTGCTAGAGCAGAGTTTTTTTAACGATTTACTACCACGCCCTCTCTAGAAATATGTCCTTCCACGCCTCCCTTGCATATATAGATAAAATTACCTCCAAAGTTTATCAACAATGGTAAGCCTAACTAGACTATAAAAAAATACTTAAAAGCAATAATTTACCAGTTTTCATGAATTCATCCAAGCCCATGTACGATCTTGTTAGAATCGTGCTCTCCCTGAAAAATTATAACGCTCTCCTACGGGGCGCGAACCCTAATTCAATAACCACGGTGCAAAAGTGTGGTAATATCATTTTGCTCCACTATAATACTTTGGCAGTGTGGTGGGATAAATTATCTAGGTATATTTTAGGAACGAGCAATCAGGTACAAGGAGTGACCGGGTTGGTGAACCACTACCTGTGGTGTGTAGTTGTGTGGTATTTTGTCTATTATAATATGTAACTTTAGTGTATTTGTTTAGATATGTTTCATCACAGTTAAGGGTAGACTCATGGTTTTCGACTAATGTCTTAATAGAAAACTTGTATAAAACACATATGTAACTATCTAGAAATGCATTAGAAGTACTATCATCGTAAAGATTTTTTTTGTGTGTGCTCGTCTATGAGGACTTAAATTGAAAAGGGACGGATTTCCCGAAGCACCTACCGTCCGGAATGCGGTTCTAAAATCGTGGAATAGGCTTGATTTTAGTGTGTTAGGCAACGCCTGGGCCCAGTTTTACCATGTTGTGAAATTTAGCAACTCTTTCACAGCCCTGTATTTAAAGCAGGACGAGACCTGTGTAGTAGGTGACGTATGGTAATATTGAGGTAGGATAGGTAGAGTCGGCGGGACAAGGCTCAGGTGAAGCAGGAAAACTGTCAAACGGCCATATTGGTCCAGTCAACAGGTCATGGCAGCACCTACACGCTTTGCTGTGCCCATGTTGTTATTAAGCCCTTAGTACGTCCATGGGTGCGCCCATAAAGGTATTAAGGGTGAGGTCATCTAGAATCACCCATGGATATGCCCATTAAGGTGTTGAAAAGCAGCGAGTTGAAAGGAGCCTCAAAATTATCCACCTATGCATGTCAGGCCCTTGTTATTCAAGAATTATCCACATTACAAGACAAAGCTGTCATTTCCATCTTAGAAAGGCATATGTCTGCCAGTAACACTCTGCACAACCACCGTGTGCTACTCATCAAGGCAGTCGCAGAAACATATTTACAGGTAAGGTATTCCTAAACAGGAAAGCAATTTACAGCAAGGAATATTGCCTTAAAACATGTCAGGAGTAGGACTGCTATGAATAAGTTACTACTGTTTAGTGGTATATGAATGAAGTGTGTTTAGAATTTGTTGCTATAGAAAGTCTCAAATATATGAACGGTTGTTTCTATATCCTTTTATGTGAAAAAGAAATAAAGATAATTGTGTGTGTGTGTGTGTGTGTATATATATATATATATATATATATATATATATATATATATATATATATATATATATATATATATATATATATATATATATATATATATAGATAGATAGATAGATAGATAGATATATAGATATATATAGATATATATATATATATATATATATATATATATATATATATATAAATATATATATATATATATATATATATATATATATATATATATATATATATATATATATATATATATATATATATATATATATATATATATATATATATATATATATATATATATATATATATATATATATATATACACACACACACATTGATCTGTGTTTGCAAGCTAGCACGCTCGCCTGGTCGGCGGAACCACGCGGATTTATCAAACAGCTGTCAAAGGGGTGTCCACCATATTGATCGAGTCAGGTCGGGTGGCCTGCCTCACTTTGACCTCCCAAGTGCTTAATCCCCATGCCGCCTCTACCTATTCCTACCTCAGTGTATGGTAAGGATTCATCGTGAAGGATAGAAAATTGCCCACAATTGGTTAATCAAAACCCCTGTCTTATGAAACGGCCTTCTAATGATCCCCAGCTCTGAGATATAACGAAATATACCAGGAAAGGCACAAAACACTAAAGAAATGCAGCATGAGCGACGAGTGGTCCCGTTCCGCGGCCCCGGGGGTTTCCGAGATGATGAAAGTTTAGGAAGTAGTTATTGTAGGATTTTGATTTTTACGTTGCTTCACCGCACTGCAATAACATGTGAGATACAAACATGTGTAAGGTACAAATATGTGCGAGATACAAACATTACGGACATTAGGTTTCGGAAATACGACCATTTTCAAATTTCCGAGATTTAAATCTCGTAAGTTTGTAGTAATGTTGCCGGGGTGTTATTTTTCATTACATTATAATGATTTAGGGAAATAAATATTATTCACTTGTTTATCTCGAAATGTTGTCTCATTAACAATATACCAAGGATATAATATGGCAAGGTCACTTAAAACTTGACTTGGAACGCTATATGTGTTATTCTCCATCAAAAAGGAAAGGTGACTGACGGAGAAACAAAAATGGACCAAAAAATGAGAGAGAGAGAGAGAGAGAGAGAGAGAGAGAGAGAGAGAGAGAGAGAGAGAGAGAGAGGGGGGGGGGGGGGGGCTTACCTTGGAGATAAAGTCCAATAATTTTCTCCACAATTTTCATCCTGTATCCAGCCTCCACTTCCTCCACCAAGCTCTTCTTCTCCTCCACCTCCTCCCTCTGCTTCTCCTCCTCCTTCTCCTCCTTCCCCACCAGTACCACAACTGATAACTCCTCCTTGACTTTGATCACCACTTCCTCGTTCTTCTCTTTCTGGTCCCCTTCCTCCATTTTTCTCCTCCTTGATAAAGAACGGGATATCTCTTGAGGAGCACAGGTAATTTTGATTGTAGAAGTAAGATCCTTGAGTTTGCTGTTCTGCATAAACCTGTTCGCTGTGTTCTTGTGGCTTCATGAGATAGTGGTTGAGTGGTTCTTCGTGCGCATAAAGGTCCCTCTGAATTCCATATTCTGAGTAATGTCCTTCGTGAAGCTGTATCGTCTCTCTTTCCACGTATTCAAAAAATTCCCTTTGAGCACTTTTTTCCTTGTACATCTGTGGGTCTTGAAGATTTTCAAAATGAGCCTCCTCCACTTCTGTTGTTGTGTATGTTTGTGTGGTTAGGCTAACCAGCCCTCTTATAGATTCAGGCATAATGGCAAATTCAGTCTCATCTGTGCCCATCCCTTGGCATGTTTCCCTTCTCAATCTATTATCATTATTATTATTATTATTATTATTATTATTATTATTATTTTTATTATTACTATTACTATTACTATTATTATTACCATGGGATGAAGCGGGATAGTTCTCTGAGTTTTCTGTGCTGAGGTCATGGATTGGAATTCGTCTTGAGTCCATTCTGCTCCTTACAAGGGATCTGGAATCTATCTCATGGATCCCAGTGACACTATCCTGGAAAGGCAAGGTCCTGGAATCTATTATGCCCCCACCATAGGGAGATAATGGGTAGCAGATAACAGGCTTGACAGTTGCTTCTTGTTCTTGCAGTGATTGCTGATCCACAGGTCTATAAGTGGTCTCTGGTGTATCTGGAATGGCTTGGTCTGAAAGTGTCCATACTTGCATGAACTGGGGAACGGTGGTGTTGGTCATGCCTGGTTGTGGTGATGGAAGACTGGTGATGATTGAGGCCGTTGAGATGGGTAGGATGGCGTTTCCCTTAGCATCTTCGAAAACCTTATCTTTTGTTGCACAACTCTGGTTACTGTCACTGTTATTATTATTACTGTTATTATTGTTAATGCTGTTGTTATTGGTAGTGGTGGTTGTAGTGGTCACAGTGGTAGTTGGTGTGGTGCTTTTACTGTTATCAATATTTATCTTATTATTATTAATATTGCTTTTATTATGATTGTTAGCTTTTTTATTATTATCGCTGTTTTTGGAGCTGTTGCTGTTGTTTTTGTTGGTGTTGCTGCTGTTGTTGATATTCTTGCTGGTGATGGTGACATGGGTGGTACTGGTTGTGGGACTGGTATATCTTACCTCTGAATTTAGAATACCTTTAACATTTTTTATTGTAGGCCTGTGAGTTCCCTCGGTGTGCTGCTTCGGTCTACTGGTATTCGTGACAATAATGCCACTAGCTCCGTTTTCACTCATGCCTTCACTTGGTAACTCTTCCACCACGTCATTCTCCGTTACCCCAGAGACCAAAGCCTCGTTCTCTTGAAAAAAGGCGATTCTTAGGGACGTACTTGGGGCATTGTTTTCGGCTTCTAACACAAGAGGATTATAAGCACTGATAACGCTGCTCTCGAACTCGCCTGACGACAAGAGTGCCACTTCCGAATTCAGAGGAGCACCAGTACAGAGGGATGATTGTTCAATGGATTCTTGGGAAGTGTGGGGATCGTAGAGTAAGTCGGAGGATTCGTCCATGGGCAACTGAAGGAGAGTGTACCATGGTTGATCTGGACTACTCATTCTCTCTCTCTCTCTCTCTCTCTCTCTCTCTCTCTCTCTCTCTCTCTCTCTCCTTTTCTTCTTTTCAACTTGTTCTGGGTTTCGTATTCACATCATGATACAAGCTGATATATGCACGTTTCAATTTCCTGTGCATACAATATATCGTGGTAGGAGCAGTATACGCCTTAGCAACGGCTCTTTTCTATGGGGATATGATTTAATGCTGCACGTCAGTATATTCTTGGAGTGGAGGATGTTTCTTTATGCCTTTGGTATATGTTTTCTTTTTTCATTTCACACAAGTTTTATATAAATTTGTTTCTAGCTTAAGCTGTATCTTCTGTGCACTGTGTGGATGTACAGTTGCAATTATTTCACATACATTTTTCAAAGCAATGATGTTATAACACTGTGTAGGCTATGTTCTTTGGGGGCTTGTGTATACCGGACAGTGTTGGGGGACGGCTGTTGCGGATGCGAGGTTTAGCTATAGACTGAGATACATGGTGGGCGAAAGTAGAGAATGGGGGGAGAGAGAGGGGGAAGCAGAAAAGGATGGGGAGGGGTTTGGGATAAGATAGAAAGCGGTTGTATGGATGAGGGGGTAGAAAAAGGATAGTGAGGGTCAATGGAAGTGGAAAGGAAGACAGCAGAGGGAGGACATGTAGGAAAAGCTAATGCGTGTGGGAAATGTAATTACTACCATTATATTTCTATTATTACTAGTATTAGTATTAGTATTACGTAGTAGTAGTAGTAGTAGTAGTAGTAGTAGTAGTGGTAGTAGTAGTAGTAGTAGAAGTAGTAGTAGTAGTAGCAGTAATAGTAGTAGTAGTAGTAAAAGAGAGGATCAAAGATCAGCTCCGGGTGACTTGAAGAGCCAAGCAAGATGACGCAACTATAAACACTTGCCTGCAATATAACGGGGTGGGCACGGCCATCAGGCCCCACCAAGAAAGCCTACCAGCGCCATAGGCCGAAACGTAAAAGAGAAAAAAAAATGTATTATCGACATTGCTGTTATCATTGCGTTTAAAATTTCCCCAATCATTATTACTATTATTATTATTATTATTATTATTATTATTATTATTATTATTATTATTATTATTATTATTATTATTATTTATTGTTGTTATTATTATTATTATTATTATTATTATTATTATTATTATTATTATTATTATTGTTATTATTGTTATTATTATTATTATTATTATTATTATTATTATTATTATTATTATTATCATCATTATTATTATTTTGTTATTATTATAATAATAATTATTATTATTTTCATCATAATCATTATTATTATTATAAGTAGTCGTAGTAGCAGTAGCTACATTACTCGGCGGAGGGTAAATATCATGTCGAGCTTCTATAAATGGCATTAATTATCTCAAGAAAAGGCCTAAACTAAAAAAAAAATTCGATTTACAAAGAACAAGGGAAGGTCAATTATGTATTTACAATCACATTTTATACAGGTTACTGAGTTTAGGTTACACTTGTCCTACATCAGTCAGTAAGCCAACCACACCACCACCACAACTACGACCAGTTAACCAGCAACCACCACCACCAGGCAGCCAGCCGCCACCACTGGTCAACCACTTGGGCCTACAAGTGGTTATATAAATAATAATTATCTCTTCGTGTTGCTTCATCTAAAATATAAAAATAAACTCATTCTTAGGCTGCCTACACAAGAACAGCTTCTCCGACATGCTCCAATTGGTTACGGGCTACAAGTTCTTAGAAAAAAGAACATTGTCTATTCGTTGTGCTTTAGCAAAAATCTAGTAGCATTTTTAGGCTATCTACACAGGTGTAGCTTCTCCAATATGCTACAGGAGGCTGCACTTGTGTTACAGCCTACAAGTGGTTTCAAAAGGAACACATGGTGATAGTTATTTTAAATAAAGATCCAAACCACGGTCTCAGGCCATGTATAGGTAGACAGACCATGGGAGGTAGGTACGAGCTGTCAGTGACCAGCGACACTTATTTGCAGCAGTCAATGACGAGCGACACGCGTGTATTATCTACTCATTTATTTCCTTAAGAATTTAAGTAAGGTTTCCAATCAGTACATCGTTATATAAATAAGTGTAAAGAAGCAGTAGACATTACACATAGTAACAAACCATAAGTGCTAACATTCGCCTAAACTTTGCCGTGTTGGGACCCAGCACATAGAGCTGCCAAAACATGTAACAAACGGGTGGCTTAGACCGATGCACCGGTTACAGGTTTGCAAAAGGGTGAGGACGAGTGTCCTCTTTTTTATATATTTTTCTTATTTATTTATATTTTTATTTATATTTCTTACGTTACCCGCTATGGCGCCGGTGGGCTTTCTTTAAAGGGCGTGATGGTCGGCCCCAGTCCGTTGCTGCGCAGTAATAGTAGTGCTAACAGTTAGTGTAATTGATAGTCATATTATTATTATTATTATTATTATTATCATTAGTAGT